>NC_054378.1:88697216-89027216 GCF_017654675.1 Xenopus laevis
AGTAGAATATTTTTGAGGTTTTACAGAGGCTGCAGGTAATGTTCTATTATATTGTAAAGTGGTGTGCATATAATATAAAATGTGTTTGAATTATATTGTTTCTTGCTATTCAGGATCACACAGCATATAGAGTAGGGTGATCAGTACAAGCCAGTGCATTGTGATAGTTCTCCTCTCTTTCTGCAAATAAATGAACTGTTCATAAAACATTTGTCACAATGAAAAAAGCCATGGGGGATTAGAACTTTATCACCAAACTGCACTAAGCAAAAATGAACTTGTATTAGTTCTATGCAAATGACCTGATATGGAAGTCATTATGTTTTCTGACTGCTGAAAGATGGAGCTTCTCATTATGAAGACTGTAGCTTGTGCTGTGCTTTCAGCCATCTAGAGCTTTACTTTTGTTTCTTTTAGAAATGAAATGATTTTACATCGGTTGCAGAAATAGATCACGTGTCCATGTAAGATCGTAAGTGAAATATTGCTTTGTATTTGTAACAACTTACCCTGATGGTCCACTGGTGCTGCGTGGACGCCCGCCACGCCGCTCCGTTCCTTCCTCTTTGCCGGTATCTTAGGGCGCGCGCGGCTCGCGTTCTTCCTATTTGTAGTAGCATGCATGCTCGCGTGTTGACGTCAGCGCGCAATGGCGCAAAGTTTAAAAGTATTTAAAGGGCCATAATACAGTTTCTCACTGCCCGTTATAGGATCATCTGTATTGAGTTCCTCTGGCTTCTGTTCTGCAAATTTTGTCTGTTTCCTGTCCTGATACCTATTGTGACCCCTGCCTGTTTTGACGATTCTGACTTCTGCAATCCTGACCCTGCCTGGTAACCGACTCTTCTGTATCCATATCCCTTCTGATTGATCTCCTGGTTTGACCCTTGCCTGTCTGACTCCATTTGTACACTGCCTGCCCCGACCCGGCCTGATTTGACTATGCCTTGTACTGTGACCTTCTGCCCAAAAGACTTTTCTTTACCATTGTGCCCTTTGCTCGTCCAGAACCCTTCGCTTTGCTCCTCTCTTATTAAGACCTGGTGGCATCCGATTAGCCGAGGGCTCCTCCCGAGGCGAAAGGCGGCTGTTAAAGGCGGAAGCAAGAGCCGAGAACAGGGTGCTTAGCATTGGTTCTGGATTTAGGGTGCCGACCGTGACAGTATTTTGTCATCGGACACAACAGTGTACTATTGATTGTCTATGATGAATGCCAACTGACAAATAACAGAAACTGTATTAAAGAGAGTCACAAAAGTGATATAAAAAGAAAGATTCATGCTTACACAGGTATTATATAGTATTCCTGCATTAACAGCATGAAGTACCACATTACATGAAAATGGTAGCCAGATGGGTCAAAGAAACACTCACACAGGGCCTTATTCTAAGCTTTCAGGTATTTCAAAAAAGCTGAGGGATTACATGTGCTGTAATAAATGAGCACTATTATATATATATATATATATATATATATATATATAATATAATATAATGTTATATAATTTTTTTGGAATGCAGAATAAATTTGTATATTCTTATTCAAGGCTTAAAAATATAAAATTGGGGTATTGGTAACTTTGCCTTATTCACATTCTTTGTTTAAATTACTTTAATCAACTACAGGTATGAGATTTGTTATCCAGAACCTGTTTTCCAGTATGCTCCAAATTACAGAAAAGCAATCTCGTATAGACTCAATTTTAATGAAATAATTTACATTTTAAAAAGTGTTTTCCCTTTTCTCTGTAATAAAAAAAATAGCACCTTGTACTTGATCCCAACTAAAATATCATCAATTCTTATTGGAGGCTATTGGTATTATTCTATGGTTAAATAAGTTTCCAATAGATTTAGGGTGTGGAGCTCCAAATTATCTGTACTGTAAATAAATAAAGACAGTTAAAGATAGATAGTACAAACATTATCTGAGGCACAGAATTTCACTGCTAAGGGCTAAGAGGGATTTGCAGTGTAGTGTTGCTGTATCCTACACTCCCTTTAATAATGAGCCTAACAAATATACTAAAATAACAGTAAAACACAAGAAAATATAAAATCATATAATGATAGTCAAAGTACAGATTCTAAATGAGAATTAAAAATTTTTAACATTTGAATAGCGTAGCCAAAATCCTATCATCTCACTTCTATTTCCTCCTTACTGTTTGGATTTGCAAATTGTTATGTCTTTGTAATAGATAATAATAATAATTATAGATAATAGATAATAACCAGTCCTGTAGCACATACCAACCGATCAAATTGCATTTATGCATGGCCAGCAGTGTACTTGCGGCATCATTGCTTACATTATTTTACATGTATATGCTAGATGAACAGTATATGTGCACTGTAAATGGAAGTGATTATGATTGCCCTAAAGATAATGACAATTTTAACTGATTTAGACTTTATTTGATAGGAAATAACAGAAGCAGGTACAGCCACATGAGAATACTAGGGTTATTTATGGTTGTGCTCAAATGGACACAAATGTTGCCTAGAGTAGCGTCATTCATCAGTGGTACTTATATCTAAATATGCTTCTTGGACATCAATATTTTTGATTAGTGCTGTTGCATCATTCTAGCCTGTTTTGTGGAATCATGGCAGGTAGTTGTGCATGTTGACACTACCACCACCCTGAATTTGGAGGTAAGCCCAAAAAGATATCCAGCTGGGGACCTGCAGGAGATACTTGTAATATGTCTTTAATTTAACTAAAAGAATTGTTCAGATGTCCCCCATTAAAAGAGTTATTGGACAAGGTTATATTGTGTGGGGTTGGAAAAATATCAAATAGGTAACTGCTTGTCTAAATAGGAAGTAAAGTAGGGATAATTGTGGATATGTTCCATGCCTCAGATTTTAATGTGCATTGATTTCTTAATTTTCTATTGATGAGAGCCTTTGGTTTATTCCTGAAATGTTAGGTGCGGCCGTCACAGTTCTATGACCTAAAAGTGCATAACAAAGGTTTTAAAGGAGACATATTATGTAAAAAATAAGAATGTACCAGTGCATTAAACGCTTTTAGATGTAGAAGGTGTAAAAAGTTGTGTTTCTGGTTACTTAATTTAAAATTTCTGCAAAAACCCTACATCTGTTCCACTTCCTGCTGTCTCCTTTCCCAGGCTGTGCAGGGGAGCCGGCGGCACTCAGCAAACTGCACTGTAGGATAGGAACCAATCAGCAGCTACGCAGACCTGATAGGGAACAGAAGCCTATGTTTGTTTGTGTGACTGCAGGGCTGGGATTGTCTGTCCCCCTCCTACTCTGCTTTTGGTAGGGACCGTTAAGACACGCCCACCCCTCATTTAAAACTCAGACAGGGACCCTATCAGATCTATAGGGAGCTCCAATAAAGGGACAATTAATTTACAGCCAAAAGTAAAACCAGCACCATATAGTATACATTATTGCCTAAAACATTTTTTTTAATTTATCCTATATGTCTCCTTTAAAGACCAAAACGAAATGTATATCCCCATATAATATACCTAGCTATGATTATGAATAAGGTACCGATTTTCTAAATTGTCGAACAAAATCCAGTAGAGAGGCTACTCCAGAAGTTTCCAGCCGTGAATGTGTAGATATTATGTTTGCTGCACTGGATGGAAACAGCTTTTCTGTCATGGTGGGATATTTATTTTTTTACTGTGCATTCTCTCATGAGGCAGATGCTTGTGGAATAATAAAACCATTTTTGTTAGCAACAGTGAAGGCTCCATGACAAACAGTATTTCAGATTTACAGACAAATGAAATCTTTAGTTGCTATTAATATTTTATAAGATATAACCCAGAGCTGGCTTTATTGAGAGCAGTGTGATAGCATATTGCAAAAAACTTGCTTTATTTAAGGATGCTCTTGGGTATTGGCTACACTGTTGTTGATCCCTAAAGAAATGAGCAGGAGATTTACCTGCAATTTTATTTTTTTCATGAAATGTAATCAGATTTAATGATAAAAATAGGTAATAGCACAAACAATTCTATTATTGATATACAAATATCAGCACACACTTCTTCCTTCTTTTAGAGGGTATAGTAATAGAGGTTCTGTCAATTTATTCATAGAGAGTTTTCTCCAAAATTAATAACTTAACCCTAATGGGGCCTGGTGCAAACTTTGCATTGGGCCTCACCAACTTTGCACCACCTTCTTCCTTACCAATAATGCTGGAACCCATCACATTCTGTACATTACATACACAGCAGCACTGCAGGGCCTATCTGTGGACTCCTGTTGATCCACCACTGTTCTCCATGTTTGTAACATTTGGTTACAACCATCACTGAAAAATAGAAATATTGGATCACAGACAACAATGGAAGTCTTCAGATATCAAAGTTAAGATACCCTGGGACCCAAAAGTGAGTTTGAGGCCACTTACCTGCATAGTAAGGCTCAATTCATTCACAAAAGTGCAATGCACTTCAGGAGGAGCCTTTTGCTTTTTAGTTGACACCAGATATTAAAGTGAGAGGACCAAGAAGGGAGTTCTGGGCAGACAAGGGAACCGTAATGTATCCAGGAAGGTCAGGGAACAAAGAGCATAGCCATTGAACAGTCTGGGTGAGTACCAATCAGTGTTACAGTATCAAGAACCAGGAATGTAGTCAGTATAAACAGGCCGGAGTGAAAACCAATTGGTAACACGGTACTGACTTCAATAACCAGCAAGGGTCAGTTCAGGCAGTGATACAGAAAATGTCAAAAACAAGGTCAGGAACAGATAATCAGACACAAATCACACCCAGGATCTATCAGGAAATAGATCTAGGGTTTTTTTAGGCTAATGGATTAATGGCTTAAAGGGATACTGTCATGGGAAAAAAATTTTTTCAAAATGAATCAGTTAATAGTGCTGCTCCAGCAGAATTCTGCACTGAAACCCATTTCTCAAAAATGGTTTCCTTGTAATCACAAGTAGGCAAGTAAGTATGGCTTGTTTCACCTGTTGCCAGTCTGGCCACAGGTGATCTGTTTAAAGGGATCCTGTCATCGGAAAACATGTTTTTTTTTTTTTCAAAACACACCAGTTACTAGTGCTACTCCAGCAGAATTCGCCACTGAAATCCATTTCTCAAAAGGGCAAACAGATTTTTTTATATTCAATTTTGAAATCTGACATGGGGCTAGACATATTGTTAATTTCCCAGCTGCCCCAAGTCAAGTGACTTGTGCTCTGATAAACTTCAATCACTCTTTACTGCTGTACTGCAAGTTGGAGTGATATCACCCCCCCAGCAGCCAAACAAAAGAACAATGGGAAGGTAACAGATAGCAGCTCGCTAACACAAGATAACAGCTGCCTGGTAGATCTAAGAACAGCACTCAATAGTAAAAACCCATGTCTCACTGAAACACATTCAGTTACATTGAGAAGGAAAAACAGCAGCCTGCCAGAAAGCATTTCTTGCAGGCACAAGTCACATGACCAGGGGAGCTGGGAAATTGACAAAATGTCTAGCCCCATGTCAGATTTCAAAATTGAATATAACAAAATCTGTTTGCTCTTTTGAGAAATGGATTTCAGTGCAGAATTCTGCTGGAGTAGCACTATTAACTGGTGTGTTTTGGAAAAAAAAAACGTTTTCCGGTGACAGGTTCCCTTTAAACAGATCACCTGTGGCCAGACTGGCAACAGGTGAAACAAGCCATACTTACCTGCCTACTTGTGATTACAAGGAAAGCAATAGGAAGTAGGACTATAGCTGCATGCTCACATTGGGCAGTGGTAATGCAGACAACATAGACACCCCAGGTCACTGGCTCAATTCCTCACAGGCTGTTACACTTTGTTAATGTTAAAAGCATTTATGTGTAGACAACATAGCATGATATTTCGCACATCCATTCGTAGACTTAACCCTAGTGCCTGTGCAAGTCTGAAGTTCAGCAAGATGGATGGGACGTTCATCCGCTATTGTTCCCTGTAGCAAACAATGTTAGTAGCATATTTATTTAAACATGTTACCTATGAAGCATGGCTCACAAATCATTTTTTTCAGCCTTTGCTTGATTGGTAGTGGCTTATTGTCTAACATGCAATTAGGAGTATAAAACATTCATTACTACTTCCAATTAGGGTTCAGATTCAGTGTTAATTTCTCATAGAACCCTTCATAAAAGGTGCTCTCTCTAACACATTAGTAAAACAACTCTCATTATCTCTTCTGTATCGGATATTTATGTGTTTTCTAGCAACATTAATTCATATTCAACCCCACTTACAGGATCATTATAACTAAGAGATTTATGTATAGGCAAGCTTATCATTAATGCCAAGGAAAAGTTTCTAATTTCCCTTAGAACAACAACGGGGGTAAGTGGCCTCATTACCATTTTATTAAACAATAGCTCTTTCCCTAAGTACACCATTTCAAGTAGATAAAAAGAAGGTTTTATAACCATTTAATTTTCAACTTGATGAATCAGGTAATGTTAGACTTTTTTTTTGTATTAATATATCATAAAGTATGTTCTCAGAGATGAAACCTCCCAGAAAGAACTCAAGCACTGTTACCTTTGTGAAAGAAATTATAGGAAATTATAACATATTATATGTTGGATTATAATGTAAACAGAGTAATGAAACCAGTGTATGCTCTAAGGGGGCGATATGTGAAAGTTCGTAGAACATGAATTTTTCAGAAACATACTTTTAGCGCAAATGAACAAATTCTTCAATTTTTTTGGTAGCGATTTTCATTCGTACTCTGTTTTCCTTCAGAAAGTATATCTCTCTGACTGTGGTCCTTGATGTCTTTAAATATATTATATGACAGATAAACCCAGCCCACCATAGTTATATCCAAAACTGCCATGCTTTTACATGTGAGACCACTATCACACTAACCTTTTCTATTTTAACTCTAAGGAGGTTATTTATCAAAATCCGACATTTTCTCACTATTTTCTGGAAACCACACTGACAAAATCCGCACAGACCCCCCCTATTTTTCAATACATTTTCACGAAAATATCTTGTGCGGGAAAAGACAAAATCCTGAAAAAATCCGAATTGTATGATTTTTTCGGATTTGTCACAGAAAAGGGCAACTTTTTGGGTTTTGACCCATGCAAACTGAGACTTTTTTGGATTTGATGGCCAAAACCACAAAATCTTCGGATTATTGTACGAACCCCAGCACCGAACAAAATATCTGCCATTGACTTCTACATGAACTAGGCAGGTCTGAGTTGGAGTACTTTTGTAGTCAGACTTTTAACACCATCGAGGTTTAATAAATCTCGAAAAATTCAGTTTTTTTCCAACGAAAAAATTGAGTTTTTCCCCTTCAAAGGTCAGATAAGAAAAGAATCGGACTTTAATAAATAACCCCCTTAATCTGCCCTTTAGACCTATGCATAAATAATTGCACCGTGTAAGCCATTGAAATAAAATGGACTATATTTAATTCATACATTTTAAAAATGTTTTATTTATTTCTATGAATGGAAAATTGGGAATAAAGTTGCATTCATAAAATTGTCTGCTACACATTTTCCATCCCTCTTCCTGACATCAAGTGGCAGTAGATCATTTAGATTCCAGTTGCATTGTCCTAATCTTCTGGCTCTAGGTTATTCTGTTATGTTGTAATCACTTCTACCATTAGATCCAGGGATTAGCTAGGTGGAATAGCAGTGTCTACATTTAATTGATTTCTTGGATCAATAAACCAGTAAATACACACAGGCTTTGCTTTGATTTTTTTATCAGCAAACTTTTCAAACACTGTTGCAGTGAAACCCCCATATGTAAGAAAAGGCACTAGGTTTGCCCAGGAGCGGTAACCCATAGCAACCAATGAGCAGGTAGTAGTGATGGGCGAATTTCTCTCGTTTAACTTCCCTGAAAAATTTGCGAAACAGCAAAAAATTTGTCGAAAATTGACGCTGGCACCAATTTTGACACCAGCGTCAATTTTGCAGCTTGCGTAAATTTTGGAACTGGCGTCAAACTCAATGGGTGTCCAAATAGTGTTGACGCGAGTGACTTTTTGGACGCGCATCCAAAATTCTTTGTAGGAGTTTCGAAAATGTATTCGCCGGTGGTGAAACACAGAAGTTCGCTGCGAATTCGCACCGGGCAAATTTATTCACCCATCACTAGTAGGTAGCATTTACTGGTCACCTGTTTAAAACAAACATCTTAATGGTTGCTATGAGTAACTTCCCCCTGGCAAACTTAGAGCCTCTTATCAAATATGGGGATTTGTCTCGCTTTGGGTAAAAGCTATTTTTTCCCCCATTATCCAACCACCCCTCATATTGTAATGAAAAAAAAGTTTTATAAATGAACAGATATCAAACTGGTAATATTTTCCGACTTAATAAATTGTGTTTTTCTAGCTGACTGTGCATATAAAATTCAATAGAATGTGAGGATTTATGGAAGCACTCCACTAATGCCTTAATCCAGGCACTTCATTGTCAATTCCATTCTTTCTTTAATCTGCAGTCTTCTACATATTTGCCTTGAACCTTCATTTCTGTCAAACTTTTTAGCTTTAAAAATGCATTATATGAAAAATATTGCTTTGTCGACTTAATGTGTTTGTTGCCTTGGCTTCCTATGTGCGTTCTTAAGAAAAATGTTTGTCTAACTACGGTAATAGTTTACTTAATGTTGTCACAATAAAAAGGGAGCCTTTCCTGAGAAAGTCATTAGCTAATATATCTCATAATATATCTCTTTTCATAAATGTACCCTTACTACCCTTTTACTGAATTCAACATAGAAAAATAGCAAAATTTAATATTAAAACCCCCATCAGTGTTCAATAAGTAACAGCAATATCAGACTTAATTGTACTACAAAGCAAAGCCATCCAACTTCACTCTTTCTTTAATAAATATCAGGATTTCTGGTTTTATACAGAAGCATATTACAGGCACGTGTCTTGTTGATGAGAATGACAAGTCAGCATCTTGATTCATTTAGGCTAAGGATTGTCTGGCTTATTTCAAAAGTATATGCTCATCTATGCTTTTTGGCATGCAAAAAAAGATATTGATAGGTTGGTCAGCACATCCCTTTTCCATCCCAACAATTTCATTTTAAAGTTGTAGCATGGTTACTCTATACAAATAGAACTCATGGTAGGGTTAAAGGAGAACTAAAGCTTAATTGGGGAAGTACAGCAGAAATGTTATGCATTTTGTTTTGGGGTTCTATATCAATCCAAGGCAACCACATCCCTATATCAGTGTGATAAAATCTGCTCACCCTGGTGGTCCAGTGGTGTGGCGGGGGTTTCTGCCGCCATTGTGGTCTCTTAGGGTGCGCACGCCCGCGTCTCATTCTATTTATTGATGCGGAGCGTCTGATGCAGCGTCAAGCATGATGCTTGAGAAAGGGGCGGAGCCCTGAAATGTTGCACTTGCACTCTTCACAATAAAAAGTATTGGCAAGGGGCTTCCCTGCAATTACATTCCTCGTGTGCTGGTGTGTTTTTTCTCGCTGGATTTTGGAGGTTGCCGTATCCTTCAAACACTGGGCACCGGGGGTAAGCTGGCTATCTGAATTAAAGTGTGTGTGAGGGCCAGGACGACAAAATTTCCTGGGCCCACTGGGCTGCGCCCACTGCAAGCCCCACCTACAGGTCCGCCCTCCCCACACACAGTAAAAAAACAAAAAGAAAATATTGGTGGCTAGGGTCCCCACATGTTAATATAAAAAGATATTGGTGGTCAGGGCCCCCCATAAAAAAACCATTTGTGGCCAGGCCCCCCCCATTAAAAAATATTGGTGGCTAGGACCCCACATGAGAGAAAAAATTGGTGGCCAGGCCCCCTCCCCCCACATTATAAGAAAATTGGTGGCCAGGGCCCCTTAAACGTCCATGCCTTCCCGAAGTCAGCAGCTCTCAGAAAGATGGGGGCCTGGCTAATCAAGTAAGTGTGGCGTGGCTGGGGCCCCCCTTACCCTCGGGCCCCCTACAACTCTCCCCCCTGTCCCCCCCTGATGGCTGCCCTGGCGAGGGCTTACCTAGTTCTCTGCCTGCCCCGACCCGGCCTGTTCTGACTACGATTCTTCTTTACACTTTGTACTGTGACCTTCTGCCCAAAGACTCTTGCCTTACAGTTGTGCCCCTCTGCTTGTCTAGAACCCCTCGCCTTGCACCTCTCGTTTTAAGACCTTGCAACATCTGAGTAGCTGAGGGCTCCTCCCGAAGCCAAAGGCGGCTGCTACAGGCAGAAGCACGAGCCGAGATCAGGGTGCTTGGTATCGGTTCTAGATTTAGGGTGCCAACCATTACAATCAGGGATGATATGTGCCCCCAAAGATGCCCCAGTAGCCCCCATCTTCTTTTCTGCTGATTCACTGCACATGCTCTGTGCTGCTGCCACTTACTGAATTTAGGGACCGACGCACAATATACAGTATATACATAATATAAATGTCTCAAATTATTATTATTAAATAATTCAGAATATTGATACATGGCAACTAAGAAAACAGCATAATTAAATAATCAGCCCTGTAGCATTAGCTTAAATGATCGGCAAACCTAATTTTGTGCTTGAAAATGTGTTACGTTGCCCAAGCTTGGTTTCTCAGCAGCTGCTCGAAGCCCACTGAGCATGTGCATGTCACAGACACTCCTAATAAAATCCAAGATGGGAAACTCTCTTGACAAATTTGAAGGTCTGGGTCATTGCTAATACAAAGATACTGAATTTGTAGGTTGGTGCAATAAGTTCAATACATAAAATATTAAATTTTTAGCCATATTCATTTTTAGAGTTTAGTTCTCCTTTAAATGAATACAGACAATTTTAAATAGATATTTTGCCCGATGTCATCCTGTTTAAATAGATTATGTTTTCCAGACCTGCCCGTGTGCTGCTGTGCAATGTTAAGAGAAAGGTTTGTTTTTTATCGATATGTACTATGGGTGCAAAAATATTGCCAGCTAGATAGTTGTTAGCTAGCTAGTTATCTGGCTAGCAGCAATGCAGTTTGGTGGGACATTGCTATGACAAACCTAGAATAACCCTATTATGACAGTGATAACATGGGAGCCATGAACTTGAATGTACTGAACCCAGAGTGAGGAAATGAATCAAACCGGTGTTCACAGGGAAGAACCAAATTCATTTGTGTGGATGTACAATATTACTGGTGCAGATGGATTAAACTTGCTGTGGAATAGCTTTACAAATTATTTTGTTGACATAGCCAATCACTTTTTGGGCTAATAGGTAGATTTACTAAAATTCAAACCTTTCTTCCCATGTGTATTCGAGTAAAATGACATTTTTTTTAAACTGCAATTATTTTTATATTTTCTTCCCTTTCACACATTACTATTGTTTTGTGCGTTTTCCTTCAATCCATTAAACTTTTTTTTTTTTAAATTTTTGGGTTTTTTTCACTTGAAATGTCTGACCATTCTGGTGTTGATGTGAACCATTAAATCTTTTGCAAAACTAAATAGAGCTGCACCTGCCACAAATGGATCTGATTCACCAAAATTAACACAAGTGCACATGCAATTGATTCGGTGATTGACACAGAGCACTGAGGGAACCCTGGAGCTACAGCCTAGTTTGGAGATGGAGGTAACTCTTGGGTTCCACCCAGGCCAGGATTTGTGTTGAGGTGTGTGCATGGGGGGGGGTTGCATCTAAGGGCCCGTCACTAGGACCATGCAGCCATGGAAGGGGGTGCGCGCACATGTGAAGTGCCTCAGGGCGCTGCTCCCTCAAAACCTGCCCTGTTTCCACCTTGTCATAAATTGTTCAGAAGAACTGAGCAGCACTGGGCTTAATTAAATGGAAGTTCATGGAGCACATTTGGACGAATGCACCGTTAATGAATGTGATGTTATGCCCAATTGTTTTTGGGGAAAGTGTATGGACTGCAACTGAACTTGCAGGCATACATGTGCCCTATAGATTTTACATGATTAAAGCAATAGGCATGCCAACTCATGTTGAACAAGGGGGTATACTGCTCCTTTAACCAGAAGTCTATAGAGGCATGGCAGGGAAGAGGAAATAACTATCACATAGCTCATTTATGAGTGTAATGATAAATGAAAAGGGTCAGCATATACATAACAACAACCCTTTCCTCACTAACAATTACTTTCACACTGTACAAATATTGTCAGAACTATACAATGCAATATTGTCATTATCGGCTTCTGGCACCACATTTAGATATCCAAAGAAAGGGGAAAAGCTAACAAAAGAAACAAAACAAGAAAATTGAGCTGTCAGGCTCTTTTGTTTTACAGGAAAAAAAATCTGATAGATATTGATATATCCTTTGTACCAAGCCAAGCTGAAAGAAAACCATGGTTAACCTCTTCCCTGCTAAAAAGACACATGCCAAGAAGTGACTAACCCATTCCCGGCTCCAAGGATCAGATCCAAAACAATTTAATTAATTGCTTTATGTGACACAACCACGGAACAGTGACCCTTCTCCTTGGCAAACAGCATAGAAGAAGAATGATTCTAATTTTTATGTTAAAGTGAGTGAATGAGGCTAAAAGACAGAAATAAATGTGGTCAAGTGAAAAGACCATTGTTAGAGGGACGGGAAGGCCAGCTGGAAGAGAGAGCTAATACTTCTGAAAAGTAGAAGGGAAGGTTAGAAGTAAATCTAGAGCTACTTCATGTACAGTGTATGTGAATCTCTTCGTTTGTTTGTTATGTATGGATAAGCTAAAGAACATACCTGCAAGTCACTATACCAGGTAGGAGCAAAAAAAAGCCACTAGCTTAACCCCAGGTCAGAACTGAACTAAAGATCCCAAGTCTGCAAGGCAGCAGAACTAAACAGTGGACCACCAGGTTATCTAAACACTATATAAGGGTCCCTTGCAACATTACACTTTATCATTTAATATTGCAAGGGACCCTGATTAGTGGGTTATATGACAGCAGCGTTTTGAATTTATTTTTCAAAACCCTTACTCAGAAATGTAATTGTTAAATGTGATGCACCGATCACTATACACACAGAAATAGTGGGAGATGGAGGTTCCTATCAATAACTTTATTTACCTGTAGCAGGGAGCAACAGTGGATTCTATCTAAAAACTGCAGCTCAGTAATATAGTAACACATTAGCAGAATGTGGGGTTAATTAGTTAATTTTCCAAGCTAATAATGCAATGTCAGCAGTAACGGAACTATGTGGGGACGGGCCCTGGTGTGGGCCATGCAGCCGGGCCCCCCCCCCCGTCCGTGCGCATTTACTTTGCGGCTGCAGCCGACTCCAGCCGGCTGCAGCGCGCGTGATCTGCCGGGGCAGCTGTGACCTCGGCTACTCTTCTGTTATCTGATTTTCTACTGCGTTACCCGTCTGGAATTGACCCTGCCTGTTTCATACCTTGTTAACAGCTCCCCCATCCATTCTGCATACGTTCAGATCCCTTGCCTGCTGAGAACTCTGTCCTTGGTCCTCTCACATTAAGTTCTGGTGGCATCTGAGTAGCGGAGGGCTCCTCCCAAAGCCAATGGTGGCTGCTGTAGGCAGAATAGTGAGCTGTGACTGGGTCCTTGGGGTTTGTTCTGAGTTTAGGATACTTTACGTTACAGTAATACTTACTAGTGAAAAGTGCTGTGTAAAAAGAAATTTGACAAAATAAGGAATTTATTAAGGTGTGTGTAATTTTACACCATGTGAGCGCCAGATTTTCTGCCATTATTTAACATTCTAGTGGAAGTCAATGTAAGAAAAAACACAAAAAATGTATGCCGTTTTTTATGCTGTTTTTCACCCAGCTTACAGTTGTCATATAAGGGGTCATTTATAAATGCACTTGCTAGTGTGGGTTCTCTTGAAAAGAAACATAATGGAGAGTGCATATTGACTGATTGAATCATATAGGCACTTGCATCAATATGCACTTGGTTGCCATTTTTCTATCCCGCCCCTTCTGATAAATGGGGAACCCTGGAGCTAATTCAACCCCGGACCTGGCGTTTGCTCTATGGTTCCCATAGTGGGTCACATCAATGGGCAAAGCAAACTTTCACCCAGTGAACTGAATGCAAGTGATGTTTTGAACTTGGTCTCTGGAAGTGATGCAATGCACCCAATTTAAGTGAAAATCAAGTGCAATGGCATCTGTTTTGATGCACAGGGCACAATACAAAGTGCAGCCACAATTACACTGTAATCATGAGAAAATCACTGGATTGTGGTAGTGGGTAAAAAATGTGGGTATTTGAATAGGTGTCTATTTACTAAGTCAGCAAGAAATAAAGCTTGAGCTACTCTCTAAAATTTTAACTAGTTTTCATTTATTGTAATTATTTTTGAGGTATTATGTCCAAGTATATAATTGTAATACACATAACAGCAACAACATTACCATCACTGGATTCATCAAGCTACAATATAGCTTTCATCCTTATAGGCCCACCTCCTATATATGAACTAAAACCCAAAATAATAACTTTTATTGCTTATTCAATTTTCTCTCTAGTCATTTGAGAGACACTTAAGCAGAGCAGATCAAACATTTTGCCAAATTCTTGGGAAAAGAAGAAGCAGAAGTTTTTTTTTTCCATTAATTTATATTATACTTTACTGTTAGGGAATATATAGTTTTAAGATCAGAGCTATTCTTTGCTAAGGTACATTACACAAGATTAAACAGTGGTTTCAGCGATAAATATTCCTTTTTATTTTCTTCATCATATACATTAGCTAAACAGAAATCTGAACTGCAGAGTACAGTATACAGTAGTTTAAGTAGAGTACTCAGTTTGCATTTTTAAAGGGGACCTGTCACCCAGACATAAAAAACCTGTATTTTTCAAATTAAACATAAAACCCAAATTCATTTTTTTAATTAAAATATCCATAACTGTTATAAACTTGCTTAATTCGCAGCTGTCAATCATATATTGCCTGCAGTCAATTACTTTCACTTTCTATTCTGCACTTTTTAGCTGTCATTGCACTCCCCACATTCCCCCTCTATACTCATCATCTAATTGTGTAGCCAGTGGATCGCCATGGGTATCAGGTGCCACATTCTAGTGCATCAACAAGATTTGGCATGTTGCAAAGCTTATCCAAATAACAGTGTTTCGAAACATGGCTGCTGCCTGCTTGCTGGGATTGTGAATTCCAAGACTAAAAAAAACAAGATTTAAATAATTAGTATAGTGTAAGTGAAGTTTATTTTGCTTGACTAACTTGAAAAAATAAGATTTGAAATGATTTCTTAAGGTGACAGGTCCCCTTTAAAGAAGAACTAAATCCCCCAATAATAAAACCCACTACCCTACATAGTCCCCCCTTCCTGCTTCCTGCCACATAGGTGATTAACCCTTAAAGTGTCCCTAATTCATTACTCATATTTAGGCGCAGAGTAAGTGCAGCGTAGCCCATGGGCGCCATCTTCTGGCTCTTCAGAATTCTTTGGGTCCTCTTCCTTCTCTTCTGCATTTTCTGGCACGTTTGGAGCATGCGCAAATTGCTACAAGCTGGAAGACTGCTCCAACTGCGCATGCGCGTTCACTTCCCAAAGAATACAGAAGAGCCGGAAGATGGCTTTGTCGCCTAAAACCTGCCGCGTTTGTGTAGTAGTCAATGGCAGAGGTCCGTTGAACCATTTGAAGATGTTAATAGCCTACTTGACATTCAAGTTTTTTTCCGGTAAATATCACCTTTTAATTTAAATTTGAGTTGGTGGTTTTAAATTTGAAATTGTGAGTTTTGACCAAAAAGAAAATTCGAATTTGAATTTACCATTCGGACCTAAGTAAATCTGCCCCTAAAATATGTGGATTGGTATAGTATTTGATGACCAGTTCCAATCATGTGCATTGATAATTCTTTTTTTGAACCTGGAATAGAAGTAATACCTAAATTAGCTCTAGATAAGATCCCACAATCCTCCTGCTTTTTTTAACTTAGGAAAAAGACATTTTCTTGGGTGATCAACCAACGGTATATGGTTATGAAGGTAGCCATAAATAACACAGAATGCAATGTGTGACAGCTGCAGAGTAAGGGATGAGGCAGCCCATAATTCTCTGCCAGTGTCAGGCAGGCCACAGAATGCAGAGCTCACAAGCAAAATGATTTATTGTTGCCCTACAGAAATGACGTGCAGATGGACCTGCCCATATTTTGATGCTTCCATGAAAGCAGCAGGAAAGACGATTATAGTGATTAATCATCATTAGAAGAAAACAAATTCAGGGAATGGGGTGGATATTCTATTATACACAGCACTGTGTGTGCCTCAGTATTATACACGGTGTATTTGCCCTATAAGGTAATCAGGGTATGTTCCATAACATAGGTTATCTAAAACGTGTTACCAAAACCACAAACATACTGTGCATTTGATGAACATTTCAGGAAAAGTACGCCTTTCAGAGAAAACCAAGAAGCACACTATATATGTCGTTAAAATGACAGCACATAATTACAATTAATTGGTTATTGACAGGAAAGGAGAAAAGGGTATCTGTAAGCTATAAATCAAAAGGGAATGAAACATCATTAATAAACTGGTAAAACATCAACAATGATAATGCTATTGTACAGCAACCATCAAACTGGAGAAGAAAAAGTAAACCATGCAACTACCTCTTATATATGTTAAATGTATGCACCCATTTATTGTACAGTGCGGTGGAGTATGTTGCATTACTGTATAAATACATGTAAATAAATAAGAAGAAGAATAGCAATACCAACCTCCAAGTGCTTATGGGTAATGTAAAAGTGAATAAAATTTAATAAAATATTTAATAGTTCTCCCATAATTCCTCATTTATCAATATTCAGCAAACAATATGGATGCTACAATTGATATGGTGAGAAGTAAAAAAACATGATTAATAATTAATGGGGCACACAAGGGTGGATGAAAAACATAGACATTTCAATTACAGGTAACGGGACCTGTTATATAGAATGCTCAGGAACTAGGGGTTCTGGCACTCTTCACAAAATTATGTAAACATTAAATAAACCCAATAGGACTTTTCTGTTTTCAACAATGGTTAATTATATCTTAGTTTGGATTAAGTACAATGTACTGTTTTACAAATTTTACTGTATTACAAAGAAAAAGGAAATTCTTTTAAAAATCTAGATTAATTGGATAAAATTAAGTCTGAGAGACAGACTTTCTTTTTTTCATAATTTAGAGCTTTCTGGATAATGGCTTTCTGGATAACAGATCTGATACCTGTACTTTAGTACAGGTACTACTTTAAAGTAGAAGGAAAATGAGGGGGCACTCCCCCAGTTTCTAAAAGTCTAACTTTCTACCCTGGGCCAGTGTACTTTTCCTATTTAAAAAATAAACAGCAAGGGTCATGGGTACTTTCTGGGGAATGGGGCACCACCATCTCTTTTTTTTCAATTATTGCTTGCATGGGCAGTCCTAGTAAGTGCACACCAGTAATACCAGAATAAGAGGTGGTGGACTCTCCAGTATGTACGCTGGGTCATTGCAATCTTTATAGAAGAGGAGCATCAACCTGGGGCAGAACATTAGTATTTTTGCTTAACAAAATTGACATGTCCAATGATTGAAACTTTCCTTGTTCTTTGAACAAACAAGCATCAAACAAGCAATAAAACAGTTATTAATATTCCATTAATAAAGCGCCTAACCATTTTATCAAGTAAGTCGAAAATACTGTGAGATTTGATTTCTCTTCCCAGAACAGCGCTGGGCATTTCCCTTCCATCTGTATCACTGCATCACTTATACTGATTAGAAAAGCAAATCAAAGTCAATGAAATCTGCATGGTACTAACTTTGCAAATGAAATGCAAAACACATCGAAAAGAACAGTTACCGTATACTCACGCTATTTATAGATAATTGCACTTAATGGATTCTATGTATGTGTCACCAAACCAACACCCCAAAAGGAAGAAACCAAGATATTGCCTTCTTCTTCAGTTTTTTTCACCTTCAATAAACTTGCATGTAGACTCTGAGATAGGAAAAAATTGAAAGCAAGACTAGAGAATGACTGTAACACTCTAACAAATGCCCAGCCACAGAGCACATGGATATCACAGTGGTGCTACTCTGGGTTGTCTCTAGGGGATGCCTTCTACTAAGCCTTCTACAGTGAAGCCTCTAACAGCTCTGCTAGATACCCTAACTTAGCAACAATCACTTCTTTATTTTGGTAAAATCCCTGTTGAGCACAGAAGGCCAAACTGCACCACAAATTTTAGATGAGGCTTTAGAAGTGATGTGTAAATGGATAGAATTACCTTCTTCTTCTACCATGGATACTGTATATAGTCCTTTTAAAATTGGACAATATATTTCTGTCCCTTCCTGCTCCTGACTGGCATTGCTTGCTACAGCCAAGTTTATTATCCCCAAATACCTCAAAGTCCATCTTTGTCAAGGATTTGCCAAATTATTCCCATTAAGGAAGTCAAGAGACTGTGTACAGATGTATGACCTTGCATACACCTTGTTTGTCAAGATGCTCCGGCACACACACCTGAATATATTTGATTGATTTCATCAGTCATTAATTGGACCAAGAAAATAAAAGTGGGCCCAATACAGAGCCCTGGTTTACACCCATATGTTAAAAAGGCACTTAGATCAACCAGGATCAGTACCCATATCACCCAATAAGATGCTTGTTTTTAAACAGGTGACCATTAAATTCTACCTTCCGATTGGTTGCTATGGGTTATTGCTCCTGAGCATACTTAGTGTCTTTTATCTTCTAGAGTAATCTTTCATACCTATGCACAATCTGCCCATCCAGCAAGTCTAAAAAGCGTTGAACACTAGGGCCAGAATTACATTTCACTCGGGCATGTCCAACAAATGTCCTACATACCAACATAAAGCATCAATTTATGAAGTGTGAGTTGAAAGCAAGAAAATCCATATTTTCTGAGTTTCAGTATTTTTATAGTGCCTAAAAAAGTCAAGCAGCTTGAATAATTACTTTCTCTAATATATGATTTGCTGACTCATTTAATATGGAATGCAAGCTGTTTATTTTTATCAAACAAAAAAAAATCTTTTCCCTTTTGTTCTTGCAGTGATTTCATTTAGAGCAGCATGTTAGAAAAGCGAGGAGATAATAGCATATTACAGTGTTTAACGTGTCTAACATTCTGTAAGAAAGAATAAAGACTTAACTGTATGTAACCTTGAGTTCTTTATCATGCAAAAAACAGAGTACTCAAAATAATGCCATTCCAAGCTGAGATAAAATATAAAGTATACAGAACATAATATACCCCCAAACTCTCAAACTATAAAAAGAGCAGATGTCACCAGTGTGTGACTTGGTACTGAGGTTAGGATCTTTTTTTTTTTTTTTGTAATATGCAGTAAGATTCATGTTGCAGAAAAATATATATCGGACAGGGATATGTAGATTGTATTGGTCACTTTCTGAGTGCAAGGTGGTTCTCACTAGTGATGGGATGGGGGAATTTCTCCCGTTTCGCTTTGCCAAAAAATAGTAGAATAGTGTTGATGCGCGGTCAGTTTTGACGTGGGAGTTGTGGGAGTTTTGCAAATTTATTCAGCAGATGCAAAATGCGGAAATTCACGACTGGCGAATTTATTCGCCATCACTAGTTCTCACTAGGAAACAATTCTAGGTTTTCTAAATGGAATCTGCCATCAGATAGGGAGGTGCATAGGGATGAGCGACAATTTGGGAAAAAAAATCATGATGGCATTGGGTTTCAATTGTCTTTTTTGTTGTGTTTTTTTTCTGTGCAAAACACGTTGGTTTTTTTACAGCAACTTTTAGAGGCAATTTTTTTCTTGCATAATACATCGGAGTAAAAAAAGGTGATGCTTTTCTTTTTTTTTCTTGCTGCATAATTTTTCCACAGTTTCCCGATGGCGAAACATGGAAATTTGATGCCTTTGGTTCACTTTGACCACTCCCATCTTGGCTACACCTACAGATGGAGCCACTTTGATTCATGTATTAAATGTGTCATGACTCAAGATAAGTGAGAAAACTGTTAACTAAAGTCATCTCATTTAACATATTTAACCTTTCAATGAGCACGCAATTCAACGTTTGAACACATTTTCTCCAAAATTATTTGTAAAAAATAAAGTGCCATTGAAGCATCGAATAGTAAACAGCTATTAACAACTGACTACCCATCACACTTCTCTGAGAGGACAGAGGAAGGGGGAGATTCAAGATGAAAATTGCCTTTTCAGTGATGTCCATTCTGTCATTGCCTCACTTCAACCATGGAAGTTATCTCAACCATTCTACAATACACTAAAGTATAAACCAAATTCTTATACTACATAAGAGCCATTAATACATGCCTCTAATCTGCCAGAAAAAGATACAGCATTTCTAACTTAATTGGCAGAGAGTTACAAAACCAAAATCTGAGTTTCCCAAAGATTCTATTATATATGAACCACATCCATACATTTTAAAGGATGGAGACCATAATTAACTTGTAGCCTTGTTTGTGTATGTATATTTTGTATCTTCAATAGTGATTGGCGAATTTATTCGCCAGGCGCGAATTTGCGGCGAATTCCCGCAATTCTCAGCCAGCAAAAAAATTTGCAAAACCACTGCGAAAATTCGACAGCAAAAATTTAAAAAAATGTCAAAAACAAGACGCTGTCGCAGTTTCGCAATTTTTTTCACAGTTTCGCAAATTTCGCTGTAAATTCAGACATTTTTCCACGAAACGCCGCAAATTCGCCCATCACTAATCTTCAAAGCAATCAGTCATATGGCAACCTTCATAGCAAAACAGTCATTCCATATCCAGGTGTAAATCCTTAAACATCTAGTAAGCAACTTGTGAGTCATGCTCATCCCCTTTTAGATCATCAATGCATGATCAATAAATAATGACTAACTATGGAAACAAAATACAAATGCATTTGTAGTTAAAGTCTGTTTAATTTTAAGCTTGAGATTCCATTATCAAATTCCAACTTATCCCTCCCTGAGGTCCATAACGTTCAGTACATCCCACCATGTTCTGTCCATTTTCCAGCTGAAAGATTTCCTTCTTCACCTGCTAACATAAAAATCATGGAGAGATCACAGTCATTGGCCTTTCTTTTGCCTTTGTGTATGGCATCAGTACAGGTTCTGTATCTTGTGTGGCTTCACCCTCAACTCCTGAGTTACTCCAGAGTAAGGATTCTGTGGATAAATCCTCTATATAGAGTGATGTAGAGGAGCTTCAGTGTAATACTAATACTAACTTAACAGCATTGCTCTCCTAACTAGAGAGCAGTAGACATCACTATCTTTATATTTTTCTTAAATGGCTGTTTGTGCGTGGTGAATGTATTTTGTTTCATAAAACTTTGCACAGTTCATTAGGCTTTGCTTACTACAATAATGCTTTCCAAAAATGCTGATAGAACGTAAAGAAATACAATGAATGTGAATGATTGCTCATTGTTCTTAATTCTTCATGTTAATATGCCTGATTTAGAATTGGCTAAATATAGAAGTGAGTCGTTTTCTCGAATATTTTAGTAAATATATTTATTTCTAAGACTTTATTTTTCAGATTGCACAGACATTAGCACATCTACTTATAAGAATGTTATGTTTTAAAAGGACATAAATAAAAGGTTTATTTCAGCTTTAAGTTAGTAAGTGCTATTATGCAGCAACATAATGTTAATTTTTGATCTTTCATATATGTATGAATATATTATGGAATAATGCATTCTTATAGTACTTAATAGCATTATATTGTTTAAATATATTCAAATATTATATGCAAGTTCGACGTTACCTTGAAAAAGTTTTACATGGACCACAAGTAACCAGGGCAACGAGCTTCAATAAATATTTATGATAAATATATTTCATATACTGTAGAGAACTCTGAAAGAATCTCAGAAAAAAATGTCTTCCAGGAAACATTAACCTATGGTTTTGTTTTTTCTTAATTGCTTTGCTAATTGGTTAATTTATCATCTATCTTTTGACTGTGATGAATAACGCACTAAAAAAAAGAATAACTTGAAAACCTTTATAAAATTGTATTATTCCTAGCAAGAAAAAAAATCTGAAAACCTCTAAAAGTCTGAACTGATTATAAGTGGTCCAATAAGATTAGCGCAGCTTAGTGATGTGTGTGCCAGGCCAATACCCGCATGACCGGGTGGGTTCAGCCGCGGGTGGAGGGTGCTGGTTGAGCTCGTCTCCTGCTCTCTCCGCCCGCCCCTTCAAATGCCAGCTTCCGACTTCTGGCTTTATAGCCGCGCACCTGCTCACCCCGCCCCTTTTGTGACATCATCGGCTGGCAGATCGGCGCAGGTCTATAAAAGGAACCCAAAACCCAGGGGTTGTGGGAGGGCGGGTGTGTGCCGGGTATTAAAAAAGGTGTCCATGCATTCTACTTACTGCAATAGTTTCTGTTCAGCCATAATGAATATCTAAATTAAATCTAAATCATTTGTTAATTATCACATTAATGTGGAGATTTTATCATATATTAAATAGCATCTTGGGACCAATAAATGATAAAATATGTCTGGCTTGCAGGTGTTAAATCAGGGCATCTTGTCTTCATTAGGCTTTATAGAGCTTCTGGTCACCAATACGAATTACCCCTTGGTTTAGATCTCTTCAAGATGATGCAGGTTCTAAAATTGCTTGGAAATGCCTAGTTTAAGTCTTACAATTTAATATATGGTGAAGCAGCTATCCTGGCTGATCATGGGCAAATGTTTCCTTGGCCTATTTTCAAAGCGAAGCAACCCTGCTTTTAAAAATAAGCTGAGTGCCATGACAAACAATAATTGACTTTAAGGAAAATGTATTATCTTTCCCAAAAAACCTATTTTGCAGCCAATAAAAGTGATGTCTTCAGATAAAAGAAAGCTAACAACCTCCAGCATAAGAGAAACCTTGGGGAAGTATAGAATGGTTCATCATTATAGCCCGGGATGATGACAGGAGAAACAGTAACCATGTTTATTATATATTCATTTGTAAGAATATGTTTTCCACTAAGGAAAGAGAAATAAATAGCAGAATTCAAGGGGCATGAGTATGTCCCTTGCACTAAGAGATGTAACATTCTACTTAATATATGGCATATGCTGAAGGATTAAGCTGATCTGATACCAGGTCTTTAAACATTTTAGTGATAGACATGCTTGTGGCCTTGTAGGTTATAGGATCATGGAAACATATTTGATTCACCGTTTAGAACTGTGGATCTTGCCTTATTTATCTTTAGTGATGGGCGAATTTGCCCCATTTCGTTTCGCCGGAAATTTGTGAAACAGCAAAAAATCCGCGAAACAGCGCCGATGTCTCGCTTTTGACGCCGGCATCCGTTTTTTGGGTGCCGGCGTCTGTTTTTTTTTTAACGCCAGTGTTAGGGTCATCCATGTTAAAATGTCACACGAGTGGTCTGGAGCTTGTGATGTTCAAGACCACTCGTGTGACATTTTAACACCTTTCAAGGAAATCTCTTTTGGGCAAGCATCAAGGGGCTCACCTGCCGGCTTTGGAGGTTTCATTGCTAGGGTGACAGTCACTTGTGGTGGTCTCTTGGATCACGTCCAGTCCCATCTGGGGTGCCATCTGTTAGGGTCATCCATAAGTACAAGAAGGGATGTCAGCTGCAGGATGATTGCATGCAAGAGAACAGACGCAGACCAGGAGTCTTATTTGTTCTGTTCTACCATATTGGTGGACAGACCATTTATTTATAGGTGGAGTACATACAGAATTAGTTAATGATTATGCTTTAAGGTGGGTTAGGGTGGTTTCCAACCATAACCAATTAGAGAAGAGTATTTAGGTTTAGAAATAACAAGTATGACATGACCGTTCACCTAGTTCTGTCTCATGGGTTTGTCTCTGAATTTGGATATCATTGACTTAGGGGATGTTTACTAATGATGATAAGCCTGATGGAAGTTTGGGGAATTTCTACTCATGTCATGCTGACCTAGAATATTATAGAATATTATTCAAGAAAGAGACTTAGCTTAAAGTGGTATACAGGCATATATTAGATATAGTATATATGTGACTACAATAAAGGCAACCTTATCATTGCATATATTAGATATAGTATATATGTGACTACAATAAAGGCTACCTTATCACCAGCGAATTTTCGCGAGTGAATTTTCATGGCCATTTCGCAAATTTATTTGCCAGCTGCAAATCGTGCAAATTCACCGTGAATTTGCGCCTGGCGAATAAATTCGCCCATCACTATTTATCTTCATGCTTTTTTGCTCTCTAGTTTTCATTTTCTTTCACCTTAATTCAAAATATATACCAATCATACATAAATATATAATGATTTGTGCGTGTGCTCCCTGTTCCCAAGTTTATCGAGAAACACTTTTCTATAAGAAGGCTTATGTCACGCAGGGCTATTTGTATCTTTTATGTGTAGTGGCCAGGGGGTCCATAACATAACTTGAAAGGGTCAAGATCAGATTATGATATATCTTAACAAAAGAACCACCTACTGTAACTATATATTGTATATAAGGATAGCTCACCCACCTAAACATATAACCTATATTAAATAAAGCTTACACTGCAAAATCAACAAGTCTACTCGTGCTCACTGTACAAATTTATTATTAGATTACACATAAAGGAACATAAACATCTGAGGATGTTATTGGAGAACATAAAATTCGCCATTCTTAAACCTTTGAATTTATAGATTTTTATGGATCTTTTATTTCACTGCAGAGTGTCGTTGTTATGTTTTTCTTACAAAAAATACAAAACGTAATCAAACATGTTATAAAAGCATTCCTTTCCAGTTACAAGTAGCAGCTACTGATCACGTGTGAAACATGTCACTTTTATTTTCAATCTGTAAAGCATTGGTGAGTCCTGACAAGTGACTGCTAAAACCCGTGGATATTATTAGTAGAAATAAATTGTGTTTTCTGTGAAGTGTATCATGCTATTGATAAGCTGGTGTATAGTGTGATTGTGTGATAACATAATGCAATGTCAGCCGATTGGAAGTATGTCACCATTACATGCATTTCTCTATACTTTCCCTTTCAGGCTTTGTAAAAGAAATACCAAATTATATTCCCAAGTGCTGAGCTCCATCCATGCTTCCATAAAGAATCTTATTTACTTTACATGACCTCCATATTGCTGCAGTACTGTATATGTAGTATGAAGCGGCTCTGCATTATTGCTATGTTATTGTGAGGCAGTAATGAACCAGGCACTGCTTAAAGTAGAACGGCAAGGTACAAATTGACCAGAAAATATCATCATTTGCAATATTATTAGTTTCTATTTTTGCTGCTGGTAGTGAGTAGCAGCTTGAGTCTGGTATATTTGCAGCTAAAGATTAAAAGACATTCTCATTTGAATCCGTTAGAAGATGGCATCTCACCAGGCAGAGCTGTCATATCTCAAAGGGAGCATTTTCTTCTGCTTTATTGAATCATGAAGGCCTTATGCACTGAATGTAATCACTGATTTGGAACATTCCAATGCATATCAATTGAA
This sequence comes from Xenopus laevis, assembly GCF_017654675.1. Taxonomy (NCBI): domain Eukaryota; kingdom Metazoa; phylum Chordata; class Amphibia; order Anura; family Pipidae; genus Xenopus; species Xenopus laevis. The sequence goes on from NC_054378.1 coordinate 88,722,714, forward strand.
CATTTGCAGTAAGTTGCTTGGCTGTGAGAAGTTCTTGAAAACATAAGTAAAAACCTAGTTCCCCCTACCGCCCCTACAAGAGACAAGTTACACTAGGGGGCAGATTTATCAAGGGTCGAATTTCGAAGTTAAAAATACTTCAAAATCTGACCATCAAATTAAAATACTTCAAATTCAAATATCGAATTCGAACTTTTGGCGAAATGTCAGAGACGCCCATTAAAGTCTATGGGCGTCAAAAAAATCTTGTCGCGCGGCAACATTTTTTTTGACGTGCGCCTTTTTTTTGGACGCACACCTCCATACAAGTCTATGGTGTCATTTTTTTGGCGAAACGAGGCGAAAAAATTCGCCCATCCCTAATCCTTGATAAATCTGCCCCTAGGTAATTTTATTGACAATAATAAACACTTCTTTTTTTCTTCATTATGGTCTTCGATGTCATCTTTTTACTGTGTTTGAAAATTGCAAATTTCAACACCAATGTAACATTGAAAATAATATGTGTCCCTATGAACTCTTCATGGTCACAGTGTACAGGCATTAGAGGGAATTATTATGTATAGTTACCGCTCCCTCATCCAGTTCTACAAACTTACATCTTATTTTTATTTAAGTGTAATTGAATTATAAAATGTGAGCAACAACAGAAAAGCAAGTTCTCGTCAGAGCTGTCTGCTGTCTGGCATATAGAATAGACAGAGGGATTAAGGGTAAGAGGAATTGGTTGAATTAAAAGGGGGAAACAAGTCACTGGCCTGAGGATATGAGAGAGATGTGTTATGAAACATTATGTCTCCAGACATATAATTATATGAGTTTTGTTTTGTTATTTTACAGGTTGGGTAAATATATTTTCAGGTTTGCAGCAGATGAAGCACAACTTGTTTTCAAATCGATTAGTTGTTAGGACAATCTGCAACAGTGAATAAGGTGATTAGGATACAGGTAAAGTAATAAAAGGCACACAATTTGCCCAGGTTGAGTAACCCATAGCAACATGTGTGTTTTCAAAAAGCTGACCATTAAATACTACTTGCTGATTGGTTGCTACCAAGTTACTAGACAAGTAAAACATTTTATTATTTTGCCTATAGCTGCCAGGGAAAAAAGGGAATGATTTACAGGAGTATGTTAATGAGCTGGGGAGTAAAAACTCCCTTTCTCACTAGAGGCTCTATAGGAAAACTATACCCCCAAAATGAATACTTAAGATAGTTTATATCAAATTGAATGACATATTAAAGAATCTTACCAAACTGGAATATATATTTACATAAATATTGCCCTTTTACATCTCTTGCCTTGAACCACCATTTCGTGACTCTATCTGTGCTGCCTCAGAGATCACCTGACCAGAAATACTACAACACTAACTGTAACAGGAAGAAGTGAGGAAGGAAAAGGCAGAACTCTGTGTGTTAATTGGCTCATGTGACCTTACATGTGGTTTGTATGTGTGCACAGTGAATCTTACGATCTCAGGGGGCGGCCCTTATTTTTTAAAATGGCAATTTTCTATTTATGATTACCCAATGGCACATACTACTAAAAAAGTATATTATTATGATAATGGTTCATTTACATGAAGCAGGGTTTTACACATGAGCTGTTTTACTCAGTATCTTTTAATAGTGACCTACATTGTTTGGGGGTATAGTTTTCCTTTAAGGGTAAATGCACTGTTGGTCTTACTACTCTTACTACAGCCACACTGTTTGCTGGGGGACTTGATTTTAAATGCACTACATACTTATATTGCTCACGAATTGCGTAGGATTCATGTACAACGATTGGCCATGATATAGCACGTTAGCCAAAGTGTTGTACTAACACCTCATTTTTTGTAATAATTATTTTTAAAGGCAAACCATGCACTGGCAATTTTTCTCTTTCACATTTTTTTCACATTCTATCAGAAGTTAGTTTCATCTATGGTCAGCCTGGTAAAAAGTGTTCACCTACACACATTTGTTAAGGGACTGTATCAGCTTAGGCATCTTTCAATTTCATAATTTTATCCTTCCACTTGAAGTTTTGGGCATAGACATTTTGGGCATTATTTGCATTGTGCCATGTCACGACTTCCGCTCTGGTTACACTTATGCTGTCTTTATAGCTGTGCTTGCACACAAAGGTGATGCTGATTGTACTTACTCCCTCCCCTGTAACTCTTCAATAAACCTGAAGCGTATAAACGGCTTCCATTTTCCTACCCACTCAGCTAAACCAAAGAAATGTCATGGTTGAATGGTGAAACACAGAAAGTCCCGTCACTTTAGACATACCACTATGATCAACAATAAAGGTTTTTCTTTTGGGTACAGCAAACAGTCAATGGATTTCCACAGTGCAGATCATTAGACCCTCATGGAACAGCATTAAATGTATTCTGAGTCAGGCATGGCTTACAGAAATAAATGTATAGTGGGAACAGAGTGTTTGAAAGGCAAAGCACCTTTTATTGGAGCAATTTAAAGAAAAAATGATGTGTCCTTGAGGACAGGATACCTGTATAAGCAGGAATCATAATTTATGCAAATGAAGATTAATAAGCCATTATCAAAAAGAAGTATCTAGTTATTACTTTGTAGGAATGACTGATGTTTTCTAGTGTGATGATGACAACCCTCAGTTTTTGAATACAGTGTATATATCATAATATCGACCATTTCTAGGAAAGTGACGTTTATGTAGCATCATCATTTCAATAAAAAAAAAATCACCATAACCAGGAATGATTGGAGTTATGCAGAACAAATTGGGCAGTAGGTTAGGTGCAAATATGAAGCTACCAAGAAGCAACTCATTACCAATTCTGCCTGCTAGCTTTAACATTCAGTTTTGAATGGTATTACTTTCTAGCTTGGAGTGCAATACTGTCACCGTCGGCACCCAACACCAGAACAAATGCCAAGCACCCTGGTCTCGGCTCGTGCTTCACCTGTAGTGTGACCGCCATTGGCCTCGGGAGGAGCCCTTAGCTACTTGGATGCCACCAGGACTTAAATGAAAGGTTCTGGATAAGCAGAGGGGTACGACTGTTAGCAAAGTCTTTGGGCAGAAGGTCGTGGTACAAGGTGTTAAACGGGATCGTAGACGGAACTGGCCGGGTCGAGGCAGGCAAAAAGTGAGCATAAACAAATCAGGCCAGGTCTGGGCAGGCAGTGTTCAAAGCGAGGTCAGGCAGGCAAGGGTCAAAACCGAGAGATCAATCAGAGGGATACAGCAGAAGAGGTAGTTGAAATTCAGGCAATGGATCAGGATACAGAGGTCAGAATCGTCAGGAAGAGGCAGGGGTCACAACAGGTAGTCCGAATCAAGCTCAGAATCAGAATAGCAAACAGCTAAAGGCACCAGGAACAAACCTATAACGGGCAATGAGAAACTGCAGAATGGCCCTTTAAATATTTGAATTTTTGCGCCATTGCACACTGACGTCATTGCGTCAGTGCGCAATAAAAACAGCAAAAGCGCGCCGCGCACGCCCTTAGTAGACCGGCGCCTAGGAAGGAAGAAGACGCAGCGGGCGTCCCTGCTTACATATACTTTCCCTGTAATTCATTTTAAAATGAAAAATGTAAAGGCTAGCAAATTGCCCATTACAATGTTCTGCATTAAATAGAAGATGTATCATCCTCATTTATTTCACTCATTCCACTGTGCACAAGTTCATGCATGAGAGTTGTTGAAAATCATTTGCTACAGTGCATTAGTGGAACATTTCTATATTTTTTCACTGCTTGGACTAGCTTCATGTGGGAGAAAGAGGGGGTGGTAAATTTATAATAGGTCCAGCACTTAGTTCTTCAACAGTGTATTGTGCTCTAAGCCTACCCTAAAAGGAAACAAACATTGCATCCCATTACAAGATATGAGTCATTCCTGAAAATATCTTTACAGTGTATCAGTTTTAAGGACAGAATATGTTAGAATATGTACGTCACATTCATCTTGTTATCAGTAAATTCCATATTGAGAGTAGCAGTGATGGCTGGTTCATTGGTGAGGTTTCAGAAAATGGATTTAATGTCTTAAGCGCATGTACAGTTTTGAACATTAACCAAAGTGATTGGTCATTATTTCATGGCCAGAAGGTGTTTACTTGTCCCTTTTTGAAGTTTAATAAGCATCTAGCCTTCTGCAGGTTTTCTTCACCTTTCTCTGGATAAGTGCAGAGTTTTGGAACAGATGGACTTGTTTCTTCCCATGCAGCTATGTTTCTTAGGAATGCTTTGTTAGCTTCAATTTGGCACAAGAATATGACCACAAAGCTCTCGCTGTTAAAAATATTGCCTACTTCAAAATAGTTTTCATTGGAAATGCTACAATGCTGCTGGCAGTGCACTTTCAGTTTAGACATAAAACAACTAGAATCGAAGAAATAAAAAGAACTTTGAACGTAAACAAGACTTGAATTTATTGATAACATTCTCATATCTTCTTTGTGGTGACAGTAACAAACTTTGGGGGGGGGGGGAAGGAAATGAAAACGAAAACAAAAAAAGCTATTGAAAAAGAAAAATGACTGAACTTTCAACAAAATAAGAAATAACTTTCCTTTTTCCGGTAATTAAACGTCGTGGGAAAAATAAGCTAGTGGGATATGAGACCAATTAATTTAACAGTTTATTTATGAGTAACACACAATTTTCAAGTCTTACATATATTATGAAAAATAATTACAAAAGGATTTTGTCTTTATTTTTAACAAGAAAAAAGTTATCTTTACTTCCAGCTTAAACCAAAATAGGGAGGAAAGACCAGAACAACTCTTGATGGATAATTTAAAAAATATACTTGGGTGACAAATTAACCAAGGAATAGCAGCCCCTCTTAGGTTTCTATGCAACCCGGGTAGAATCACATGACCGAGATAAACTAAATTGTTACAAAGGGATTAAATTTGCATATACAGCCTAACTATATAAATACCAAATTGAATCTCTTTATTATAAGAAGGGCTGAGTCCTGCCCAATAATTCTTTGCGTTCTTTGGGCATTGAAGATTTTCATAAAGATGTACAGCACCTAAGAATATTCCAAAAAAAAAACAACTGCTCTCACCCAGTTTAAAATATTCTCAAACACGGACCACAAAAATAAAATTATGCTTTGAGTTTAATGTAATGAAGATGCACGAACCTCGATGACACAGAAATTGAAACAAATTGACCACTGACTTCACATAGAACCGACAAATATCTTATACAGAAATATTACTCTTAATACATTTTCCCCTGACCACAAATAATAATTAAAAAAGGTATTTTAGGTATATACATGCATGTCATGACATTCTGGAATGAGGTATTAGCACCATCAAATATTGCACCTAAATGGTTTTTGATCTGCAAGATGCAGCATAGGAAATCCTGCAATTTAGATCATCTTGTTTGTTTGTTTTTTTATTTTCCAGTTCGGCCACCTGAGGCTTTTATATATAATGACTGTTAAATATATATTTATTTTGTTCTAGCAACAGCAAATAAGAGAGGTCTTCCACATCAATATATACAAAGGGATTTTTATTTTGTGTCTGAAAGAAGGGTTGGAGGTCCACTGGAATTGTACATTATTTTGCACAGTAAACACGCTGTTTCTTTTCTACACAGTGGGGAACCTATTATTCTTCATGGTTCTTTTAGAAGAAGGCTCAACCCAGAGTCACATGCAAGTTTTGGGAAAGGACATGCAAGCCTTAAACTAGGTATGCAGAATAATTAAATGTATACAGCATTTGTCAAACCCATTCACGAGAGTTAATAGCACCTATGATGGACGAAGCTTGTTGTTTTTGGTATTTTCCAGCACCAAAAGTTTTCCGTGGAAGGAGGACAATGCTATCCATACAGTACCATGTCTAAGTCCTTCATATTTTTTGGCATATACTTTCTGTTTAAGTCATGTGATTCTGCCCCAAATCTGGGCCGCTGGCAATTTCTAGGTAATTCGCACGCACAGAAATTGCTCTTTAGTTATTTGGCTTTTCTTCCCCTGTGCACCATCCGAATTCAAAACTTGCATGTGGAGAACACGTCTCTGATGACATTCCAAGCCTGATGCTTTTTTTTTTAAGAAAACATTTTTTTACATATTTAAATTTTTTTTATTAAGCTGCTTGTCCACATTCCAGTCTCAACCTAAGAAGCAGGCCGGTCCGACCTCAAATCCAAATTTCTGGTTCTGTTCCCCAAAGTCACTGATCATTACATCTGCAATGGGCAGCTGATCTATCTTCAGGGTATTAATTTCCAGGACTGTTCGTGCGTATCCTTTCTTCAGCTGTCAAAGATAAAACATGATCACGTCAGGTATAAATATGTAACCTTAAGAAATGGTTGTGACCATTTATAAATCATAAAAAAGACAAAAGACCTGTAATCATTTATGTTTTAAACTGTAAACCCCTGACATCTAGGATTAAGCCAACAATTATATAACATCACAATCATAAAAATGTAATCGTTTTTTCATATGTTTAAATAAAAAAATCCAATGCTGCAACAGATTAGAGATTCACATTACTTTACTCATATTTTGGTTCTCTTTTGGTAACATTTTTGTGCATTTATTTTATTTGGTGATTTGTGGAAATTTTATTTTTACACTAATACTACAAGAGTTGCAAATAAAAACTTCCGTGCACTCCATGTCTCCATTATATTAAACTCTCCCCTCGGATGAACACACGTATTCTTTTCTGTTGGTGACATTACCTTTTCCTGTCTTTCTACCCTGCTTGGCTGGTTCATTTTCCATCTTTCATGCCATTACTCTCTCACATTATGTCAATATAACATCTTGTTTGTACAAATATTATGGATATTATCAATGTGGATTCAGAGAATGTATAAATTGTTAAATACACTTGATTCTGGAAAGGCTTCCGTGAGTCAAAAAGCATAGCAGTATCAATACAGAGATATCTAATTGCTTTATGTTTACTGTAATATTTATTACTGGTTCATAACAAATTAAAACAAAGGTCCATCAAAATCACAGCAGAAGCAAATTTGTTTAGAAGAATTAGAGCCTGAATGTGTGTTGATTTGGAAAAATAGTTTCAATTTAGGGATAGCAATAAAGACAGACTATTTGTTTTAAAAAGTGGTTTAAGAGAATAATTTCTATTAATTTCAATGCATGTCTCTAATGGCTTTATGTTACTACTCATTAGAACAAATTCCATTAACTTTAGGTAGAATCAAGTAAATCAAGTTATAACTCTTTTTATGACTCTTTTTATTTTACATGGAATTTACTTCCCTCTGGCACAAAAATACCCCTTTCAAAGTTAAATGAACAATGATTAAAATATTTCTAGTTCTCAACCAATGCATTCTCAATGCAATGGCCCACATTGTCTTCTCAATTCAAATACTGCACCAGCTAAAAGTTTCCATGACATCTTTTTCATTTTACATAACTGGTAGGTTACAAATATCCAACCTATATACAGTACTTACCGCACAGCCATCATGCAAAGGTCTGATGTATGGGCTGTTATCATAGGAAATGTCCTCATCGTTGGATCCAAGGAACCTTAGGGCCTTGTCATAGTGCTCGGCCACACTGTCATACCAAGCAACAGATTGTTGACAAGTATAGGTGAAGTTTTGCCGGGCAGATTGACTGAGGAGTCTCAGGAAGGTCATTTGTACTTGGTCAATGGTGTTACCTTTAACATCCACATAAGAAAGCTAAGAAGGGAGCAAAAAGGCAAAATTTTGTATCACTATTACAAACCACAAAAATTCTAAATGACATGAAAGTGCAAGTGCATGACTACAACCCTAAATATTTGATTAAGAAGGTAATATGCAATCATGCTAAGACAAAGTCATTCTGATGAAACCCACCAGCTTTCCTCTCTTGAACTCACTGAACCAGGATTTAGGCTTTTCTTTGGGCCACGATGATATCCGCACCTGTTATCACAATGCAGAATTAAAAACTCATGTAAGAACAGAAGAGCAAGTAAGAAGCAGACAATTCATTAAAAAGCACAAAGCTATATACTATAGTATATATATATATATATATATATATATATATATATATATATATATATATATATATATATATATATATATATATATATATATATATATATATATATATAAGTTGGCACTCTTGATACTTAATTCAAATGTGCCTGGGTGCAGTGTCCAAAATGTAGAATATCTATCACACAGAGAAGGTCCGCACTCTCAGGTCTTAAATAAAAATTTAAATGTTTTATTGAAGGACTAATGTTTCAGTCTCTCCGAGGTCTTTCTCTCTTTGAGAAACGAAACGTTAGTCCTTCAATGAAACATTTTTATTTTTATTTAAGACCTGAGAGTGCGGACCTTTTCTGTGTGATAGATTCAACTTTGACTCACTACAGACTGGGACAAATTCAAATTAATTTAACTTGCAAGATGCTGTGTATAAGTTCTGTACAAACAACCCCTCCCTTCCCCATTTGTTGTCACCATTATGCATTGGGTTTATAGGTCAATACATTTTCCCTATTAGCTTCATGTGACCATTTTACAACACAGAGGCATACTGAAACCATACTTATAAATATCTGCCAAAGTTTACACATTATATTTTAGTTAATTTACTTGTGTTTCACTAAATATTGCCACTGATAATACAAAAGTTATTTTTACTCAACACAGCATAGGCCAAACGTGTTTATACTCACTCCTTCTGATTTCTTCTCTGGATATATACAAGTCTCTCCTCCAGCTGTGAAATTGCAGTAGACTTTGAATGAATCACCAGAACAGCCCTGGTTTGGATCAATCCAGTATTCACCTGAACAATAAAAAAAATGCAGTTTTATTACAAGACTATTGAAAACAAGTCCCACATTTGTTGTGCAGCCACACTATTTTGTATCACTCTGCATGTAGCTCCTACATAAAAGGCACTCAGCCTAAATGAGCCATTTGCTTAACTTACTTCAAAACTATTCAGTGCAAATGTAATTATTAAGCAGGACATTTTCTTCCTGTCTGTTGTTGAAATGTATGTATTTCACATGGTGGGCATAGTGGCTTTATATGTTGTGTCAATCATAGCTTATTTTATTTATTAACAAATACAACAACTCTCACATTGTTGAGAGTGAAGTGAAGACATCCTACTGTATCTGAAGAGCAGAAACTCATTTTAAAAATAATGTATTATTTCAAAGTTTGACCCAAACAATAGTCTCACCTGCCATCATGGCATAAGTTTGACATTAATATTCTTTATAATAGATTCATTTTAGAAACCATATGTTTTAACTTGTTTAATTCAAACCTAAAATAATGAATTTTCAGTAGATGACCTACCATCAGGGAGTCCTGGGTGACAAAGCTGCAGGTCTTTGCATGTTCTTGCTGGGTTTTTCTGACTTCCGTCGGGAAATTTCATGTTCACAATATCTGTCTTCAGTGAGTCAAGGTCTTTAAATATAAGATTCATTTCATATGCATAGTTGTTGTCTCCAGCATCAGCCATCATATCATCTGAAGATCTGCGGGTCTTCTTTGGTGACTGGATAGGCAATGGTTGGATCACTTCCCCAGGAGGACCCTAACACAACATGTAACATAAAAATTAAAAAACATTCTTTTGTATTATGGCACATTTTTGTACTAATAACAAATATTATAATTTCATAGAGCTGATATCATAACATAACCAAGCTTGATTATTGTTGATATCAGTCCCTGCCAGAAATCAGAAATCAAATTCCGTCACCCACTATGGACAATTTCAACAGAAGCCGATTAATGCTAAGGGGTCTAATTATTAAGCCTCAAAAAAAAACCTAAATTTTGTCAGGATATATTTTGCCCCAAAGCTGCTTAAAATCCAAATTCGAAAATACTGTAGCTAAAACCTGAAAAAGTCATCTAAAAGTCAATGGCAGATGAGCCTTTTACAATTGATGTTTTTTGACTACATGATCTTCGAGGGTTTGACACTGGTCTCTGTTTGAAAACTCGAAAAATTTGATGTTTTTCGTGGGGCAATTCGAAAAAATTGCATCATTCAAATTGTCACATGATTTTGCTGAGACTTTTCCAGCACATACAATTTTCCTTCAGACTTTTAAGTAGATTAAGCCAAATCGTGTTTGGGAGTTAGGTTAAGTTAGGAGAAAAATTCTAATTTTAATAAATACCCCCCTAAATGTAGGAGGAAACTGAAGTACCCACAGTGCCCAGGATAGAATTGAACCCGAGCCAACAGTGGAAACCACTAAGCCTCTGTGGGTTCACAGCAATTACCACTAACCTGTGCACAACCTTTATACTAGAAGCCAAACTTTATTCATTACAGCATAATTAAGTTTAAACATCTCTGTTTAAAAGTAATAAGGCCCTTTTACACTAAAATAGTTACAGAAATTCCCAGTACTATATTCCCCCTAATACCAATATAAATATCACCTAGAAATGAGTGAACTTATCACACTAAGCTACCAACAGCTTTAATAACTACTGCCCTATACTCATACTTGAAGGTATACTTACAGGTGGACCAGGAGGTCCAGGAAGACCACCATCTCCCTTTTGACCAGCTGGACCCTGCAACGAAGATAACAAAGGTTGAGGGTGTGCTACAATTATTTTGAATTGGCAGTTGTGACAATACAGTGGAGAGCATGCTTATAAGAAAGTTACAATGATCAGTGTTAAAACTAAACTATATGTTGATTACTAAAGAAACTAAGTTAAACATTCAGGGATGTCAGTATACAGATTTTACATTATGCACAGTTTTGAAGGCACACTGTCTGTTGTGCCAATAGAGATTGCAATTTGTTTTTAAGATGGAGTAATTGTGTAATATTTCAGTGAGCTTCTGAATGTACACCAGTGGCGTAACTATAAGTTATAGGACCCCTCAGCTATCCAGAGTTTGTTCTGTTTTTACCAATATATATTGAAATCAGGGCCTAATTGGGCCCCCTATACCTCCTAGGCCCCCTGCAGCCACAGGGTCTGCTTCCTCTATTGTTCCGCCCCTGTACCACACCATTCTTAAGTAATGGTAGAACATTACATTGTTTGACATTTGGGGCCAGCTCTGCATAAACTATAAATCTAAATTAAACAAGAGGAAAGCTATAAAATTAGCCAGGGAGTACTTTTTTAATATAAATCATGTAGAATATGGATGAAACTAATAAAATAATGGGTCAGGTGAAAGCATTTGAAAATAGTAAAGGTATGCTTAGTGAATAAATTACATATAGAGACTTCAAATGAACTGCATGGATGGTGAGGTAAGGGATGTTAAGTAAATGGGGAGCAGATGGAAGATAATGTACAGGGTCTATAACATTAAGGGCAAGACAAATGGAACAAATTACTTACAGATGATCCCTTTGAACCCTTAGGACCTTGAGGACCCTAAAAAAAAATCACAGTGAATGTTAAAAAAATGTTTCACAAATTGGTTTGCATTCTTTGTCTGCCAGCTACTGTATGGGCATAACAACCCTGCCATGAAGTACACTGATGTTGGCAAGCAATGTATTTTAAGTTAAAAGGGTTGAGAAGCCCATTTTGTATTTCTGCAGTGACACAGTGGCCCACAATAACTAAGCCATAATATGCACATATGTTTGTATTAATGTGTTCCTCAAATGTAGGAAAGATATTCGAAAAGTTCCTTTCTTCCCATCTTTATCATAATTCGCAAAAAAGTCATATGTGTTTTCATATATATTTATCAGCAGAGAACAGTGAACTGTGTTCTCTATTTCTTTGCCAGGGTTGCCCAAATACATTTGATTATGTGTAAATGTGAATTGCTTGGAATGCCAAATATAATTTTTTTTAGAGTACTTACAGGTAAACCAGGGGGTCCAGAAGGACCTAGGGGACCAGCAGAGCCTGTTACTCCCTAAAAAAAAGGTAAAACATAATTGTTACTATGAATAGATATTATTTATAACATTTTTAATCAGTTGTATCAACAGATACAGTAGGTTCAAAGAAACTGAACAATTCCCTTTGGATTGTATTGTTCACAGCTATATATTTCTAAACAAAAGGCATATTAGGTCTAATTCAGAATGACAGTAAAAATGTCAGAGTAGTGTATATTGTCTGATTAAAGGTGTATGGGCCTGAAGAGATTATAAACCCCATAATCTCTTTGGATAACATCAAAGTTTTATAGTAATGTGCCTCTCTAAAATGTACTTTAGTTAATAATCAGTACATTATATGAAAATAGTTTGACATTTCTACTGTAGGGAATTGTAGACTAGGTTGGATATTCAATTTCTTATGAAACTGGCTAATTATTAGGATAATCATGTACTTACAACGTCTCCTTTGGCTCCATGAGATCCTTGTAAACCGGGAAGTCCTCTGTCACCCTTCTCACCCTGCTCTCCTGGTGGCCCAATCAAACCAATCAGACCTGGATGTCCCTAGGATTTGTTGTGGTAGAAAATTCATTAAAATTAAAGAATTCCAATTCTAGGCAGTTCAGATTTTGTCTTCTCACAGACGCAAAATACAGTGATGTCATACAGTATATTCAGTGGGTTTACTTTCAACTGATAGAACTATTTCCTGGAATCCACCCTGTTGCTATATATGCTCCTTTTTTGTAACCCTTCTTTGAAAGCTTCCTGCTACATCTTCTTTCAGCAATGCTGTGTTGGTTATATGTGACTCATCATAACAAACTGAATAATAACATGTATCTCATCTTCTTGTATCATGTTTCATTTTTAAGTTCACATGTGAATCTCGTCAATGTCTCTCCCATTGCTGTAATCTTGGAAAACCAAGAATCCTTATTGCTCCATATAATCTCCCCTGTGGGTACTGATACTGTTGCATATCTGCTAGGAACATAATTCCACATCTCAACCCATCCAGTTGCCCTATGCAGTCTCTACGTTTTGCCCTTTAGTGTTGTATGCAACCTCCAACTGTTACACAACATATCAACTTCTAGGATTCTTCTTCTAGAACTATTTCCTGTGATTACACAAAAACACTTATCTGCTGTATAAGTCATTTTACACCACCATAAAACCACATCCTAATGATCCCTTTCTCTTGATGAACAATTCTCTTCAATACAGAAGTAGCCTTACCTTCTCACCCTTTGTACCGGGCTCTCCTTTTAAACCTGGTAAGCCAGGAGGACCCTAAAAAGAACAAAGACATTCATTGTTATTAAAATTAAACCCAATGTATTATCTGGAAGTTAACATATAGCTGACTGTCTATTTACAAACTATATTAATTTACCACTTGAACATAATTAATTAAGCTCAATTTTAAGTATAAACTTGACTTAGCATGATCTATATGTGAGCAGACCATTCAGAAAAACCAACAAATCTCTGGATTGACAAGAAATACTCTAATACTGTCCATCTCACTTACCATTGGTCCTGGAGGTCCATCCTGCCCAGAGGCACCTGGAAGTCCTTGTTCTCCCTATTATCAGAAAAACATTAGATGAAGTAAAAAAAAATGAAACAGTTACAGCATTTCAATGTATGGTTTATCTCTATCAGTCTACCATTTTATATTCCACTTTATCTTATGTAGTATGTGAGATCATAGTGCAAGCAGTTGTCTGATCCGCATTTTCCTTTTAGTTTGGGGTCCTTGTGTATCAGTTATGTAATCTGTATCTTCAATGTATGCCCCCATTTATTTTACAGAGCTGCAGAATGTGTAGCACATTCTAAATAAGAATAATAATATTGTAAGGATATGCTGTCAGACTTTAATGTCAGATAAGCAATTTTATGGCTAAATAGTCTCACCACAGGCCCTGGAATTCCTCTAAGTCCTTCAGGTCCTGGTTTCCCAGCAGGTCCCTGTGGTCCAACAGGACCAGTCTTGCCAGGTGCTCCTTCTGCTCCAGCCTCACCCTGGAATATAATAACAAAGGTTGGGCTTTCCATTTATCATTTTTCCCATGTAATTAGTGAATTAATGTTGGTAGTAGAGGGGGTCAGCATTAAACATAACAATGATCAAAAATCAATTTCTCACCTTTGCACCTTTCTCTCCTTGTCTTCCTTCTGCACCAGGAGAACCAGGAGGACCCTATAAATGAGAAGGCATTAGCCAGGACATAAATTACAGATTTTATAACTGAAATGAATAAGCATAGGTCTAAGAAAATAGATTTGTTTTAAAAGAGTTATGGACAGTGGCATAAGAGGAACTTTAATGCCCATGTGGAAATTGTTCTTCCTGTGAGCATCAAAGCACCTGAATATACCTTGTCATTGCATTTTAAATTACAATGCAATTTCTCGCAGTTATGGGATTTTGTAACATACCTGTAGTAATGAGTGAAACTTTTTGCCAAGTTTTGCTGCGAAAATTATGCCCATAGGCTCTAATGTGTGAAAAAAGTTGTTCTGCAATTTGTCACATAGACGTCAATGCATTTTGGCAAATTTTAGCTGTTTTGTGGATTTTAGATGGCTACATACCTGTAGCCATCTACGTTTAGGGCAATGGCAACATTTTTTTGTTCATTTATCACCTGTGGGGAGCTTGAGTTCCATGCAGGTAACAAAGCACCCCATTTGCCATTGACCTACAACAACATTTTTGTTTCCATATCTCCTGATTCTTCAAGCAATTAGATTAGCTTAGTCAATAAAAAATAACAACATTGCAGCCCAATGCTCAGTTTATACAAGAATTGTTTTTAAAAAAAAGTGTGATTGTAATATGCTTGTAAGTTTCAAGTTCAAATAATATTATTCTTTTAATAAAAGGCATCCATTTCAGTCACAATTAACATTTTTTAAATATACACACATTTAGGGGGCAAATTTACTTATATCCTTCCTGCCGAATTGAAATCCTTCGACTTCGAATATCGAAGTCGAAGGATTTACGAACGATTAAATTGATCAAACGATTAAATCCTTCAAATCGTTCGATTCAAAGGATTTTAATCCAACGATCAAATGATTTTTCTTCGACTAAAAAATACTTAGAAAGCCTATGGGGACCTTCCTCATAGGCTAACATTGACTTTGGTAGGTTTTAGGTGGCGAACTAGGGGGTTGAAGTTTTTTTTAAAGAGACAGTACTTCGACTATAGAATGGTCGAATAGTAGAACGATTTTTAGTTTGAATCGTTCGATTCGAAGTCGTAGTCGAAGTAGCCAAAAAAAACATTCGAAATTCAACGTTTTTTTTCCTCTATTCCTTCACTCAAGCTAAGTAAATGGGCCCCTAAGTAAATAAATATTAGGTTTATGTAATAAAAGGTGCATAATAATAATAATATAGGTATAATATATGTATATACAGTATATAACAACCAATATGCAGGTATCTTTTTGGATGCTAGGGTTTGCTGCACCTGTGCAAGCTCCATAGCTTTTATTAAGGGGGGGGATACATTTATATTAATATTTAAATTGGAACTGAAAGGATAGGCCCACATAGATAAAGCACAGTTATCCTGCTACTACTGATGTGCATTGTTCCAGCCACTGTTAATGCACATTCTGCTGTGCAAATGACGAGTGGACCTTGGCCTGATGCATCAATAACCAATGGCTCTGCCTTTGTCTATGTGGCAGCAATATACTATATATAAGAGCAAGTTCAATGTGTATAGTAGTGATGTGCGGGCCGGCCCGATACCCGCGGGTCAGTCGGGTTCGGGGCGACCCCACACTCCTCTTTGCGGGTGGCGGGGGCTCTTCTCCTGCTCTCCCCGTCCGCCACAGTGTCGGCTTCTGACTTCCGGTACTTCTTTTATAGACGCTGCACCTGCTCATCCAGCCCCTTTTGTGACATCATCAGTGGGGTGGGTTAGTGCGAGTCTATAAAAGGAAGCTGGTAGCCGGCTGCGGGCGAGCTCGGGTGGCAGGAGGGAGGGCTTCGGACGGGTGCGAGTCGGGAAAAACCCGACCCACTCATAACTAGTGTATAGCACAACAGTAATTAAATTCTTCACTTCATATCATACATGTTTGCAAGTATAAATTGTCATGCAACAATGAGAGGCATTACCCATTGCTACTGCAGAGAGGTAAGCAGTACATATAGCAAAGTCTCAAAATATTCACATATATTATTCACATCTACAAAAAAACATTGTACAATACTTAAAGTCTACTTCTTATCTAATCTTTCACATGTGGTAAGTTTACAAATCACATGTGCAACTGAACACCAAAAAAGTTTATATGCAGACATCCATGCAGACATAGTGATATATACACTGTCGCCTATATAGACAAAATGACAAATCTATACACAGTTAGCTAAATATACATATGTCCACGGTCTGTTGACTGCCGAGCCCTGCAACTTTCAGTGATGTGCCTGATTATTTCCTGTCTTTGTTCCCTGGTTCTTGCACAAAACAAAAGCAAATCAATATCCTATTATACCACGCAATAATTATTCATCTCTACGCACTCACACAGCAGCGGCTGCCTAAATCTTGCTCAAGTTGAGAGCTATGTTTATTTTTTATTGACCTACCAAATCTTATTTCTATCACAGTTTATTTATGTAGATGTACAGAACTTTTGTCTTAACTCACTTTTCAGACACAACAAGCACAACATATTGTACAAGACATCAAGCACACAAACAAAAAACTGTACTCACCCTCTTTCCTGGAGGTCCTGGTGGTCCAGCTTCTCCAGAGGGACCAGGTGGACCCTACAGCAAGAACAAAAATAATGACTCCTATTTTTATAACTGCACCTTTTTACGCATTAGAAAACTGATGTATACATTGTTCCCATATTTAACTAAGTGGGACATTTGTACTTTACTGCAAATAAAATATAATGCTAATCTATCAATAGCATTTTACGTTGTCTACAAGAAATGTATAGGGTTTCAGAACCTACATATAGTTCAAGAATCATGTCATTCTATCATGTTACCCATTCCTACTTTGGGTAGGATATAAGTTTATAGTTATAGTTTTATTGAGTGAGAAGGAGTTACAAAAGAATTCTGGAATGTAAAAATGGTAAAGCGCACCAAGCAAAGGTATTGTTTCAGACAGTGGCTCTTAGAGAAAAAGAGGAAATAACCAGAAACATGCAGTGCCACAAGAGGTGTGGTACAGTATACAGGAGTAAACTCTATTCTAGCTATTGTTTGCCTAATGGGGCAGAGTATGAGGTCTTCTTGCAGGTCTAGGAGGTCATTTAGTTGTAGAAGCCAGCGGTTTAGAAAGAATAAGCATGGATGGAGTTTTGTAGCAGTTGCTTAAGAAAAATGGACAATAAAGGTTTTGACACTGATATTTCAATAAGTAGAAGAGTCAGCCAGTGTGTTGAATCAACAAGGTAAATGAGCATGCATCAGTAGTAATGATAAAAGAAGGTTAGGGTCAGCATTTGGAGGGAATTTGAACTTTCAGTTTTATTCCAGTTATATTTAATATTTATTTTGTACAAACAAAATTCACATAAAATAAAAATAAAATGGCTTTGAAAAGTAAAATACTTACAGGCTGTCCAGATTCTCCATCTTCTCCTTTATCACCAGAAACACCATCTTGTCCCTTTAAAAAAAAAGAAAAAGTACTTTTAAAACATGTCTATATAGAGTACATACTGAAAGGACACTACCTTCATGGTATCTATGTTTTTCCAAGGTGCCTTTATGCTGGAACTGTAGGATGTAAATAAAAATCTTTTTGCTTATAAAAGCCAAGAGTCTTGGCAAAATGTATAATCTATATATAATATATGATTCATTTATGTACTTGGCTGTGTTTTTTGTAAACATGCAACATCTATTTTTTTTGTGAATTTATCCATTTTTGCATTCATTGCATCTGAAATGCTGTTCATCTTCCATAGATTAAAACAAGAAGGGGACTTGATGTCCATCTGCCCACTCAGAAACTGCATACTTGCATAGGGGTGTGGCATATACACAGCTATGCTTAGCCCATGGCTAAGTGTTTCAGTGCCAGAAATGACATGGTAGCTTCAGAGGGCAGAATAGAAGAATTTTAAACCAAATTTAAGGCAGTATAAGCAAGTTATGTCTACATTTGTGAGATCGTTGTCAAAAGTGGATATTAACTAAATCTAGTAAAAAAACAAGCCTCAAAATACGGTTAAATGATTAAAGAAAGGCAAAAAAATAGCACTTACACTTGGACCAGCTTCTCCAGGTGGACCAGGATCTCCTGGGAATCCAACAGGACCCTAAAACGAAATACCAGGTGAAAGGTTTAGAGAATAAAAATTAAAATATAAAACAAACTATTTGCAGTTGGGCACTTACGGGATTTCCCTTAGGACCATCCTCCCCTGGAGGTCCCTTGGGACCAGCAGGTCCTGCAGCTCCTGGGGGTCCAGCCTCTCCTTTCTCTCCCCTTTCACCTTTAGGACCCTGAGAAATAATAACACACTATTAGATAGATGTAAGACTGTATTAGGAAACAATAATCTTAGGGGTAGTCTTTTCAAGACTATGGTAAAACTGAGTATTCTACGTGGTGCCAAAATAATGGGCCTAGAACCCTGGCTAATGACTTGTTCTTTACAATGAATTTGTTATCATGATGGATGCAACTCATATATGTAGATTTGGTGTGCCTGATGTATTGGTGTCCCTAATACCAAATCTATAATCACAAATGGTTTATTTTAGGTAATCATTCTGTAATTCAGTTCTTTTTATCTACATTGCACTTTTTTGCCCTGGATGGTTAGCTCAGTTTTATTCAATATCTGAAATGTTACTAATATTACTAAGACTGTAAAGCAAAACCTATGATTAAAGTGAGCTTGGTTCTAAAATGATACTAAAATTACCTGCAAAGCTCTGACACTAAAATAAGTCAGTCAAAGAAAATCTCCCTGAGGGATCATTATTCCTTCAGAGCTCTGTGGCACCAATAATCCGAGAAAAGTTTTTAATAAATACTGATTGTATATCTGTTCTTTATTTAAATAGAACGCCTTACAACTAAACTAACATGTATTCTGGTTTCATGTTGAAACTTACACCAATGCCAGCTTCGCCTGGGGGACCTGGGTTTCCAGCTTCTCCTGGTTCACCCTATGAAGAAATTAACAGAATTAGGTAATTATGTAAGTAACAAATGCTCATTATGTCTGTTGATGAGTAAAGACAAATATTCCTGCAGTGGAAGCTTATTTGCTCAATGCAATGTCCCATTGCATGACCAAACAGCTGCAGCAGCAAATCTCTTTGATTTGAACATAAATGAGGACAAGCCATAGCCTTCTACAACAGAGAGTCGACACTCAACTTGGAATCTAAATTCTACAACAGATGGAGGACTAATTTTAATTATTTATCAGGTCAATTTGTCTAAGCAGTAATGATAGTATTAACAAGTTAACGTTTTGCATGTTATAGAATGTTATAGAAGACCATTTCAAGTGGTCTTAATTTTTTTTAGTTCTTCTTACTTTTATTACTTATGTTTCAATTAAAACCCTCTCCTATTTCATCTTTTCAGTCACATTAAAAAAGCTGAAGGTCAAAAATGAGGGGGTGCTTGACTGCACCCCCGCTTAGTGGTTTAAAAATATATTGATAATGGGTTGAGTGCAGAGGACCTCTTGTATTTGTCTGAACAAAAAGCTACATAAGACAAAAAACCCCATAAAAATAAGAAGTTAAAACTTATTGCAAATAATCTCAGAATAAGGATGTCTACATCATATTAAAAGTTAAGTAAAAGGCTAAAGGTTCAATATTCCAGGACAGAAAATAATTGTTTGAATTGTTTTCCCCCTACCCCATATGATTTGCTTCAAGTAGAAAGGATTTGAATGGGTACTAGTGCTTTGTGCTACTGTTGAGCAATGCTGAGCATGACATCCCTCATGCCAGAATGAGGTCAAAGAAAATCTGACACACTGACCCAAGTAAAAGCATTGACTGAGTGTCAGTTTTTTTTTTATATTTAATTTATTTATTCAGATTTTTGGTTAAAACAAAAAATGTCAGTTCTTGAGTCATGAGTTGGTTTGATAACCTATAGGTCAAACTGCCAGAACCCCATCCTCTCTTGGAACCGCCATTTGAAAAATAAGGTTAATACAGGTTGCTACATGGTACATATATTAGAATAAGCATTATAATAAGTTATTGCAAAAATCCTTCATGCAGCTAGGTGAACAAATGAAAAAAGATATAGAAATATAAGTAAGTTTAGGATGATTCAATAAAAGATGGGTGCTTTACTATATTAAATGGTCACATTATACAAGACACGTATAGACTGATCCAGAGAGATATAAAAGAAGGAATGAACAATGGAAAAATAACATTGTATGGTTTAGCTTGCTGCAGTTAGGTACAGAGATATGTAACAAAATAAAAATGATGCAGAGACCCTATATAGTAAAATACACAAAGAGGCATGAATAATCAAATAAAGCTCGTACTTAGAGGTTAGGATTATAGAGTTTACGCTCATAAAAAGAAAGATTAAAGAATGCAGCCTCATAAAAAAAAAGGATTAAAGGCCGCATTCTCATAAAAAGGAGAGAGAGTGCCCCCACTGCCATAAAAAGAGCACTTCTCTCTAACAGCCAATAACTGGTGACCAAGTCCATTATTATTATCAGCTGTTACAATGTCAGTGCAGCTTGCTCTTCAAAAACACAAATGCAAGCTCAAGATCAATACACACAGAGCGGAGAGGCTTTGCATGCTCACTATAAACAGGATATCTCAATACATTTAATTATTACACTTATTAACAGGGGCGCACTTCACTGTCCAAGTGTCCTTTAGTCTTTCTGTACATGGCAACTGTTAATGCTATAAACATGCACAGCTTTTATTGATTCTTTTTCACTTGCAGGTTGTATTATATTCTGAGATATAAACAAGCTTCTTCCAACTAACATTTTCCTTATAGCAAACAACTCATCTATGCTGGTTTCCAGCTGGCATTCCGATTCATGCCCTGTTAGACATGGTAACATATGACTCACAGCATGGGTGAGATGCAGCTGGCACACAATGTTAAGTTGAGGAACTTACAAATAAATCATAAAATATCAAACCAGTTGAGATAGAAAATAATGGCAGTGATTTGTTTTAAAGGAGAAGGCAAGGCTTTGTGCACTTGTTAGGCACCCAAAGTGATTGTATTGACTTACCTGAAACTGGCCCGGGGTTATACCAGTGAGCATCACGGAGCACTTCTCTTCCGTCTTCCTCTTTCTTTGAGCGGCTGCACATGCACAGTAGAACAGAAAGCCAAACGAAAAAGTCGGCTATTCCGTTCAACTGCACATGTGTTTGCCCTGGGAAATTTGAAGAAAGAAGAAGCTGGAAGAGGATCACTCTGTGGTGCTCACTGCAGTTTTCTGCTGCAACACCGGCCCGGGGTTACAGGTAAGTCAATACAATCACTTTGGGGGACTAACATTTGGCACCCCCAAGTGCACAAAGCCTTTCCTTTTCCTTTAAACAGGGTTATCAAACCTCCACTACAGTATAGTAAATTTTTATAATAATATGGATAGTTTTGCAACTAGTATCATACTAGCTTCTGCTCAAGTACAAGCTACTGTCCAATTATTACAAAAAAAGCAAATCCATAAAATAGTTAATCATTTAAATAGAACTGTATGGGAATGGGAATGCTGTATTTTGGATATATCCATTATCTGAAAACCTGTTATCCAGAAAGCTCCGAATTATGGGAAGGCTGTCTCCCAAAAAACTCAAGTTCATCTTCACTATTCCTCTCTCATCCTCTTCATTCTCTATTCTTGCAGGAGCTGGGTGTCAGATATTCATTGACAGTTAGATCCAATAGATCTTATAGGGGGCTCCTTTTGCCTAAAAGATGTATTAGAGCTCACTCTATTAAACCACCAGAAATCCTGTCTCTCTACATGCAGAATTTGTGCAAAAGTTAATTCGTACTTTAATCAGTTATTTGAGTGAGTTATCACACATCTGCTAGGAAAGGAAGCCCCCCTATAAGGTATATTACATCATTCATCTGTCACCCAACTGCTGCTTGAAGACAGAATGAAGAGAAACAGATGCCGAGAGAGGGATAGTAAATATAAACTTTGTTATTTCAGAAACAATGCAGAATATTTAATTGATTGCATTTAGTTTCTTACTTCAGTATGAGCTTAAATTTTTGTTTTCGCGATAGTTCCCCTTCAAAAAAAGAATTCAAAATTTGTTAAAAGATTTCCTTTTTTCCCCTAATAAACAATGTACCTTGTACTTGATCCCAACTAACTACAAACAATAATTATAGTCTATAGTTCTATGACCATATACAGGCACAGGGGCAGTAGTCTGACCCATAGTGACTTTATTATACATTATTAGGAGCAGATTTATCAAGCGTCAAAAAAGTAAATTGGGAATAATTTGATGTTGACTATTCGCCAGCTAAAACCTGCCAAGTTTATGTATAAGTCAATGGGAGAGGTCCAATGACCCATGTGAAGATGTTGAAAGCCTTCCTGACATTCAAGTTTTTTAGGAGAAAAACTTGATTCGAGTTTAGTCAAATTCAAATCAAATTTGATTTGAGTTTTCGATAATATTATTTTCAACTGTAGATGTTGGAATTTTTTCTTAAATAACCTCCCAATCGAATTTCGAGTATATTTGAATTTATTAGAGTAAGAAAAAATCCAGATGAATTCGAAATTTGATAAATGGTCCCCAAACTCTGCAGAAGTACATATAATGTATAAGCAGTAATAATAAGTAATGTATTATATACCAGGATCTGAGGTTTATAAATGTGATAATTGTCAAATGCATATAAATGAGTGATGTCACAATTATAACATAGAGCTGCTACAATCCCCATCTAGTTGATAAGGGCCATATTATTCTAGCCATGCATGATCAATGTGTTGATCTAAATCTAAACCTCATTTCTAATCAAATTACAAATTAGAACTTGATATATAGATTTCTATAAAGCATAACATCTGTATTTTATTATATATTTTATCTATTTTATATCTGTATTTCATTATGTATTTTATTATATATAATAGATCTGAAAAATATGTTAGTTCCTTTTATTTCAGTTGTAAACACAAACTAGGTTATTGAGAAATTAGTAGCTTCCCACTAAATTCTAGGTACTGTCATTCCTTTCCGTTTTTGTGGATGTTGTTTGCTACTTTCCTCTTTCTTTTTGCATAATGTAAGGTGGTTCAGTACAAAAATAAAGGTAAAGCAAGTAGAGAATGAACGTGAATGACAATGCTTAGCATTAGAGGACAGCTGCTAATTTCTCAATAACCTAGTTTGTGTTGGCAACTGAAATAAAAGGAACTGACATTGATTTTCAATTCCTTTAGATATAAATGACATCATTTCATCTCATGTTTAAATCTGCAGAACAAAATCTATAAAACAATTTCTATTTTGAGATGATAAGCCCATAGTGCTGCTGTACGATAAGACACATCGTAAGAACACAGTTTTGCATTTGCGTGATTGAAGGCAGCTATTGTTATATAATATGTCTGTATGAAAACACTTTAGGCAGAATCTCTTTAATGCATGGAAACTCTGGAGAGATGGATAAGAGCACTGTAGATAAAATGTTCCCATAATGCAGGTTAAAAAAGCAGAACGAGATGTATCTATTAATGTAGCCTAATATTAATCCCAATTAAAAATGACTGGGTTATCCAGTGTTATAAGTCTAAATTCTGCATTTTAGATTAGATATTACTCTGAAACTCTGCCGACCAGAACTCAAATTCCAATAGTAAGTGAATTCCCATTAGGGAAAAACATTTCATTCAGATCAATTCACATCTAAGGTGGGAATCCCAACAAGGAGTAAACTAATGATCGGTCAGCACCTTATCTGACCAAATTCAAGGTTTTGCTGCGTGACTTAACCTTGTAGAAAACATTTATCATGCAATAACCATGACAACACTAATATAACTTAAAAAACTGTGAGCTAAGGGTGGGACAGTGAAACTACACCTAAAGATATTGTATATTACGAGCTACAGTATTTTTATAATCTGCTAAGTGCAGAAGTAAATGGGGCCCCTCTGTGAGTGTCAGGTATGGTATGACTTGTACATTACCTCAAATTGCAGTTTATTTTATTCTAACTTATCAGATACTGACTTACCTTTTCACCAACTGGACCAAGAGATCCAATAGATCCAGGAGGACCTTGAGGACCCTAAGCAAAAACAATACAAAAAAAGATAAATAATCAACAATCTTACGGAAATGATAAGATAAGATCTTCAAAATCTTCAACAAACTTACATCAGCACCGTTAGGGCCTTGAGGACCTCGAGGACCAGGTGGACCGGGTGGACCCTATAAAAAGCAGATAATTAAAAAATAATATACACCAATTCAATCATATATGCTCTATAGAATTCTAAGAAGCATTAAGCTGGCCATAGATGCAAAGATCCGATCGTACGAATCATCCTACGATCGGACTTTCCCATCTCCCGACCCGCCACTAATCATTCAGATCAAAGTCTTACCAGTCAGATTAGTTAAAGAAGAGATCAGCAATGTTCTGCCCCTGACAGCAATCGTACGATATCTATGTCCAACCAAAGCTAGTGACAGTCTCCCACTGAAAATCGTACGATCGGCAATACACGCAGAGATATTATCGGCAGCCGACAGAAATTTTCTAACCTGTCCGATCGACCAAACGACCGATCTCCGCCGGACGAAAAATGTCGGGACTCTCCACACACATTCCGAAAATCGTACGAATCCTCGATTCGTACGATCAGATCTTTGCGTCTATGGCCAGCTTTACACATACATTTACAAAACTGTGTCTATGCCATAAAACATATTCGGGGGAATGTAATTAAAGTCGCAAAGTGCAAAACAATTTGCACCAATAAGACTAAAAATCCACATCTCGCAATGCAATATTGTGCCTTAAATTGTTACTGCATTGCAAATTTTATTTGCGCATTGCAAATTTTAACTGCGCACTCTTAAGAAGTGCTTGAAGGTGTTGTAATCTTTTTCAGCAAAATAACGAGGTTTTATTACATTGACTGCGCATTGGCGCAAACTATAACGTTCGCAAATGGTCTTCCACTGTCGGGAAGTGGTCGCTAAACAGTTTCTGGGTTCACAAAAGCTATATTAAATTCGCGCAAAGCAAAATTTGTTTGCGCAAAGGCATAACTTTTCGCATTGCGAATAGTTTTTCCGTTAGCGACTTTTATTACATTCCCTTAATGTAACAGAATCAACAGCTGATAAAAGGGCTGAGCTTATGAATGATCTGTTCTCCAAAATCCAAGTTCTACATATCTAAAAGGTGTATTTTACTTAAAGACAACATCAGAATCCCAACCAGTTCCTCTAGGGTTACTTATTACTTAAAGCATATTTCTGATGTTTGAATACTAAGCCTTGTTCTATAAGGCAGATTAACACATGGGATACATGCAACTTACCATAGGACCGACATCTCCGTTTTCACCCTTTTCACCTGGGGGTCCTGGAAGCCCCTGCAAATAAGTAAAATAAATATTTTGTAATAATGTGTGCAAGCACCATACATTTCATACAGTACATAATGCATGCCTTTTTTTTTAAATAAAAAAGGCTACCAGGACCAAAGGACCTATTATGTTTTAATAAATATGTTTTTGCATACTTTCTCCCTCTGCTGTCTCTCTGAAGCTTCTGAGTGAAGCTGGAAAATGTTTTCCCACCAAAGAGACAGAAAGAAAATACAAAAAAACAACACAAAAACATAAGTACATATACATACGTTCTAGGGTTATGTCAATACATGGCTTACATTATTTAATTGTCTATTTATATGATGGTAAAGAGGTTTGTGATCAATGGCAGGATCAAATTAAAGGAGCACTAAAGCCTAAAAACACATAGAAATGCCATATTTTGTATCTTCAGCTTTATGCACCATCCTAATGTTCAGCAGCCCTATAACAGAAATGATCCATGCTGTCAATGTTGGCAAGGAGCTCACCATATTTGATTTTGTTAAGAGTGTCAGTGACCCTGCACATGCTCGGTGTGCTCTGGGCAGATGGGAAGCTAATCCTAGGGGTCTTCCCAATTCATCAAGCAGAAAATTAAGTTCATTTGTTATATAAGCTGATGCTATATTTTCATTGTATTCAGTGGAAGATCCTGTAATTATACCAGGCTGCTTTCTGGCAAATGGTTATTGAATTCAGTTAATATTCAAATATTAAGACAAGAATCTTAATTCTGAAAATAAATTCAGATTAGGCCTGAGAATGTTATCATTCTAAGCTTATAAACATTGCTCCTTTTTTCATACTGAGATACAAATAGCAAGAAAGGATATATTTAAAGATAACCACTTGTATCCTGTGAAATTGACTGATTCAAAATATAGCTGAGCAGCCCACCATGTTGACTTCATACTTATCAATGCCTAGTTATTGTTCTGGTAAGAGATGTGAATGTCATGTTGGCCTGAGGATGTTGGCGGCTATAAACAGATGATGAAAACTGTACACAGCACTTCTACAGAGAAGGATGTTAATAATTTATACCCTGCTGGGCTAGACTGATGGTATGTGAAGCTGCAACTGGCAATACGGGAAAGGCACATAATTCATTCCCTTACTGCAGCTACTGGCACATAAATGTTTACAGAAATGTGTATCTGTATAATACTCAAAACAATGTCTGCTCATCTGTATTGTACATAAAGCAGTATATATCTATGATTGCTCAGTGTATTAGGCCCAAAGCAGTGACTGTATAGGTATTATACAGCAGTGGGGGTATTTGTATTATACAAAGACCAGCAACGGTTTCTATATTACACGCACAGCTCTGATTGTATTTATATTAGGCACAGTGCATATATATATATATATATATATATATATATATATATATATATATATATATATATATATATATATATAAAACAGTGAGCATATCTGTCTTATACATAAAGAGTATGTGTACTAAATTTCTGCTAGAAGAAAAACATTCTTCTCTGGACCCTGTAATGTACATCCTTCCCTATGACAAGTGACTGAGAGACAAGATATTCTCTATGTGTTCCGTCTCTGGTAACATCAATATCTTTCTGTACTGAGCAGAGAGTCACATGAATTAACCCTGCCAGCTGGCACTATGCTGATTTCTAAGCTGATGACCCATTCATCATGTCTGCCAGCTATACTGATTGAGGTTTGGCCAGAAAGAAGCCTGCAGATCTAGGCTCTGCCATCTCTTATACCGGTATGCTCATTTCATCTGCTAAAGTCACAGGGCACCTCCTGTGTTTCTGTGACATCTTTATCTTAGGCCAAAGATGATGGAGGAATTAATCAAATATAAAACATGAACCCCTGATATTGTCTACATTCTGTGCTGTCTTAGTAGAATAACATTTCTGCCAGGGACTGCCATCATTTAATTCAACTTATTTCCCTTATCTCTTATTCAGAATAATGACTTTACTACTAAACTGGGGATAAACAGAACAGTAAAAAATACAGTTTTATGCAGAATGGAACTATACTATGAATAAATGTGAGGTTAAAAAAAAAACCTAATGGATCTAAATGTTGTAGATGAGTAGAACAGAGGTTAGCATAGGTGTAGACTAGATTCTATACTATACATCATCTAAGTTAAGTCTTCTAGTATCTATTTCTTTTTGGACAACATGTAGTATGAGATCAGTCCAACAAAATGCAGGTGTAGCTTACTTGAAGACCAATTGGGCCAGGAGGACCTGGGAATCCACGAGAACCTTCATCTCCCTTCTGTCCAAACATTCCCTGTTGACCTCTTGGACCTGGCTCTCCATCAGAACCCTAGATGGAAACATGTGAAAATTGATCACTTCAGTATATAATTCCTATGGTAGACCTACAGTAGATATAAACATGGGTATGGCTTCAGATATGGCTGGGCAGTTTGGCTGATTTTCAATATACTGTCCAATTTCTATATACTGTATATATATCGGTAGGGGGTCGGTTTCTACAGACCATCCTGCAATCCTGTTGGATCACAGATGATCTATCCAGTCTGAAAATCATCTACTGATCCCTGTGTCAGTGAGTGAATGTTGCATTGTTTTTCACAGTGTTAAAAAATTGCTTTATATAATGTTTTTCAGTGATAAAGCCTCTATTTTTAGGTTTCATTATCAAATATATTTTATTCTGCCTCCTTCAAGAAATATGAGTATACAGGTTTGGGATCTGTTATCCAGAATGCTCGAGACCCAAGAAAATCTTGAAAACATTAAATAAACTCAATAGGCTGGTTCTGCTTCCAATAAGGATTAAATATATCTTAGTTTGGATCAAGTACAAGGGACTGTTTTATTATTACAGAGAAAAAGGAAATCATATTTAAAAATTTGGATTATTTGGATAAAAAGGAGTCTATGGAGAGGGCCTTTCCATAATTCGGATAATGGGTTTCAGGACAACGGATCCCATACCTGTAGCTATCTGTTAAGCCATGGTAAATTGAAATTGCCAATAACTGTTTAACTGGTTTGGGAGATAATAACAGATTAAATTATACTATAATCATGTGATTTTGCTTCTTTTCTAATTCACTAAAATAAAATACTTGATGACAATTTCCCTTTAAACCTTTTAAAATATTTAGTTTCACAAAAAAGTCATTCGTCTCACACCATTATATCCTTTTTTTTAGCTTGCAAGGTATTTCTGTGTAAATATACTGTATGCTCAGATAGTGCCCCTTTTCATTATTCAAATAATAGAACTTACCGCCGGACCTGGTGCTCCAACAGGACCTTGTAGACCTCCTGGTCCAGGAGGACCCTGTGATAAAAAGAAAATACACAAAATATAAATGTTATCATAAATACAAAAACACATTATACACCTGCAGACTAAAGTGTGATGAATAGAGAGTATTTGAATGTATCATAATGCCCAAAAGGCTAAAAGAAAACTATTTTATTCTCTTCAAAGCAATTCCCTGAAGTATCTATTCACAGAATAAAAATGCTTCTTCTATTCACATTGCCTCTTAAACTCTGTTTTTTTAATCTGCATATTCACTCATTCAGTGTTTAAATGTTCTGTAATCCATGTTTATAGACAATGGCAAATCAAGGCTCTACTGCTCCTTTCCATTTGCACCTTATTATGCTAACTAGAAAAATGAGTGGTTCAAGTTGAGCAACAGTTGGGCGCACTACAACCCAGTACAATCCCACCCACATTTGTTGATCTTTGCGAATTCGTGCCTGGCGAATAAATTCGCCCATCACTACTAATAAACTAATAAACTGTTTCGATCTGATCATTTTGTCATGATGGAGAACCCCATATGCTATTTTTGGATCAGTAACACGTTTTATACTGTCTACACCACTGTTGTTATTCTATAAAGTTCCATAGCTTGGGAAAAATAACATAAGTTCATCAGGCTTAACTAGGTCCAGTGACCATTAAAATGGTAGGATCTGAAAAGAGTAGACAGCTACATAAGTAAATCGAATTAACATTTCATGGGTATAATTGATAAAATGAAAGTATTGTTATTAATGTCAACATTTTGAAGAAAAAAATTGTAATGAAAAGAAAGGTTCACCTGTTCTCCTTTGTCACCCTTTCCTCCTTTCTGTCCTGGTTCTCCAATTTCACCCTTAAAAAGAAAGTGAGTAGATTTTAGAAGGTTACCCAGAAGTCTCTGTGAATGTCATATTTGCAAAGGAGTAAGAATTGTTTGCATTGATTGTTCTTTATACCCTGACAGCTTAATCCTGGCATTGCTTAGCATGGTGCTACTAGAGATTTGCAGCAAACTATCTGAGGTTTAAATATACTTTCACTGAGTATATGTCATGTGGGATTGGTAAGTACATATAGGGATTAGTAATGAGCCACTGCAGTATGGTACTTTTACTTCCTTTTTAATTCCAAACATGCCATATAGACAAACTGCTCCGTATTTAGAAAAAAAGAGTGATACAAATTCTACACTGTTGACACAAAGTGGATAATGTAATAAAAGTCACAATTTTTCATCAGCTCCACTAAACCACGCAATAAATCAGATGTTTATATAAGATTGCTGATGTGACAAGTCAGGTACCTGACTGCCCTGGGTTATTAGACCCGTTTACATTTATGATGGCTAAATTGCAAATCTCTGGTTTCTAACCATCAACAATCTTCATCTTCCAAAAGTCAGAAGTTTTAATGTATTAGAAATCCTACCATTACTATAAGAAAGCTACGTTTCTTCATATACTAAATTACCAATACTATCTTTGCTTTGGTGACATCCATACTCATCTGTACTACCTTCACTTCACAATCTTGCTACATTTAATTTCATGCTACCTGATTATGATATACTTATACTTATTTATACTTATTCATTACCCATACATAACAGATTAACGTATATTGCCAGTCAATTAGACATATGAATGTTGCAGGAATGTACCAGACTGTCCTCACCTTGTCACCATCTTCTCCTGGTGGTCCTTGGGGACCTGCAGGTCCTGGAAGTCCGACTGGGCCTTGAATTCCATCTCGTCCTGCTGGTCCTTGAGGTCCTTTCTCTCCCTGTATTGGCATAATATAATGCCTTTAATATATATCACGTATAATGCATTGGCAGTATAAACCATTTTTTTAAATTTGTGGGATTTGTTTTCAACTGTTTTTTTTTTTTTTGTTTCACAGTATACCAGTGGCATAATATTTTTCCAGATGTCTGCCTATTTCAAAAAGGCATTTAAGTAAACTGGCCTGCAAATGAATAATCTGTAATTTTATTTGAAGGAAACCAAACATGCATTTTCAAAAAAATGTGTCATCTCACTCTAGCCAGTCTCACAAAAGTGAGCTGGAAATATCAATAAACTTGTGGAAAAACTCTATGAGCAAAAATTTGCCAAAACATGGCTATATTGTTGTTAATATAAGAAAGAAAAAAAATCATTATTTATTTAAATGTATTTTATTCACAAGCTTGCTTTATCTGTATGTGAATAGTAGAAAAAATTACTATATTGCAGGCTTAGAGCAGAGGTTTGGCTCAGAAAGGGGAGGATGATAGCATCAGTGTCAGTAGGCTAGGATACAATAACCAGGGTATGAACAATTACTTAAAATTAATTTAAATAAATAATGGGCTGACTGAGTGAGGGTCCTGCTGCAGTCACAGACTATATGTCCACCCCTGTAGAAAAAAACTCTGCAATCCATATACCTGCAAAAAAGTATTAATTTATATTTTCATGATCAGCAGGATCATTCACTTCTTTTAAGATATTTTAGGCCAAAGGGTTCACAATGCAGTTTAGCCAGCCACTATAAACAAATAGCAAAATAAATGATTACTGTATCACTCACTGGAGCCCCCTTTTCTCCTGCTGGTCCTGGTGGGCCTTGAGGTCCTGGTCTTCCTGGCAGACCAATGGGTCCAGCAGTGCCAGCGGCTCCTCTCTCACCTGGAGATCCCTATAATATGATAATGCACAGACCCATCAGTGATCATTTAGAAGTATTGATACAGTACTGGAGTGCTGAAAATCAGATATTACTAACACATTATATTAGACTTTTCCAAACAATAATTCAATGGACTTTGTAATAACCATTATTAATGCTCTTATTACCTACTGAAAACTATTTAAAGCAAACTTCAATTTTTTTTAGAACCAGCTCATTATACATTCAGTTTTATTTCCCACTTTCATTCAAAGAAGGAGGTGTGTGATGATTTAAAAGTGGCATGGTATCAAATGAACATTTTTATTGAGTTACCTAATACACCAATACACCCAGACATACCCAGTTATTCTCCAGTCTGCCCCAAACCCCATCAGCAGGGATGGGTGAATCTGACCCATTTTGCTTTTTCGAAAATTCGTGAAACAGCAAAAATTTGCCAAACACAGTGAAGTTAACGGGGTGTTCTCCAATGGGGTATTTCTCAAACTGTGCAACATTTTTTACCATACATTAGAGTATTACATTTTTTCAAGGCAAAACATGGCAAAATATTTTGCCAATTCCTACCCATCAGTTTTTAAGTATGCTGGTGAATTTAGGGCAGTTGAAAAGTATGCTGGTTCTTCCTATTGCAGTAGCTTCTGATGCCGAGTTCACTTTCAAAATTTATCTGAACATAGGTCTAAACTAGTGGCTTTTATACTGACTATTTTAAATATCTACCTATACCTAAGCTAAGGTATATGTCAATAATGCCAAACTCACAGACTACCAGTGGATATGAGCTACAATGTGTTGACATCCCTTTTTCTTTGCTGTCATGAAACAGGCCTGTTGCAACCCTTCATTAATTGAGATTAATTCATTTTGGAGATTCAGACTGCTAAAGTCAGGACGAACAATGATAGGGAACTGTGTGGCGCACAGGAAATACCAATTATAATAAAGTATTCTCTTATGTGACTATTTTGAAAATGCCCTGAAGCTTGATACAAGTTGCAACACATTTTAATAGATTTCTTTTTTTTATTACTGACCTTCCTTTTAGATATCTCATTATAGGACAAATGCTAGAATAGACTTTGTAGCAGGACTGCCTCTAACACTACTAGATAATAAAAAAAATGTCATGGATGAATCTGGATATTAGCTTAAAGGTCTTTTCTAGTGATTGGCAAATCTGACCTGTTTCTCTTCGCCAACATTTGTGAAAAGGTGACAAATTTGTTAAATGCATTAAAGTCAATAGGAGGGACAAATTATGTTTTGACGCGCAACTATTGGCGTGTTTTTCGTAGAAAAACATGGCGAAAAATTTGGCTCATCACTAGTATTTTCTGGACAGGTACATATAAGCAATATCCTGCAGTTGAATGTGCTTAGAAGTAATACCAATATAGCAACATCGGTAGAGAATAGTGGGAGCAGTGGACATTGTATGGATACCCTGTATGTAGAAATATTTTTACTGTTTTAGAAATATTTTATTCTTTTCTAGAGTTCCAGTAATTTGCTAGTTATGTAAGGAACAAGTTAATGCACCAAACTTGTGCTTACTACACAGCTTATTGCTACATAAACTAATTACACCTACATCGAAATCAAATCTGAGACTAGATGGCTAAAACAAGAACAGAAAAGGTCTGTTTGCAACAGAATAAAGATTGAATGAATGTATTTTCCTTGGTATTTGCAATGCATTACTATATTATATTATATATTTAGAAATTTTACAGCTGCCATGTTGTAAAGGTAAAGTATAATAATTTAAAAAACAGACAAATGCATGGGGTACTGTGAGCCATATCTGGGAGATTTTACAATCTCCATATGTAATTTAAAAATAACACAGGCTGTAGTAGTCTTCACAGGCATGGTCACTGCAAAACAGCAGGGAGCCCATGTGCAAACAGCAGGAGACTAGATATCTGGAAATAGACTCAGCAGCTTCCAGTTACACACTACTGATTAATGTAAGAATGAGAGAATTGAATGCAGATACATCGCATTTCATATACTACTGGCACCTGCAGTTTTCCTATGCAACTAAACTATTCAGTCTTACCCTATAATCGGGAAGATATTCAATATGTATTATATTGGCATTTTTATGTGTGTGTGAGTTTAGCTAGCTAGATGTACTGTACATTTTAAACAGTATTTCAGAGAGCCAAGCAAAAAGTTGTATCTGTCTATGTAGAGCAGCACAGGGGAAGATGGTAGACATGGGCATTCACTAACACTTCCTCACCTCTCATGTATGAATGTCATGCAAATATAAAAGTCCAGAGGATGTTAAGTGCACCAGTGTCCTGTATATAAAAAAAACCTAAAACCCCAATTAAATATGGCCAGCAATTCTGTATAGTATATAGAAAACTTACTGTAACAGCTGAGAAGTTCAGTAGCCAGTAATAACAAAGACCTTCAAAGTTGCCCACAGCAGTTCACTATCTTGGACCTTGGTGATGCTTTAAAAATCAATGACACTGCACATTCTCAGTATGCTCTGGCTGATGTTGAGGTGCTAAGCTAAGGAGTTATTGGAAGTCATAAATACTTTTTAAAAAGAAAATGATGTTCATCATAGAAGCTAACGCTACAGGGCTGATTGATTTCTAATTTCTGGTGCAAATTTAACTGATGTCTGAGTGCCATGTAATGTGAGTCTGAATTAATTACTTGCATTATGACTTTCAACTACGCTCCAGTAGCTCCCCATGTGCTTTTCTGCTGATTTCGAGCACATGTTCTGTGCTGCTATTACTTACCTGAACTTAGGTACCCATTTACAATATACAGAATATATATAATATGAATGTCACAAAATAAGGTTGATTAGTAATTAATTCAGATTGTCATTATAGGTTTGCTCTGACACCACGGCAATTAGCATCATAATTTAATAACTTGATTTGCAAAGCCCTTAAGCTTACACTCCTGACAAAATCCAATATGGTCATCTCTGGTGCACAAATTTGAAGGCCTTGATTATTACTGTTCTAGAGACACTGAACCTTATTTATGCAGCAAGTTCAGTAAATAAAATACAGTAGTTCTAGCCAAATTCATTTTCAGAGGTTAGTTCTATAAGCTTTGGCAAGAAGGTGCAGATCTGCTTGGGGTATCTGCAGAGACATAGATCACTGCTGAATGACTAAGGTCCCATTAGGCTAGAAACGAAGACCATAACATGATGTGTACACTCTTTAGCCTGCATCTAAGTTTAATTGTAGAACGCCTGTAATGTGTTATGTAATGGACTACTTGAACTCATTAATATTGCTCTGTGCAGCTTCCACTTGATTTTCAATCCAGCAAAGGCTCAGATCACAGTGTAAAGGCTGATATTTTGCATCTCTTAGCACTCCAGTTTTCCTAGGCAACAGTGTATATCTATCTATCTATCTATCTATCTATCTATCTATCTATATATACATTATATATATATAAAGCACACATGGGGCGCCATGGAAGTAGCATATATATATATATATATATATATATATATATATATATATATATGTATACTAGTACCTTCTGCCAGATAGCAGCAACAAAGGTACATGGTATTATGAATATCACATAACTACATAATATAGGTTCATTTATGGGGTTTTTGGTGATTGACTGTAGAAAGACAAAGTAACCACAAAAACTGATAAGACTGCTATTATATACAATTAGAAGCAATATTTACTGCAAATTATATTTTGGTCTCCTTATTTTTTTAGGAAGTCCAGGATCGCTCCTATAATTTTCATTTTTATGTAATTGAAGTGTATCCATAGGGTTTTAAAGCATAGGGGCCAGTATGGTGATCATATTGCCAACTACAGACTGGTTTTGACCTTATTGGGACTCATCACAGCAGTGCAGGGTTTTCTGATCAGTAATTTTTTTTTATCATACATGTTTTTTGTTTCTTTTGAGAGTACACTTCCTATTTAAGCAAAACAAACTAAGAATAGGCAAGATATTAATCTTCATCATTAATACAAAACAATAACTATTTTATCTTTTCATAGGACTATGAAAGTCCAGACCATAGTGTTTATTTGCGTAGTACAGGCAACAATCGCTACTTACAATTGGACCAGATGGGCCCTGGGGTCCTTCTCCACCTTTCAAACCTGCAGCACCCTAGAATGTAACAGAACAAAAGTGGACAAATTGAGATCCATTCAAAGCATTCACAAAAAAAAAATCAGTCAAAAAATAATAAATCATACAAGCTTCTAGATAAAAGCTTGATTTCGTTTCTTAAAAAGTTGTAAATGTACAACATGGGGGCTCAGCACAACATTGTGGTCATTTAACTAGGCAAGGAGGGAGCAGCAAATATTAAAGCTAGTGGAGGGGTAGGGGATTGCATTTTTTGAAAGGGCCAATCAGAGCCCGGAGCAAGAGAACAAAACTGAGTTAGCATTCTATAAGCAGTGGTGTAAGAGCCATAGTGTTCTCCTACCTCCTACTCACTTTTTATTTCAAATTGTTAGTTGGGTTTATTTTGGAATATTTGTGGCTGTGATGTTTGCCTGGTTTGTGTCATATTGGCTGTTTTAGCTAATAGCTAGAAGATGATTTTAGTGCAGGTTCTCCATAAGCATGGGTCCCATGAGACCTGTCTTTGCTTGCCCAGTTTACTATTCTGGGTGGCTTGCAAACATTGCTATGCAATGGCCCACAGCGGTATAAGGTTTTTTAGGCACAAATGCCAGGGGGAAGTTAAGATGGGGTGTAATTGTTTTATTATGCTTACATTATTGATTAAATTAATTAAAGCTTAATTAAAGCCAAAAGCATTGCCATGGTGCAAGTGATGCTGTTCTCACTCTGACTCAGACCAAGGATTGACAAAGTGTTGACTACCCTGCTGCTAAAGAAATACTTTAAATAGGACATATTCCTCTTTTTTTAATTTTCTACAGGTATGTCATGATAACAAAAGTTTAATAAAGTATAGCTTGTTCTACTCCAAACCTTCACCCAGTTACTAACGATAATAACTTTTTAGTTCTGGAAAAGGAATTTTCAATCTGTGGACCTACAATCGTGAAATACAATTGCCTGACTCTGACCATAACATGGTGCATGTTGTTTTATGAACCACATAAACCATATGTTGCAATAGCTAGGAGATCCAAACATGCTCATTTATTCTGTAGAATTTAAAATATCGCCTTACCGAAGCTCCAGGTAGACCTCTCTCACCAGGGAAACCACGCAGACCTGCGGGACCAGTTTTTCCAGCCACACCTGAAGGACCGGGATCTCCCTATTAATAAGACAAAGATTAATTAAGACTACTAGGATCTTAAAAGAGATAAATTATAGCAGCTGCCCTTGCACAGTTTTAGTATCAAGATCACACTGCTATAAACATAAGACTCATAAAAGCATAAATATAGAGTAGTTATAGTAACTAGAATTATAATTTGTAGCAGCTACCAACTGGTTGAAAATAATCCTAAACTAAACATGGCTTCTGTTAGGATCAGTTACTACTGACTATATCAATTTGTACATAGGACAATTCTTCTATCAAACTACATTTCAAATTTCAGTTTGAAATTCATATTTTAGAGAAATAAATTATGTTATTTTAAATTATGTATAAAAATACGGCCACATGGTGGATTGTGATTTAGTTACACACAGGTATGACCTAATAAACTTGTTATATTCTACTAGATCTGACTGAATATGAAGTACATGAAAATGTACTTGTTCACTTACAGGCTTTGTTTCGTTATATCATTGTGTTATATAAGGATTTGTTTTGTTATATATTTCTGTTTTAGCATTATGCCATATTTCTTTTCTCCTTTCAGAATACATAGATTTCATTTGATGAGAACAAATATGATATCTCCCCAATAGTTTTCAGATTTGCTGATACTAGTTAAAAAAAATCAAGAGTTTTGGTCTTTGTAACTCAACCTAACTTACAATATAAGTGATTTAGTTATACAATAGACTGGGTCATTAACTGATATCCAGCTTTGTTACAAAGTCATTTACATTAAAGTATAACATATTCACAGGATATCCACCTTTAAGGCAGACTAATCTTCCCGAATCTGAGCGTGTGTCTCTGCCCTAAGAAATCACGGTTTCCTCAGAATTGTCCTAGTTATAGATATTGGCCACTACTGCCAACTTTTGGCTGAACACAGCCCTGGGCACTGGGCAAAATTCCTTTTTTTGTATAATGGGATTACAACACAATAGAAAGACAATTGAGCTATTAGGGAAGCTTGTGGTCAGACAGCTAGAGATACAATGCATAGGCAAGAATAAACAGACAGAGCCTTTTATATGTGCTCGAGGAAAATAAATAACATTCTCTCTATTGCCTTATACAAATAAATAGAAAAAAAAGATAAAAAAATACAAATTGTTTTATCTTCCTCTCATAAAACTAAAATGATATTGTGTCACAGCAAGTGTGGTCATCACAGTACAGTACACAATCATACTATTTAATATAAATGGTGCCATATGTACACACCTTAGCACCCTCCTTCCCAGCTGATCCGGGTAAACCTTGCTCTCCAGGGGGCCCTGGTGGGCCAGGGTGCCCTCTCTCACCAATGGGACCAGTTTCTCCAGTGGGACCCTATACATGGAAGCAATGTTTTAAAAATGAACAGGCAATTATAGATAACCGTCTAGAGAAATGTATGCAAATAGGAATTTGTTTGCAGATGTTTATATGTTTAAATAAGAAAATATGAGTATGCAGATTTAAATATACTTTGTATGATGTAGAGATTTGTGTTTGGATGGAGGGGAGAACAAACAGAGGAAAAAAGATAATATGAATTAACACAGGCAGGACTGTATGACTGAAGGCAAGGAGACATGCCACCATAAACTTAAAGATATTTGGAGGCAAATAAGTGCAGGTGAACTTGTTTGAGGAGCATGAAATGTGGGACTAAACGTGGATATATAATTTGCACTGAAAAGTGTGATATACTGTATATAATAAGGGATAGATATGTGGGAGAGCAGATGAATAAGGAAGTAGATACTGAACTGATGATGATGAAGAAATGTTTTGAGAAACAGTTTTTAGATTGTAAGCTGTTTTGACAAAGGCCTTCTTTACCTCTAGTATCAGTTATTGGCTGCTTTGTTTGTAAATCTATATGTTTAATGTATATACCCATTTACTGTATGGTGCCATAGAATATGTTGGTGATAATAATAATATAAGAGCATGTTGAAGCATGTTATGCAGATCATAGGAATGATAGTGGAAATTAATTTTTTGGAAGAAGGATGATTCAGAAGTGCATATGGAATTATATTAGTAAAAAGTAGGGATGCACCATATCCAGGATTTGGTTTGGGATTCGGCCAAGATTCGGAATCCTTTTGCCTGGCGAAATTAATCAGAATCTTAATTTGCATTGTACATTAGAGGCGGGTTGTGAAATCACATGACTTTTCATCACACAAGAAGATTTTTTTCCACTTTGTCCTTTCCTGTCCCTAATTTGCATATGCAAATTAGGATTTGGATTCGGTATTTGCCCGAATCTTTCACGAAGCATTCAGGGATTCGGCCGAATAGTGGATCAGTACAGAGAATTATGGAAGGTAGCAGATGTGTGGTACAGGGAGTTGTTTGGGAGGAAAAGTTTAAGATCCTGATAGAGAAGGAAGAAGATGTAGGAGGAGCATGGTGTGGAGAGTAGACAGAGAGATGTTTGAAGAAAAGCACATGTGGGAAGTGCCCATAGAGAGTTGCTTGGGAGCAGATGTGAGAGCACTGATGGAAAGTTGCAGATAAGAGAGTGCAGGTGGAGGCTTGTTTGAAGTAGGCAAAACCAGACTTACCTGTGGACCCACTACACCTCCAGGACCAGGAGGCCCAGTTTTTCCTTGGAAACCCTAAAAAGGTTAATATAAATAAAATTAATTTCCCGGTATGCAAATATAGAGCTAAACATTAGTACACATATAAAGCCTAAATATTTTATAAAAAAGTTTGTTTTCCCATGATGAAAACAACAGAAGGGCATTACAACATGGAAGATATTACAAAACTAGCAGTGATATTACTCTCTACAATTAACAAAACTAGAATACTGTTAGCGAACCTACATTGTAGTCTTACTAGTATGCTATACCTAACGGATGCCCAAACCTTTGGCTATTGTCGAACTACAGACCTCAGTATCCTTCAGTATCATCTACTGAATAATGACAATTGTAGTTTAGAAAATACTGAAGGGCTGCTGGTAGAGCCTTCAAGTTTAAAAAGTTTGCTGTTTTAAAGGGGTGGTTCACCTTAATGTTAACTTTTAGTATATTATAAAATGACTAACTCTAGGGAACTTTTCCATTGGCCTTCACTTTTGCCTTATTTGCCTTTTTACTTCTAATGCATTCCATTTGCTTTTCAGCTAAAAAACAAATGCTCTATAAGCCTATGATTTATTGTTATTGCTAATTTTTATTACTCTCCTATTCATATTCCAGTCTGTATTTTTAAATCAATGCATTGTAGCTAGGCTAATTTGGAGACTGGAAACCAGACTGCTGAAACGCCAAACTGGAGAGCTGCTGAATACAAAGCTAAATAACTATAAAAACACTAATGCTAAAAAATGAAAACCAACTGCAAATTGTCTCAAAATATCACTCAATACATGATACTAACAGCTAATTCAAAGGTGAACAACCCCTTTTAACTCTCCGGTAGCAGCAAATAGGTTTACATTTAGGACAAACCTAATCTCCTCTACTTACCGTGTTTTTTACAAAATTAAAGCACGCTCTAGCAAGCCGAAGCAGGTGTAACTTGTGCCAAGCTGCATTAACTCTTTCAGCATGGAGCAAAGATGCAGCTCAGGATGAAAGCTAAAAAAGCATTTATTCCGCCTGGAAATAAGGGGTTATGATGGCAAAAGTGCAAACCATAACAAATTACATTAAGATTTTTGTGAATAGGGAATAGCTACTAAAAAAAAGTGTTAGAAAGCAATCATACAAGTTAGTTAACAACATACTGAGAGAATGAATGGCTTTTACTTGCTGCTAAAAGAGCTTGCCAGCTTTACACACAGGATGCAGCATTTTAAGCAGAAATAGAAAAATCACTGGCACAAGAAATACATCCCTCTTGCTCACGTATACACAGTCATCTAGACCTATCAGATAGTGTCTTTTGATCTAAAGTCAGATAAAATCACGTAATGCTATATTATTTTATGTGCCTGCTTTACCATGGTATTAAGTGATATTATCTTGTGAGAAAACATCAGTATTTGATAGATCTGGGCATGAATGTGCATCTACTGCTGTAATTCTGACCACTTTACTCACTGCAATTATTAAAGATCAGAAGAGAAAATACCAGGTATGCCTCACTGACTGACGGTTTGCAACAGAATTTGTATTTTTTTACTATAAAGTCACCTTCCAGTTGAGCATTTAAAGAGATACTGATACCAGAAATCTACCATAAATGTGATATGGATGCGGAATAAAAGTGTATTTTCCCTGAGCTTGATAAAGGGCTGGAATAGCCCGAAACGTCGCTCTGCTAATGGCATGAATAAATAATTGATTCA
This sequence comes from Xenopus laevis, assembly GCF_017654675.1. Lineage (NCBI taxonomy): Eukaryota > Metazoa > Chordata > Amphibia > Anura > Pipidae > Xenopus > Xenopus laevis. The sequence goes on from NC_054378.1 coordinate 88,763,784, forward strand.
CATATCGGAGTGCTGCTGGATTTATTGCTTTACCCTGAGCTAAGTAGTTACACACTAGATTACATGTTATTATAATAACTAAATCAGTATCCATAAATATTTTGCTCATTTGTTGCTTTGGGTGACTAGACCAGAGCAAACATTTGCTCTTGTACATGAGGCAGGAAGCAAAACAGGTAAAGTAAACAGGGTAGGTGAATGCTTGATCCTATCTAAAATATATAATTCATATTAAATAATTACCTAAAGCTAGGATATTTTAAAAATACACTGTGCTATTTAGTTCATCTGAGAAAACTGAGTAAGTAGAAAACTGACTAATGTTATTATAAGATCAGCATTTTCAATGGCGTAGTACACAGTACAGAAAAGGGTAGAAGGGCTCATAAATACTACAAGTATAACAATATAAAGTAACTGCATAGGTTGGTAAGAGCACAGCAATTAGCCTGTAATGATGCCAGAATAGATGTTGGCTCTAAAGCAGCACAGGCAACATTGGCAATGCACATGAAGCTAAAGGTTAGAGCAAGGTTTTTTAAGCTACTGGTCTTCAACACTGTTTAACTACATTTCTCAGCACACTTATGTGATGGGAAATGTAGTCCAATCAGAGGTTGAAGATCATTAGGTTAATGGCAGTCATATAAATAGCAAACTTGTAACACTGGACTTCCCTATGGCAGGCAAAGAAACCAATTTAATTAAAAGAAATTGCTGAGGTACTAAGGGGCATATTTATAAAAAGGTGAAACAGATATTGTCACAGGTTGGCAAAGGGAAAGCCTACCACTCTCTGTTCACTTAAAAGGATTTGTTGGGGAATATTATAAAATTATAGTTTGCCCTTATAAATATGCTCCTTAGTTAAAAGAGCAGCAGGTGACCCATGACGAGCTCTGTTTCACCTTCTGATAAATATGTTCTTTAGGATATAATACAGTTTAACAAAGGAGTAGATTCAGTCTGATGTAGATTTTAGGGCATATGTTCTAATTTAAAAAACGTTCTTGTCGCATTCCTCCAGTTTAATTGCATTATTGCAAGCAGAATACACATTGCTGGCAAAAAAATGTGATATATTATTCAAATGAATAACAAAGATAGAGCAAAAGGAAAACTTAATATATTAGTCAGTGATCAATAGTTTTAAAAGGTGAGTGCTCAGTGTCACCATCTTATTAACTCTGAATTTAATAAAAGTTGAAAATTGGCCCTTTGATAAATATGCCCTATAGTCTCCCTAGGCTTCAATGGTTTTCTATGAGATGAAAGGTGAGATTAATCTGCAACAAACTGAATCTGGCCCAATGTTATAGAGAATGCCATTTCTTGAAGAACCTTTAAAATATGAGTGACATAAAATCAGTTTGAAACATCATACAATCTTCATGTATTAGGAGTATAACAGTAGCAACTCTAGCTCTTTATTCAGATGACAAGATAAATAAAATAAACTGGGCAAGGGTGCACCATTGCTGTAACCCACAGCAGCCAATTAGAGATTTGCTTTTACTCTTCAACCTGCTGTAGATTTATCAAAGCTAAATGCTAATTGGTTGCTATGGAAAAATGCCCTGGGGCAGATTTACCCAGTCTTAGTAAATGAGATGAGTCCCTAATGCCCTCAAAGTATTCTATGGATTCATTTTTTATTATAGGGACGTCTCCTAAACCTTATGCAGTATGTTGACATGGAGATGGAACAACCATCCAACACACACCGATAATAAACTGTTACTGTAATTCTCAGTTGCAGCCAATGAGATCTGAACACGAGTATGAAAAGGTCAGAGTGAACATATCTGCTTGGCTTTTAGCAGGCAGCATATATAAAGGGTGAAACAGCAGCCACTTGACTCCAGTTCCTCTGAGCTAAAATTGTCGCTACTTGCCACAAACAATCTGACCAGGTACAAAAACACCACTGCCGTAATATTTGGAGGGTCTTCTCCTATCCGGGCAGTACTGTGGGTAGAAAGCAGCTCACAGAGGAAAGAACAGAAGTGAGGTGGCTGCCAGAAAGCAAATTATCTGTCCACTTACTGTTTCTCCTCGCTGTCCGGGGTGGCCGGGCAATCCATCCTTTCCAGGAGGTCCCTAAAATTAAAAAGATATAATTTAAACTCAAAAGTGCATTATTATGTACTGAAATGTACTATAAACTAAATGTTACTGTAAATAGTTTCCTATACAATATATCTTTTTGCAAACAAATATTCATATTCAGCATATCACTGACGTATTTTTGCCTTTATGTTATAAAGTTTGGTAGGTTGGGAAAAATGTATATGGTTTAGGATTATAAACAGTTTATGAGGGTATAGAAAGGTCATTGACCATTTCCTAAAGGAATCTTAAAGAAAGAAGGAACTTACAGGGGGGCCCTTCGGTCCTGGGAACCCAACTGGGCCCTGTGGTCCTTGAGGTCCCTGAAACACAAAGGAAACAAGGAAATGAATCAGTGGGAGAAATGCAGACATATAATTGTAAAAGGTGCAACCACAAAGCAACCATATCAAACCTACAATATTCAAGGAGATCTATGACATTTATAAATATTTTTGGTCCGTGTTTGGTCCATACTGCTGTGAGTGTGTGACAGTTTGCAGTGCCACACTTCAACCACTATAACTAGTCAGAGACAACAGCCTTTTGGGTGGGTATAATTCTATCAAGCTGCCCACTGTGTGACATTTTAAATAGTGGCACACATTAAAAAAAAAAGCTTGCACTTTAAACTGGGTCCTGCAGAGGAACCGAGGTAGTAGAGGTATGGGATCTATTATTTGAAATATTTGGGACCCGGTCAATAAAATGTAGAACTCATTGTTTCTAAAGGACTGTATGAAAAATGGTGTTTTTACATTTCAGAGCTTTCTGGATAACATGCATCCAAATAATAGATCCCATGCCTGTACTTACAAAGAAGGTCTGCTGGCAACAAATATATTGCTTAATATAAAAGCAAAAAAAAAGATTTTAATCAGATATTGGTATCATATTGTATATCCTACTGAATTTACTGTGAAATAGTCTTACAAACATACTTTAATGCATTTTATTCATAATAATAACTGAAATATTGTTTCAGAGCATGAGGTTGTTGTTATAACAATTGCTTTCGGTCAGTATTGTCATGTCAAAACCTAATTAACCTAAGTTATTAAATCTTGTAAAAAAAAAAAAACGATATTAGAAAACCAAAAACATTAGCAGATAGTCTGCAGTGTAACAGACCAAAGGGCATCTGTGGCTATATCAGAGTGCAGAACATCAGTTTGATTTCCGAGTCTGGAGGCTATAAGGACTAACAGTTTATTGAGTAAGTGATAACAGAAAAACCGCTCAAGGAACATGAGAATCTGAGGGAGTAATTGTGTCTCATCACAAGGGTAAGATAAATGTCTGCAGTGTCTCATGACATTTTCTTGTTTGAGAGAATCCCATCTAAGTGTGTATATCTTTTAAATATATGTATGTGTGTATTTGCTTTACACTCCACAGGTGCTTTAAGATGATAACATGATAATATCTTCAACCGCTGTGCAGATTAACACTGGAATCCTGCAGGGAGTCATCACTTCATAATGCACATTGAGCTATACAGATAATTACAAAAGTCTGCATTGTAATGGAGGCATTCTATTATAAAAGCTCAGATAATAGTGTCCATGACAAAGGGAACTGTAACGCTTTGAAAAACAATATGTATCCAAATGGGCAAAGCATGCGATCTTGATCTCATTATATTCAATAAACATAGTCTGGAGGAATGTAGGAAGAGTGGACATTCAATCTGATCTGCAGCACAGATTTCAGAAGCTGAAGATAAAAGGGTTAAATTAAAATGCTTGGAAAAATATAATGTACTCATTTCTGAGAAACTGGTAAAATAATGGCAAGTATAAAATGAGGTCTAATAAGTCCAAACTGTTCATAAAAACCATCTAAGATTTCTGTTTTAGAAAATGTGTTGGGCAGTCTGCTAAAGCGATATGAAGGTCAGTACTGCACATAAACTTCAATAAATAGCAGAGTCAGCATATGGACATTATTTCCAGTCCCCTGATTTCCTTGATTTTTAATCCATGCCATTCATTTCAATAGCAAGCTGCAGCATGCTCACCCCATAGAACAGTTTTTCTTGCATGAGCTGTTGTTTTAAATTGGATACACCTAGCTGTAGCCTTCATGTAGCTAAAATGTCAAAACTAGAATACTGAAAGGGGCAGGACCAACATGGATTTGACTTCTTTAACAAAAATCATGAAAAAAAAGGAAGAAAATAAACATTAAAGATGAAGGATCCTTTTCACAATCCTTAGAGATGTTCCATTATGGGAGAAAATTAATGAAACTATGGCTCCACCATTGTGCAAAAAAAACCACAAGAATAAAGAGGTTTCAAGTCGCTTCATGAATGTGGTCCATGATAACTGCAGGGAGCTTTTTAGCTTTCCCTTTTTTTTTGAAAGTACCATTGTGAATCAATATTGTGTCTTAAGGTGCCTTGTTCAACCATAGGAAGGAGTCCAAGAACTCCATGGGAGGCATTACTGAACAGACCCCTCAATGTAACTTCCATAAACCATCCTTTACCCAACAGGTAAAATCATTATTATGGAGCAAATGAAAACTGTAGTACCAGTTACTGTCTTTTTGGGAAAGCTTCAACTAGCATAGCTAAAATTAGAACAAGTTGTCTCCGTGTACAGATTTTTGAGAGTTTGTCACCTCACTGTTTTCTAAATTCCACCCAAAGGGTCAATACAAGGCTTATAATGTTTCTTGTCACACAGCAAAACTTACTCTTTCACCAGGTGGGCCAGATGGACCATCATTGCCTGCTGTGCCCTAAAATAAAATGAGAAAAATTGTTAAAAGCACTGTCAATAAAAAAACAAAATCACATAATGTTTCACTTCTACAATATTAAAGTTAAATATGTAGTCCAATGCATCACAATACTGTCCCTTTACTAACACTTCAAATATCTTATAAATGCAGATATTATGGATGACAGTGGATATGCCACACAATTAATTACTTGCAGTACCATGAAATATGTATTATTCCACTATACCTTATCATTATATTACTATATGATGTGTGTGTTCTATTTTTAGCTGTGAGAGCTAACAATTTTTAAGGTAATTACCTTAAGACCTGGTTTTCCTGTAGGACCTCTTGGACCTCTAGCACCACGTGGACCCTGGTAGAATAAGAAAAATAAGCATTCTTTAAAATGTGACCCTCACAATATAATAGCATGATAACTTCTTGCTGTATGCAAGCCCATAAAAAAAGATGAAGATAAATGAAGAAGAAACTCACCGTTGGACCTCGTTGTCCCCTTGGACCTGGTTTGCCAGCTACACCCTATAGAAGAGCAATTGTACAGTAGGTAAAACATTTTGTGATTTTGGATAAAATCAGAAACACAATAAAAGATACTGAACTGAAATTCTACTATATTTACCTAGCTTTGGATGCTTTTTTATTTTTCTGATAACACTTTCCATATATGAAAAGGTATTAAGGTTTAAAGGACCACCTAACAATATGTTTAAAGACCAACTTAAATGTGCCAAATAGAGATGATTCTTAATTGGCTCTATTTGAATTTTTTTAGAATGAATCAAGAGGACTAACATATGACAACAAATATCAATTAGTATGGGTTGAGCACAGATTGACTGACTGATTTATAGATAGAGCCACCCCCACAGATGGAGCACCCCCAATGAAAGACTGAGCATATCATCCCTGAAACCTGTGCTTATATATATATATATATATATATATATATATATATATATATATATATATATATATATATAGATATATGTTTCTTGAATCATACCCGAGCTCCTTTCTCTCCGTTGGCTCCTGCAAATCCAGGGAAACCTGTTGAACCCTGACAAGAAATAAATACGAGGAGATATTTGGTATGGAATATGCAAATTTATACAGCAGATAGAACGGTACTGATAAAATGACCTCCATGCACTTAGAATACATGACTTGATCTGCAGAATTAATTTCTTACCCGAAACATTCACGTCCGGAAAGCATAGAATAGATCAGAATAATTCATCAAACCATCTGGAAGTCACTGCAGTTAATTAGCCTTTCTCAACTCTAACACCCAGGGAGACTTATAAGGGTTTAGTTTGCTCTGACACCTCTGGTGGCAATTTGTATTTGCAAAAATAAGTGATATGCAGCAATGGCGTAATAGTTATATATGTCTAAGATGCCTGAAGTTTATGCACCAGCCATTCAGGTCTGCCAATAATATTCTTATACTTTGGAGAATCTATTCTATGCAGTACTGAAGTCTAGTTCAATGGTTCATGTGTGCAATGGTTTTCACTGGCTGCTCCATTTTTCCACCCACACTGCAAAAACATCCAGGCAGGTTAATTGGCTCTTGATGAAAGTGACCCTAGTGTGTATATATGCATGTCAGGGAATTGCATGCTAATGAATGGCAGGGGCAGATATGAATAATGAACACCACAGATGGGTAATATGTAAACATTACATAAATAAAGAGAAAAATTAGAAGACAAATTGTTGGATTTGTCACACACACACACACATAGGGATTTATTTATCAAAGCAGAATTTATCTCAATATTTTCTGCTACACACTCCGATCAAATCCACTCGGGTTTTTTATGCTGATTTATTATTACATTTTTCCAAAAATTAGCTTTGCAGGGGAAAAAAAATGCGATTTTCTCGATTTTTTGAATTTTTTATCCGATTTTCACAATTTTTTCACCCAGAAACTCAGATTTCTTTTCCCATACCAACCGGATTCCAGATTTTCAGATTCATAATTTTCCATCCTTGGGATTTAATAAATACCAAGTAATCCCAAATAAATACACTTTTTAAAAGTCCAATTTTATTTAAAAAAAAATCACAAATTTTTCGTGATTTTTGCATTTGGGGTTCAATAATAACCCCCATAGCTTAGAAAGTACTTTCGAAATGAAAAAGCAGAAATCATTTTGGTTGAAAGAAGAAAACAAAATAATTGTGTGGAATTATTCACTTTAAGATAAGAGAATTCTAAAAGAGTCTCATTTGAACTATAGAAGTCTATCAGAGGCCTCTGTAGCACTCGATGTACATATCTGTTTGTCCAATAGCAAAATAAACACTTTGATCAGAGAGTGGCAGAAAATCTCTTTAAACAAGTAGAGAACAAGACAGTGGAAACCAATCGATCTGACAGTCAGACTAAAGACGAAGCAGATTTGCAGAGGGTCAGGTGGTTTTTCTAACTCACTGAGGACCTGACTGGTTAATTTATTGCTCTCAGTCAATAAGTATAGCTGAGATACATGACATTTCTCCACCTTGAGCATTTACAACTATTAATCAGATGGACAAGAAGGAATTTCATAAGCTCTTTAACTGGAAAATGCTTCTGTGGTTTTTTTTTTTTTTGCTTACTTACAATCAACTAGAGCCTGGCTGCTGTATGGTTATGTGTTTGTCAGAATAGGGAGATTGGCTCACATTTACACAGAGAAACACAAAGCAATGAATAGAGAATGTGGAATTTTACTGTGGTGAGTTCTAAATTCACATTTTGATAAATCTGACCCATACTGTACTCATGTTCATATGTAGGTGTATTGATTGGAAAGAGAACCATAATGCTCTTCAGATAAGACTACCATCATCATTATTTTTAGGTCTAAAATAATTAATGCTCGTGTTTCTTTGTTGTACCTTGTTAGTTATAAATATCTTGTAATACAAGCCTTATGCAACTACAGTCGATTTATATGCTAAAAATTGCTGCCTTTTACCTTGGGACCCTGTCGACCTGGGTATCCTGGCAATCCTGGGACTCCAAGTTTACCCTGAAATACAGCAACAAGCAAATTGTATAGGTGCAACATCCCATGGATTTCAATCATATGGATTTGGAATGTTAGGCAAAACTAACCTTTTCACCAGCAAGACCAAGAGGACCAGATTCTCCTGTTGGACCAGATCTTCCTTTTGGACCTTCTGGGCCATCTTCCCCTCTTGGACCTAAAGGTCCAACCTCTCCCTGAAAGCAGAGCTCAGGTTAACATACAGAAAGAAATTGAGATTCCCCTACTAAGTAGTATACAACGGAGCCGTATAAACATAATTAGTTCCTAATCTGAACGTATTCCATTTTCTCCTGGACTGATTTTATATTTATTTCTGATATCTTGGCCTTAGCAGTAGGAAGTCAATGGCCACAGGTAGGCTAGAAAACTGAAAGTGGAATGCAGTACTATTACAGAGTTTGCTACAACGGAGTGGATGCAGTAAAAGCAGAATTGTTGTCTACTGTCCAGCTATTTTTTTTTAAAAAACCCATTGTACTCACTCTGTCTCCTTTGAGACCCATATCACCCTTAAATCCTGGAAATCCATCTTCACCCTTAAAAAGAATGAAAACAATTAGTCACCAGTGGAGGCCCATAAACTAATCAGGTTTTTTTAGCCCTAGAATAACATTTGAATATGATCATATTGGGATTCCATGTTCCTGTTTCCACAATGTATAATACAGTAACCAGTTACTGTTTGCAGCAGGATGTGTTGCAGAACAGTGAAACTTTAGTTTTATACTGTATTCCATCTGTCTTAGTTGTTCAGAACAATTGTGGGAGAAAAGCAGAAGGAGGTTAACCAAATGACCTTCCCAGTCAAATGATTGAAAAAAAAAAAAAAACATTTTTGCTGCATAATGAGAGACAATGTAACTGGTGGCGAACATTTTTTCCCATGCGTGGATTCACAGGATACACAGTGAAATTCCAAATTTCTCCACCTGAAAAATCTTTTTTTAAAAAAGACTAAACACAAGAAAAAACACCATTCACTTTATTGCATTTGGAGAGAGAAAAACTTGAGAAAAAAAACACCCATTGACTTTAATGCAATTGGTGTGAGAAGAAAAGTCACACCGGCTAAAAAAAAAGTGCACTTGTAAAAATAAGTTGCAAGAAAAAGTGCCCATTGAATACTATGCATTTACCTTTAATTGCTATCGATATAAGTCTCTGTCTCTTTCAATTCTCTTTTTTCCCTGATTACTCATACCATTGAAACATGGTTAATCCTTAATTGTCATCTTCAGCCAAGACCCATTCCCACAAAGGAAAAACAGAAATGTGCAAGGTATTGTGGGAATTGGAGTCTTGGTAAGAGGATAGCTGATTACTGATAAACTTTTTCGGTTGTCTGGCAAACTGAGAAAAAAATTTGCAAAGCAAAGAAACTGATTAAAATTATTATTGCATTTTCAAATAACTTCAGAATCACTGAATATGTCTGGTCAGTGGAATGCAAAGTTGTTTAAAATTATATTATATTTTGTAAAATAAAAAGGGTTTCTTTATTTGACTGTATATCCCTTTAAACCAACAAAATTCCTCCTTATCTGTAAGAGTGGAAGGGAAGGACACATTTATTCTAGGGATTCACCAAAGGATAAGGTAAGGGATTCAGATAAACCCTAGTACTTTTTGCAAAAATTCACCTGAATAGTAAGAATTGTACCAAAGCAAATTCAAACACTCAAATCATCTAACTTAAAATTATACCCATGAACAAAGTAGGTTTTTATAAAAATATATTACATACAACAGCTCATATATAAAACTCTGCTTCACCTAAATAAACCATTTTCATAAAAATTTACTATTTTAGTAGTATGTTCCATTTAGTAATCCTAAATAGCAAATTTACATTTTAAGTACTAAGGGCTGCCCCTTGGGATCCTAGGAGGCAGGGGTTGGGATGGGATGGAGCAAAGGTATAAAATAAACAACAATCTATAATGTATAATAGATATAGAAATATTTTGTGACCAGTGATGGGCGAATCTGTGGCGTTTCGCATCGCCGAAAAAAAAATTACAAAACGCATTAAAATCAATGGGCGTCAAAATAATTTCGACACACAAACATTTTTACGCAAGTTACAAGAAGATATTAAATTTAATGTCCACTCATAGTTTGGCCATACAATTTATTGCTCCTTACTATACACTGATGACAATAAATGAACCTACTTAAGGTTGCTAACATAAGGAAAAAAAGGGGTAATATATAATATAATCAAATATCCTAAACACTTATTTCCATTGTATTTAAGGTTTATATACCTTTTCTCCTTTGCCACCTTTCAATCCTCGGACACCATCTGCTCCCTAAAAAAACAAGAAGAAAATAAAATGAAGGTAATCAATATAAACATAGTCCTTTGTGAACAGTAAAGTTTAACACCAGCTCTTAAGCACGTGTCAATACTGGGCACTCAGTAGATGAGATGAAAGAAATACTTGTCAAACGGAACCAGCTGAGACGTGTTTTCTTTTGCGCTTTCTGTCAGTTTTTAGGTTATTCTTGACATATAATTACAGTATCAGCACAGTTTGTACAACATAGCTATAAAATAATTCTGTGTGGGTATATCTCTTCTTTAACAAACACTGTAAAGCCACACGCACAGAAATACATTTTTGTGCAATGTGGGTAACTTCTACTCAACCTGTACAAGAGTCTGCTGTGCCCCAAAAGCAAACACTTACAGGCCTCTAGTTCAGCTGCACCACAGTGAATTAAAACTGGGGTGGTTCAGTTTGGTGAGTGTTTTAAATTAATACTTATGATGGAAATGCATGGAAATTCACCTTTTTATACTTCTATTGAGTTAACTGACCAATCAGACAGGGGTGAATCTGTTAGATCTGTTCATTCTGGCCAACACATGCTACCATTAAGCCTGAGGGCCCACCAGTCAGATGCTTTCTGCAACCAGCATTAGAAACTGAGTTGTGTTTATCAGTAAAATTCAAGAAACTTACCTTTACACCTCGAGGTCCAGGGTAACCAATTGGACCTTGGGGACCAGCGGGACCCTAAAAAAATAAATAAATATATACATATAATTTTTAGAGTTGATACTGGAAGATTGCAGTTCAGAACAGCTAGAGAACATTGATTTATAGGAATTTTAAGGAAATAATAGCAAACATAGCAAAGACAAATTATTTAAGGTTATATATATAGGAAATAATAGTAGATATGTAACTACAAAACAACCACATTATACTGTATAATGTAAGGAGAACTTATATCAGTTCTAGGACATAGTGTGGCATAGAATCTCTGCAATATTGTTTACTAGGTTATTATTTCAGAACTAACACAGGTTATACCCTTTATCAAATAAATAAAATATATCCTTACCGCTGCTCCCTTCTCTCCTGAGGGGCCTTCTTTACCAGGATGTCCCTGAAAGGAAAGAGAAGCAAAAAGATTATTTAATGTGCATGTGGTATAGCCTTTCCTTTCTATTTAAACAGAAATAATATGTCCAACCTACAAACCTTCAACAATCCTTAAGTTAAATACAACTAAATATACAACACACATGAGGTTTTTATTAGGGGCTCTGAAAAGGTTTGCATGGAAATATGGTGAGAATCCTGCATTGGTCTTAGGCTTGTAGAAATGTAAATACATTGTGGAGGAACTTTTATTAGAAAATGATGATGATGGACATAATTATCATGAAAATCTTTATAAAAATACAGTGTTGCTTTGGCATCCATTCTGTTGCATATAACGGGCTAATGAAAGTAGAATGCTACTGAAATTGTTGTATTTTGCACAGTGCTGAAAACAATATATATTTCATCATAGCGGTACTGTTAGACATTTTAAGATACACATTTTAAGGCAGTTTTAAGGCCAATTACTCAATATTTGTGGGGAATAGAGAGAGATTTCTGACAAATTACAAAATATTCTGGGCTGATTTTGAATTACTGGCACGATATACAGGTAAAGTTTGGGAATTAAATATATAATTAACTCTTCTATGTTTATAAATCATTTACTTTGCACAGATTTCCTTTTTGCTTTATTGATTTTGCTTATTGTATTAATTGTCATAAATATATTCAATACATTGAGACCAGTGATACAACACACAATGTAGTCACCCAAAAAATTAGTGCAGCAAACCAATTGCCAACTCTCCAACTTTGATAGTGGTAGAGTACGTACAAAATATTGGGTAGTTGAGCATCAGTTCTAGAAAGCCCTCATAAAGGTTTAATGAAAGCAGAAGCCTAAAACAGAAGTGATATACCAAAAACTAGTGACACAAGTGTATCTTAGAGCAGCAAAAAAGAATTAGGGGCAAAAAGTGTGCCATGGAGTTCCTGTATTGAGCCATATAAAAAAACAACATGGCTGATGTTTTAGTAAATTACTGCAAGGAACTGCCAATGATTCACTTAATAACAGTCACATAGGGCTGACGTAAAAAAATCAAAGGATTTCCTGAAGTTGAGATTATGTTACCTGCTAAACCACAAAAGCAATTAAATCAAATTAAAATACCTCAAACTAGAATACAATTACATGTGTTCAGAACTATCACAGCTTCTGCATCACATGCGGGTACAAGTTAATATCATGCCTGGGCCTCTAGTCACAGAGAATTTTGTACTATATATGTATATATATAACAAAGGACTATCCTTGTTCACTAAAAATATCTGAAAGGTTCCACTTACAGGTGGTCCATCAGCTCCAGGTAATCCAGACAAACCAGGCTTTCCTTGTGGACCCTGTGCACATAAATACACATTTTAATAAACACATATATGAAACATAAATAGTAACAACCATATTGTTAATTACAATTACATGCATAACATACATGTTACTTACATAAGGTGAATGGCAGTTAGTGTGCAAATTAATAATAGCAATTAGCTTTGATCAGCCTATTGCAGAAAACAAACCTGATGGATATTTATTAACACTGGTGCAAACTGTTTTTCTACCCCTATATCATTGCATCTATTCTCTATACCAGACCAAGAGTGCTATCAAGGCCTTTATAGGGCATCCTCTCTTTATATTATCTGACCCATACAATTCCACACTCCAGGGTCACTGAGCTGCATAATACATTGGGTATATTTTTGGGGGTTATTTATTTAAGTCCAAATGCTAAAAATTCGGAAAAAGAGGTCCTGTAGAAGTCAAAGGCATAGGTCCTATTTGTAATTTGAAGATAATATGGTCTGCACTGGTTTATGTACGATAATCTAATGGGCTTTTCCGATGATTTAAAAAAAAAATTGGACTTTTTCGGAATCAAATCAGAAACATTCAGGTTTTTAGTGCGCCCATCCGAAAAAGTTTCAGTCTTCCTGTGACAATCCGAAAAAGTCTTGGTTTTTCTCGATCCAATTTTTTCCATGGGTTTTAATGATAAATAAGGGTAAATCGTGGGTTCTAGTTTGGCTGGACTTTTTTTATTTAAAACATCAGAAAAATTAGAATTTTGCTAAATAACCCCATTACAGTCTAAGGCAAAGTTTCTAAATCAGCAGACCCCAGCAGCATCTGAAAGCTGCTGGAAGATTCTGGGACTTGCAGTTCAGCAATAGGCAGAAAGCCACAATCTGAAAATCAAATCTTAATCTAAAAAGTAATTTGCATACACAACTGTAGCTTTTGGATCATAAACATAAGTAACAAAAGAAACAGAGACTTTACCTTCTCACCAGGTGGACCGATGGTGCCTTGTGGACCGGGGAGACCCTGGGAAGAAAGAAAATATTATATCCCAAGATCTCATTCATCACAGTGTGCTAAGAACAGACTTGCAGTGTACGGTATAGCTGCACTCTCCCACATTCCTGAAGCCACACACTGCAGCCAGGAGCTGGACTTACAATCCCTTATTATTCTTTACACTAACATTTCAAAGCAGTTTGGAAAAGGACTCAGACACCTTGTAGAAAGGCAGCTTTATTTGATCATGCTTCACTAGGGGACCGGCTGTGGTGTATTGCAGTAATCAAGAAAAGGGAACTGATACATTAACTAATAGTTCCTTTAAATCAATGAAAATGCAAAATCATCTAACATTATTGATTGCTACATTAGACATTCTGAAAAGGAGAAGAGCCTGGCAAACTGTCTATATGAATTTACATATTTATTTAGGCAAATCAGCACAGCTGTAATGCACAGTGTTACTTGGCAAAGTGTAATAAATAAAAGAAGAATATGCATTTTGCATTGGTTCGACGTGCTACAGTTTTAAATGTGAATAAAAGTGTAAAAAAACAGGATGCAAGAGTTTTTATGTCATCTATTTAATTTATATTATATTTAATTTAAGAATATAAATCTGGTGTTTTGCGAGGCACTTGTGGTGTTCTCAAATTGGTTGGCCTTTACCACTTTAATGATTTACCATTAAATGCAGCCACCAGAGTTGTAACCTTCTGTATCCCTTGGTATAGGGGCAGTTTCCTTTACTCATATACTTCCATACTGCAATATTCTTCAGCCCAGTTTATAAATAAAGTGGCACTCATTGAATGTCACCAGTTTCATTTGGTTCCTTTGTCTAGTGGCATAATTATAGTGGGAGGAGATCCTGCAACTGCAGTGGGGTCCAGCCCAAAAGGGGACCCAGTAAGTACAAGGGGGGCGATAAGTTTAGTATGATTAACACAAGTGCACATGCATCCCAGATCAGGTGTGCATTGAAAGTCCCACTCCCATGAAAAATGTCTTTGCCGATGGGGGGGGGGGGTTGTGGTAATATACCACTGCTTCTGAGTTTGACATACTTGAACATTAAAAAAGATATACAAAAAAGACAATAAAAAAAGAATAATAATAAAATGAAGTCGTAATGCAAATACAGGTGTAGGATGTAACCTGGGTGTTTGTTAACGGAAGTTGGATCCAGTTTGAAGCACTGTGACTTAAGACTAATAAAAACAATTTAAAAATGATTGTTTTGGCATCAACATGGATTTACGCTAGCTTACTCTGGGCATCCCAGCAGTAGTTGGGGTATTACATATCGCACTCTGAAATTCAAATCATAAATCCAATGTTATGACATTACAATTCACACAACTGGAAATTAATGTTGACTTGACATTAAACAGGAGAATTTGTGGTTTTATATTTACAGCTGCTTTAGTCTCAATGCCCAAATACCATTAAAAACAACAGGCTGCAGTCATTTCTCAAGAGTACAAAAGGCCAGTCACTTTAGTACAGGAAACTGCTCAGTGATTTTCCCATTAGATTGGTCTGCATATGTCAAGAAAAACCTTAAAGAACAAATCTACAGGATACTTACTTGAGGGCCTGGAATTCCTTGTTGACCTGCAGGGCCAGGTTCTCCTTGAGGACCCTAAAACATATATGCACACATAAAGATTTGTACATCGTTTACATAGAAAATAATTGCATCTAGAGGGGCTAAATACACAATAACATATTGCTGGAATAAGTCAAGTCAGACTTTTAATTTCAAGATCTCTAAAGACAGGGATCTATGATGGATGAATGCTGACTGGGTGTATGACAGTGAGAGAAAGTGATTCTGCAACATTACATGTATAATTTTATATGTATATATAATTCTAATGTGGAATCAGTAGTTACAATCCACAAATGTACATCTAAACTAAAACGTACACAAACTGCCACCAGTTAAATTAAACACTGTAAATTTGTAAATATGGCATCTCCCCATTAAGTTCACCCTAAGGTGGAACTTGCCCAATTGCATTTCATTCCACATCCAAAAAAAACTTTTGTTTGTTTGTTTCACAGGGTTTTATAATTGACACCAACTTCTATTCAAAACAACAATGCTATTTGGGATGACTGCATACAATAAGGTAAAAATATGCCTTATACTGTACAAATACAGTGCAAGAAGCTTAAGAGGATGGTATAATTTGCACATAATCTACACATGCAGCATAAGGAAAATCTCTCTATATATATAGACAGCATAAACTTTAGAATGGCTTCTCCAATTAGAGCTTTAATTTATTATGATACCAAGTCTGTATTAAAAAGGATCTGTAAACTAACCAGGTTTCCTTTAGGGCCTGGAGGTCCATCCACACCAGCAACACCCTGAACAATGGAAATGAACAAAATGTGCATTAGGACATAAATGCTTGATATATATACAACATATATGGATAGAAGACCATAATAAAATAGAATGCTTAAGCACTGGAACAATGTAGTTAGCACTCATGCAATGTAGTTAAATTAAATATTGGTGGTGACAAATTAATTCTATAATTGAACAAAAGGAAACAAATCTACAATAAGAATGTAAATCAGTGTCATCTACCAATACTGCAGGCCTTTCTGCAAATATGGAATTAATTGGTGGATCTGTTGATAATTTAACAAGATATAAATTGTGTCAGTATTATTATATTTAATTGAATTTGCCATGTGCCATCACTATTGCCACATTCTCCTTTCATGACAATGTATTTTCATTATATTACACACATTAGTTGAATATGAATTGGCTTCTTAAGAGGAGGTTGCAAGTGTAGCCCTGAATCCTCTGGTCAAAGTAATGAATGTATGAACGTATTACATTGACTGGAACTGCTTATGCTTTCCAGTGCTTAAAATGATCAGAGTATAATTTAGGATGTCAGAGAGGCCCAGACACAAACTAGTGCACTAAAACCTCCATCTTCACTCTGTTTTGGACTAGAAGGAGGCATGTTTCAGACAAATCCAAGGTCCACAGAATTGTGTGTATTCATATGTATGTGAGTTACAGATGCACATGTATGTGAGTGAGTTAATAATACAGTGAATTAATCATTATACCTTCTACTTTGTGCTTATGTAATTGAATACATCTTTTCTACCCCATCTTGTCTCACTAAATGTGGTGAAGGTGTTATGTAATCAGCTAACAGATTTAGTCTTGCCATGAGAGCCATTATCTAGAGTTGCCTGGTTACAACCTTCTTTATGTGTTCCATAGCACTCTACAGCTTTATAATACCCTCTGCTTTTTTATAAAGCTTTAACTAGAAGTTAGAAGGAAGTAAAGCCTATTTGTCTAAGGGGCATGGTCTGGCAATAAGTGTTGGTAGTCAGACAAATACAGTATGGTCATTAATGTAACTTTCGCTGCAGTTGGTTGTGTGAACTATCTCATTCATTAAAGGTATCAACATGCGCTCTTTGCATTTATACATAGCTGCACTTAGAACCGCTGTCTTCCTCCTGCCTCCTGTTCCAAACTGAGCAAGGTTTGCGTCTATTGACAAATTTATTGAGCTACTGCACCTCCGGATTCCCACACTGGCCTGCATCAATTGCCACAGTGCAGTTGTGCATGTATCACTCTCATTCCGAACACTGGAAATTATGCTGCTAACCGGACTTGAAATTTTTTCAGCACAATTCTGTCATTTTTAATGCACCACTGCAATTATGTTAGAATCAATGCTGCATTGTGGGTAAAAAAATGATGACCATGTGCAAAACTGCACTTAGCCCACTGTGGTACAGTAAATAAATAACCCTATTGATGCTGAAAACTATGGTTGAAAAAATACAAAGAATAAACTATCGATGATGTTCTAAATATTGATGATGTGCCAGAATGTATTTTGAATCTGAGGACATGATTTCTAGGTTAAAAAAGTTTCCCATAATGCTGCTTCCGCTTTGGAGATCACCCTTTCTTTTAGTTCGTTTACACTACTACTTGCTTCCAATGTTTTTTTAGGTGGCTCAGGCCTGATTCAAGTACCTCAAAGGTTGTGGAGTTTACCAGAATAGTAAGCCTGGGCATACTATGGCATGGACAGAGAAGATGGGGAGGCCTATCCCTGATCTTATTAGCAAAGTTACTGTCGAGGTCAGTGCCAGGTATGAAATGGACTGTCGGACTGCAGGATAGAAGCAATATATTGCTGAGACCAGAAGACAAGACACAAGTCTATCTATTTGTTCTGGACAGACCGTTTATTTATAGGTGGAGTACATACAGAATTAGTTAATGATTTATGATTTAAGGTGGGTTAGGGTGGTTTCCCACCATAACCAATTAGAGAAGAGTATTTAGGTTTAGAAATAACAAGTATGACATGACCGTTCACCTAGTTCTGTCTAATGGTTTTGTCCCTGAATTTGTATATCATTAACTTAGGGGATGTTTACTAAAGATGATAAGCCTGATGGAAGTTTGGGGACTTTCTACTCATGTTATGCTGACCTAGAATATTATGGAATATTATTCAATAAAGAGACTTAGCTTAAAGTGGTATACAGGTGTATATATTAGATATAGTATATATATGTGACTACAATAAAGGCAACCTTATCATTACTAAGTATGGTTACTATGTATGTTACTAACAATATTCAATTAAAAAAAACAGCAATGTTCAAAAAAATATTTTTCTGTTGCAATTTAAGACCATAAACAAGGCTACACTATGTGGGGGGTCTGAACCAAGTTTTAGTTAAGCAATGATATAAATTACAGGTCTGGCCTTAAGGCATGTTAGAGAGGCCATCTATCCTAATATATGAGAAAATATATATGAGAAAAAGCTGACCTCTAGGCATCCCACGACAGCCTCTGTTTTTTGTAGCAGGTTGTTTTTTTAGGTCTGGATATCAGTGATGTCATCAGCATCAGGAGCCATAAAATAAATTGACTTATGGTGTTTTTTTTAACCTTTATTTCAGGGTACCCAATTCACTGAAATTATTTTGCTGACCAAAAATTGCTTTAGAATTTGTAATGCACCTATTTCTATTCTTTTTGAAGCTAGAAAAACATGATTAATAGAGATCATAAAATGGTCCAACCTACACTCCATGGGGATAAATTTTTGGGTTTCTATCCCATATCGTAAACCCTGTATGCTTCTTGTATATCCTTCTGAAAAAGACCAGCCACTAGAAGACTGAATAGATGTACATAGGGATACAATCCAATGATTACAGGGCATCTCAAAAGCTAAACCTACATATAACATTTGCTGAAGAGATAGACCAACTCTGCGCTTTTTTATTAAGCCAAACACCAAATCTTATAAAAAGGCTGAACACCAGACCAAAACTAAACTAAGTCTGCATAGTCAACTTTGAGTAAAATACAAAAAAACTAATTGCGTCATGTGGGAAAAAAAGGATTGCTTTCAGCTGTCAAGTACTTTAAACTCGTATGTATTAGGATTGGAACTGAATCCTGCATTGAGAAGGAGAAATGGCTATAGTGCTTGTGGATTCTGCAGAATCCATACAACTGCCCCAGGAGGGTGGTGGGTATTAAACAAGGGATATATTCTGTTGCATGCATTAAAATAAAGATTTTAGTGCAGTCTGGTAAAGTTTATAAGCAGATATTTGTGGCTGATCAGTGTGTATGGAAAGATTTCTGTTTTCCTTTAGAGAAACTATTCCATTTCTGTATCTTCAAAACAAAAATTAAGGTATATTATACTCACGGGCTGTCCTGAAGGTCCTGGTGACCCCCTTGGTCCTAATAACCCTCTTTCACCCTGAAAAAAATAATAATAAATGATTACAGCGTGCTTAAAATCGAAAGTATTTTCTGTATCTTCACTCGTTGCTACCATAGGTAGATCAACATAGTCATCCTGGTACTGAGTTACAGCACATGCAGCTGACAGAGACTGTTGCAAATTACAGCTCAGTCACAGTATGACTAAGATTGTGTAAAAGCACCTAGTAGCCACCCAAAGCTCTGCATTCAGCACAAAATTTATCACTTACAGGTTCACCGGGAAGCCCTCTTGGTCCAACTTCTCCATCTTCTCCCTGTTATGAATAAAAAAAAAAGAAGCTGTTTCTACAGTTTTATCAAGACCCATGAGAAATGTTTGAGTCACTTTTTTGCATTAACCAGCTGAGTCAACTGCAAGTTCACTTAAATATTTATCAGTCCTTAGCATTATTGCAGCTTCTCTTATTGCAGCCTTGTCATAATCACGCAAGTTGCTGGCCAACTGAAGATCATTTAAAAAGCCAGCGATATATGGAATGATGTCTTCACTAATATCACCGGCTCTCAGTTGCAACTTGCACCAGATAACCACAGGGTTATAGCCACACTGGAGCAAAGGCTGGCATGGATATAAATATTAACTCCTATGTGTGGTCCAATGTTATATTTTTGTGATTTCAATGTAGTTGATACATAAGCAGAAAACTCTTCAGTGCTAAACTTAATAGTTCTTAATTGTGCAACTTTAGAAGACCTAATTTACAAACATGATATATAATCAACATGCATGTTTTTTTCTATGGGGATCACTATTATACAGTATGTTTAAACTATCTTTGATCATTACAATCTGCAGGAATTTATGAGGATATGTATAATATGAATTGACAATATATGCGTTTTACTATGAACTGTATGCATCAATAAGGTCACAGGGGAGGCAATAAGTGATTCTTCAGCTGGAAAAGCTTCAGTATCAGTCAGTACTTGTTATTATGGGCATTTATGTACTCTACATTGCAAAGACAGATAAACTGGCAGACATGGCTCCCATCTGTAATCACCCCTGCCTGCCATCAATCTGGCAGAGAACTAGATGCACCCACCTTATATGTGACATATTTGAAAATAAGAAAATTTTATAGATAAATAGGAAGAAAGTGACAAATAATAGCATATTGTGAAATACAAACCAATGAAGAGGGATACAACAATAAGCTAGTTCCTAAAAAAATATTGAAATTGTAAGTCAGCATTCTTACCCTGCCTCCATCTTCACCGGGAGGTCCTGGTGGCCCCTGAGGACCTCTGTCACCCTGAAAAAAGACATATACAACGCTTGACAACTATTCATGGGAAGTTAGGAGATTCTCAGCACTGCTCTAGATCTTATATAAAAAAAAATATATCATAGAACACCTTTAAGAGTTTCTTGCATGATTTCTTGAACAAGCATAATATCCAAGGCTATTGTGATATTATAACCTACAACTGGTATAGGTATTGATATATATAGTTTATATATGTGAGTTTATAGATAGGTCTGTAAAGGTATGTGTATACAGTATATGAGCACTGGGGTTTGATTGGAGGGCTTGAACTTAATGGACTTTTGTCTTCTTTTTAACCCAATTTAACTATATGACTACAGAGATTCAGGTAAACAGAGATTCAGGTAGATTGTAAGAATAACATATTCAGTATTTATCATATTGAAGTCTTGAACTATAAAAAAAAAATTAGCGCTATATAAATAAATGATGATGATTAGTATTATGACATATTCAAGATGATAAATAATAATAATATTACATGTAATGGGTACATTAAAATACATTCAGTTACCCTATTGGTGTGTGGGAATAACTGTATATCATATCATTGTATAGTAAATGTTTTATACTGAGTACAGCAACAATTGTTTGAGCACAAATATTTTGAAGTTTTGTTTGAATTGTCTTCAGTATAACTATATGGCTCAGAGCATCCTCTGGTGGCAATATAAAAGAACACAAGATTAAATAATTGGTAGATGGTTATTTATCCAAGTGCAAAGTTTTCAGTCAAAGGTACAAAAAATTTCCACCCAAAAGAACAGACTCACCCTGTGCCCCTTTTCACCGGGGAGACCTGGGAGACCATCAAAACCCCTGTCACCCTGCAAATAAGAATATGAGTGGTCACTGGTCAGCAATAACAAGACCTTGTCCACTAATCCTCCAGACTTGATACTGGATCTCTAATATCTGAAACAACATGCTGCTAGTGAAAATGTTTCTAGGAAATATTAACTGCAATTCTAATATTTGCAATGCCCTGAGCTGCCATTACAGAGCATTATTCTCACAGTACCCTATCAACCAAGATTCATAAAAATGAAAGTATACCTTGGACCCAGACTCTCCTGGCATTCCACGGGCTCCATCAGCTCCAGAGCGTCCCTAAAATTTTAAAAAAAACATACATGGTATTATGGACAGAAATTATATTGCTTAAATATAAATAACAACACACTAAAGGAGATGCAAAGTTTTCAGTAAGCTTTCAATAAATGAGTCTGTAATTTAGTAAAGCCACCAATGTTCATTGTGATGTCAAACTTGGGCTCTCAAGTAAGAATTGTGTGGGGAATCACCCAGACAAAAAAATCTGTATAATAAAAGTCCTTTTAAAATTAAATATGAAATACAATTTCTATTTTTTATTAAAGTGTTGTAAGTTCATTTAAAAATCTCAGCTGTCAATCAAATATTGCCTGCCCCTCCTCTATGCCCTGGGCATAGAGGCGGGTCAGACAATTACTTTCACTTTCCATTCAGCATTTCCTAGATGTCACTGCTCTCCACATATTCCCCCGTTCTCTTAACCATTTAATTGTGTAACCAGTGCATGGGGATGGACATCAGGTCCCCCATTCACAAACAAGATTCTGAGATGATACAAGGCTTGCCTTAATAACATTGTCTACAAAATGGCTGCTGTCTGCTTGCTATAATTATGAATTCCCAGACTGAAAGAAGCAAGATTCAAATAATTTATATAGTGTAATTAAAGTTCATTTTGCTTGACTAATGTAATTTTTTTGGGTGACGGGTCCCCTTTAAAGAGGACATTGAAAGCTTAGGTTGTTAATTAATGTATTATTGAATTTCTCAATTTTTCACTTATGAACGCCAATTATGTCCCATGGCTAAGATGATTAATAGCCTAAAATACCTACAAAAGTAGTTGA
Organism: Xenopus laevis; assembly: GCF_017654675.1. Lineage (NCBI taxonomy): Eukaryota > Metazoa > Chordata > Amphibia > Anura > Pipidae > Xenopus > Xenopus laevis. Next base: position 88,786,405 of record NC_054378.1, read on the forward strand.
AGGTAGGTCCAGAACATTTATGCTAAATTAATGCCACACTAGCACAGCAACTAAAGATCAATATTTCAATAGACTACACTTTTATCAAGATTGTGGTCATCATGCAATATAGTGTAACAGAAGGCCAACAAGTTGTAATATGATGTCTCCAACATGGGGTGTATTGTTATACCACACAAATCCAAAATTAGGGTTGACCTAGACTAGGGGCATTTATGTTAACTATGTTTTAATTTTCAACATGATATGCAAAGTCATCATAGCTCACAGAACTTACCCTTTTCCCAGCTTTTCCCATGGGTCCAGGTGATCCCTGAATTCCTCTAGGACCCTGTAGAATAAAAGAAGTATGTGAAAATGCACCTTCCCAAAACTGCAAGTTGATTTAATTTAATTCATTGCTGCTTCCTCCAGTTCCAAATATGCTTAAAATCCACATAATATTGTTGACAATATGTAAATATGTTCTGGACAGAATAAATCTTAATGCAGGAAACAAACAATCATATAATGCAAGGTTGAACTTCTTGATAAGTTACTCTCCGGAAACATTACTGGGAGAGTTTCCTGCATTGTAGTGCTGGTCCAGTCTCATTATGTTAAGAGTTATGAGAAGCAATCTAAATACAGTAACACAAATACACAGAATCACCCAGGAGAGAAAACTCTCAAAGCACTTTAAATACATTTATTGTATTTTGTACTTGTAGATTTTGTTGCAGGCAAGAATATTAACCACATCTTAAAGAAGACCTCAGGGAAGTATAGAAATGAAAGAAAAGCAAAGGCAGCACATCTGGGATAGAAAGACGAATACAAATGTAAATTTAAAATTGCTCTACCTGAGGGCCTGGGTCTCCTGGGTCTCCCTTAATTCCTGCAGCTCCAGGTGATCCCTGCATAGAACAGAACACATTAATAACCTGTGAGAAAAACTATTTCTGGGAGGGAATAGAAAAAAATCATACAACAGTGAAACAATATTAGATGTACGTTATAAAGGCTTAGCAGGGGTAAGGACAATATTTTAATGTGCCTGAGCCCTGTTTAATAAATTATCATATTATTATCTATTCAAACTTAGTTACATCTGCAATAATGTTGACACTTTAGTTGCTCAGGGATCCAGCTTCTCATTTCCAGTGCTTAAATAGAAATCAAATCTGTGCTAAAGCTTTAAAACTTGATACAATCTGTGTTTGTTTAACTAATGCAATATATGATGAAGTTGCTGGATTTATACAGCCTCCTGGTGGCGACAATGCAAAACAACTCACAAAGGGATTCTGATTTCATGTATCACTAATGACCCGCTCTGCCCAGTTAAAACACTGCAGTGATATTGCAAAGAATAACCTTTAAAGGGAATGACCACTCAAAACAGTTTTTTTTTTAAATTAAACTTTTTGATTTACATTTATTAAAAGTCTTTGTTGCTTTACATGTATTTGCTGCTGTGATTGCTATTGAAACTAGTTTTTACATTTTTTCTTTGGTTACAGCTTTGAAACAATGTAGAAAACTGCTCTTCTTCAGGTGTGTTAATCAGCTGGCTTCTGCTACAGAAGCATAACATGTAGGCAACCAGAGTAAATAATTAATATTGTTGTGGTCAGAGACTTTTTTTTAGATGATTCCAAAGGCACAATAAACATTTTAAGATGGCTTCCAGTTGCTTGAAAGGTGTAACCTATTCAATTTCTTATTCCATAATCGCACACAGACCAGTTCCTGGATTAACACAATACACTATGATATAATACTAACATCTTAATATGTCTCATTGGCTAAAGAAGCAATATTGGAACTATCGGGCTTATTTAACATCCATGGGTCAAGGTGCAAAAAAAATCAGTTAAGAGCACTATGATTTTAGCACTTTGTGCACTGCTCCACTTGCATTAGACTGGAGCTTAAACAGTTGTGCAGAATATAGCACTATCAAGCACAAAGGACCTCTGTGTTTCTTCTGCCATAGACAGCTAGTGCTCCCAAGCAACCATATTCCCAAGTGCTCAACAGTTTGTGCATCTGGAAAGACATGTAAGCAAGCAAGGGAGGTTCCAAAGAATGCCCACATGATGCCAACTTCCTACTCCCTTTATTTTCAAGAAGCCCAAGCAGTTATTGCAAGGTGCAATAGAGGTTTTGTGCTCCTAAGTATGTTTTAAAATTGTGCTCCTGGTCAGCATAACACTGTGATAAAAAAATCACCCAAAATATAAAAAATGCACCTGGCATATTATTCACAAGTAAGAGTCAGAAGAGCATCTTTTACAGAAATGCCTCTAAATTTGGGGTAAGTGAGTGTTGGCATATGTATTGTGTACATACATATCAATAGCTGATCAAAGATCGGCCAGCCCTAAAGACCCTGCCAACATTTAACTAGTGAAGCATTAGGAGCTCCACCTGCTGGTCAATCTACTGCCCAACCTAGAAATCAAAAGCTCCAAAACATAAGTTGGACCATGGAATTCTCACAGATGAGCTCCTTAGTGTGTGAGCCTTAGGTAAGGTTTTATCACTATGAATGTAAATCTAACACACATTAAAGGGTTCTCATTATACAACCATTTCTAATCCCTGTTAATATTCTTTTCCTATTGGTTTGCTGAGGAATCTAAAGGCAATGTTTGGCTTATCTGATTCTGATAAGAGCTCTCAGAATAACACTGAGGGCTAAAAAATTGTTTAAAGAAACTTTACAGCTGCTAAGTAATTAAATTTTGGCACCTTTCATTTAAATCTATATAGGAATGCCATCAACGATCTCTAGTTTCTGCCCTTTAAGTTGTGCTCTATTTCTTAAGACGTGACGCAATGCAATCATGTTGTGTGCCTTTGTGATACTGCATTTGTCAATGATGTATTGCAATCCTATATAGAATGTTATAATCCCTTCATTGCCACCATTTGATCTCTAAGCAATTCTATCAAGCAGTCCCACCATAATCTTTGGTGACAAGGTCCTTTCCATCAATGGGAGCACATTAGAGAACAAATCGTTTACTGCTGCAATGTTCTCAAAGCATTGCCTACAGAAAATTAATATTTCCCCCAAAATAATGGCTTGCGCTGGATGGTTTATCCTCATCCTTATTAAACACTCCTATGTAAATAAACTGCATGCACTCCTGTTTATAAATGCAATTTCGGCTCTGTTTTGTAATAACACTTGTTTCCATTGCAAACCTAATGAGAGTGTTTTATTACTGCTTAGATTCCTGCTTTAATAGTCTGTGTCTCTTATACTTAATTACAGAGAATGCCCAATCATAAAGTGGCAAAAAGCTAAACTGTTCACACGTGTCCTCTTTAATGGATCATGAAATGATGTTCTACGCATTAAATTTGAGCTGATGAAATGTGTTTTTTTTTGCAGTCTGCATTTTATAAAATTGATATTAACCCTTCCTTTGCTAAGAGGAATATTTTTATAGGGTTGTTTGGGCATCAATACACTTAATAGGTTTACTCAGCTTCTCTGCTTCAGAAATTAAATTGCATCCCAACATTAACTTAACGAACATATAATCCATTTTTTTTATTACATTTTATTGCACATTTCCCTATTTTGTTGCTTTTAATATATTTTTTTTTTAAATGGAAACTGAACACATTAGTAATAGCTACATTCAACAAAATATATTTTATAATAATTATACTATAACATATAATTATTTTTCTTTTTAAACCAGAAAACTGCAAATTTATATACTGATTTCTACTTTGTATCTTGGTTAAACTGTTTTAGTTAATACTCTGCTACTAAAAGATATCCTTAATCCCATCCAAGTCCATAAAATTGTGATCAAATAGTGATAACTACAACGTACCACTGGTCCAGATCTTCCAGTAAGTCCCATTGGTCCTGCTGGCCCACGCATGGCAATCTGAAAGGGAAAGAAATTACAGTCAATCTTTGGTTTAATACAATAATACCTGATTAGTCACCTGATAAATGCGAATAGCAACTGTCCTATATATGGCCATGAAGTAAGTGGCCAGTTTTTGTTTGCAGGGGCAACAGGGTGGTTGGGAAAATCTGTGGTGTGGCCTAAAATGTTTAGATATCTAACTAAGCAAAACTCTCCAGTTAATACATAATTTCAACCCACAAAATCTTTAAATATTCAATCTGGGATAATATTTAAAATGATCACTGCAACATAATTTGGTACAGCACCATACAGTTCTTTGCTTGTCTCAGATGTGTTTGGTAGAATTTATGAAACTATCCTTTTAAAAAATGTAATATATCAATATAAAACATACATAAACATTAACAGAATACAAAGCAAGCAATTTCAACAAAATATAAAACAACTAATTTATAAACAAGACTAAGGGGCATATTTATTATGCTGTGTAAAAAAACAGCAGATAATACACCACACATCACCAGGTTTCACTGTGTAAAAAACTGCATAAAAACCAATGTACATTTTTTAACGCTTTTTTCTTACAGTGACCTGCTGGAAGCAATGTAAAAATAATGGAGTCAAATCCGGCATTTACACGGTGCAAAACTACACACGCCTTCGCCATTTATTTTTACACAGCTTTTTAAACCTTTTTTCTGTGAATTTTGTTTTACACAGCATAATAAATATGCCCCAAAATGTATGTTGATGCCATAGTAGGAATGTTGTCCATGCTTTCTTTATGGATTTTGTTTTTCAAGGCCTTGGGTATACATCTTCTGTCACCTACCCGGGCTTGCTGAAGAATGGCCTGAGCCTGTGCTTCTTGGGCAGAGACTGTTGGTCCTTTTTCTCCATCACCTCCATATCGGAACTACAATAAAAAAATAAAGATACAAGATTAGCAAAAGGCTACTGCTCCCTTCATGTATATGCAATTATAATTTTCAAGGTATTTTATACTTTATTTATTGTTTACATATGGTTTACTGTATAACTCATAGGACTTCCTTATGAAGATAAGGAGTGTTTTAGAAGTACTATAAGAATACAATAGGATGAACCTTTGGACTGAAAGGCGACCGTTTGTCTTTTGTCTAACTGTATGGACATAGTTTGCTTGACTTCAAGCCCAGTCTCTTTGATGTGGGAAGAGAAAACTGTTAGAGAGCTGGAGCTGTTCACCTCTTTTCCAAGTCAGTAGGCCCTAAACCCATAGGTTGTAATGATATGCTGTGAAGTTAAAACTGTAGGCAATACTTTACGAACTATAAGATAGTTATTTCCAAACAGAAGTTGATAATGTATATTGTGACCCAAGGGAAAACCCTACATTATGGCTAGCACAACGATTTTACCATGTGATTCCAAATTCAACATCTAATGGCTTGTAGGGGTTAGAAATTATTTGGAAGGCAAAATTGGATCCGATCACAAATAAAACACTGAATTCCAATTATTCATTATGATGCTAATTGTTATATTTCTTCAGTAGCACTCATTAAGAGAAATCAGAAAGACAGATTTGGGACTAAATGTAAGAGAGGTTGCATTCAGCAAGGAAGCAACAGAGAAGCTCCCAAGTTAGAGAAGTATAGGAATAAATGATGTGCCCGACCTCTGTTGGCATAAACAAGCTGACCAGGCATGTACATTACAAAGACATTGGTTTATGATGCTATTTTAAGAAGATGTCACCATGAAAATACACATAGCCCTGTAAAAATATTACACTTAACTACAAATATAAAAATATATTTCAGATACATTAAATAATTTACCGGTAACATCAGCATAGTGCCTGGAGGCCCTGGTAACCCATCAGCACCTGGCAATCCTGGTCGACCAGGTGGACCCTGAAAATGTAATAAAAGCAAACATAAGATACTGTATGCACAAACAGTATTTGAGAGGAATAGGGGTGAGCATAAGCCTAGGTTGCAAAAAAGTACTTTCAATGAAAAGGAAGGAATTGCTGGGGCTTTCCATTATAATAAAGAAACTCAGGGGGTGATTTACTATTAGGAAGACAGTGTTCAAAGTAAAGAAAAAAACAGGCACAATGTGCCCTTTTTGTACTTTGCACCCTTTTTTTCCTTTTATAAATAGAGCCCTGTCCTGCTCTATGGTAGACTTGGATGGATATAGATAGGATGGTTTACGTTCCCTGATGCTGCACTGTGCATCAGATTACTTATCTTCTGCAAAGTAAACTTAGTCATTCCTCTGAGCAGAAGTGCTCTAAGGTAGTGTACGCTCGTGTGCCCCTTAGTGCTCTTGCAATTCTGTATGGGGGAGAAATAAGTGCCACCTAAAAATGCACCATTCCCTGCTATTAGAAAGAACATAAACCCTGTTCCATATTGGTGGAAATGACCATTAATAATAAAGGTAAGTGATCTATGATGATGCTATGTAGGGGATGTAATAAAAGGTGCAAAGATATAACACAAATGGGGGAATGTTATAAAACTCGAAAAGAGCAAAACTGCACAAATAAGAATAAAAATGTGCATTTTGCAATGCAATACTCTTCCTTAAACTGTTATTGCATTGTGAATTTTAATTGTGCGAATTTTAATTCTGCATTGCCCACTTTTAAGAAGTGCTTGAAGGTGTCGTAATTTTTAGGAGCAAAATAACAATTTTTTCAGTAAGAAGTTTTATTACGCCCTTGCACAAACTTCTTCCCCTGTCAGAAGTGGTCGGTAAACAGTTTTGCAAGAGCTATATTAAATTCGCACAAAGGCAAATTTGTTCGCACAAAGGCATAACTTGAGAATATTTTTTCTGTTACAAACTTTTATTAAATTCCCCCAATAGTCACCTACAGGAAAAAATCAGCAGATAGCATTTCTTGGTCACCTGTTTAAAAACAAACTTTTTTTTGATTGCTATTCTGGTCTTTGATTTCTATAAGTGCTAAGTGTGGGGCAAGATGTAAACTGCATAAAACTTGGTGGTTTGCACCTATTTATCTGTATTTTGTACCTTGCCCCACACTTTGGAAATGGGGCCTGGCAACTTTGCCCAAGAAAGCAAAAAATATCATGTGTGAGATTACCCCTTACATTATAAACTTCAAGAAAAATAAGGCCATAAAAAACAATATACAAAGGGCCAGATTCAGTTTGAGAAGAGAAACTTTTCTCCTGATTGAATTCCATTTTCTCTTTAATAGATTTTTCACATGAAAGTCACTCCTAAGTAAACTAACTCTGTCCCAAAATGTAAAAATGAAAAGAGAGATATATGGTATGGCATCTAAAGGGAGAGGAGTTTTAACACATAAAACAGAAAGCAGTGTTGAAAAAAATGTAATATTACTCAATATATACAATATATATGCGCTCAGCATGTAATGTACTCACTCTCTCACCAGGATCTCCAGAGGTACCAGGAGGTCCTTGCAAACCAGGGGGACCAGAAAGACCCTAAAGAGAAAGAAAATAATTGATAAACAAAATGGCAGACAGAATAACAGTCAAATGTGACTATTTAGACTTGTAACCTATCTTGTGGAAATAGAGCCATTAAGAAAGACAGAGTATTAGTGTAGTATATACATAACTAGATTTTGAAGGAACCATTTTCAGCTCCTTCCCATCCTTTATCAAACTGAAACACATGAACATTGTGGAACACAGATGTGTTTAACATGAGTTCAATAAATACAGCTTCGGTTGGATATGCTTTCAGATCATTGTTTGGCTTTTATCCTTACTTCTTCCTTCTGCCTACCCATGTAATCAGGAGAGTTAACTACAAAAATTAGATTCGTTCTTTATAAGATCCTCCATTCCTTGGCTGCTGCCTGTGTCATTATATTGGAACGTTAACCTAATAGGCAGTTCATTACCTATCTATCCCCCCCACCACACAATAAATCCTTGCAAACTGAAAGTTCCTGGAATTAATCTCTTCTAATTTATGCAACAAGTCTAAACTATAGATGTTTGTTTAATTAAAACAATTAGTGGAGAGTAAATCCAACATAGGCACCATTCACTGAGAATGTAGGACATGTCTTCCTTGTAAATACTGCAATGATAAACAACGCAAATAAACATTAACTGTATAAGCACTAGGCTTCAAGTCAGAAGCATGTAATAAACATAAAGGTGTTGAAATACTTACTGCAGGTCCTTCCAGTCCAGGGGGGCCTTCAATCAGCATTCCCTAAATACACAAAATCATATTAAATTAACAGTGGAATTACACAAAGGAAATTACTTGTGGTAATGCAGATTTATGATTTTTTATACCTTTCTAATATTTTTCCTTATAAGGTGAACAATGTCAGAAAATTGGGTCAAATATATAAAACATGGAGAATTAATATAAATACTAGGTTGTGTGCATTTGGTGTGTACTTTTTTTATCCTTCAAACTCTTACCCCCATATGTAATTAAAAGCACCACGTTTTCCCAAGAACAATAACCCATAACAACCAATAAGATTATTGCGTTCAGACAGGTGACCAGTAAATACCACCTGCTGATTGGATGCTATAGTTTAATGCATCTGGGAAAATTTAGTGTCTCTTACATAACCCCCTTTAAACTTTGACACAATGAAAGGAAACCTCATCTAATGCCTGGATTAAAAAATAAAAGCTATACAAATATATAGGTTTCTAAAATTATACACATACTCAAATAATTATTATTATTTTCAAATAATTATGGGGCACATTTACAAAGCTCGAGTGAAGGATTCGAATTAAAAAAACGTCGAATTTCGAAGTGTTTTTTTGGCTACTTCGACCATCGAATGGGCTACTTCGACCTTCGACTACTACTTCGACTTCGAATCGAACGATTCGAACTAAAAATCGTTCGACTATTCGACCATTCGATAATCGAAGTACTGTCTCTTTAAGAAAAACTTTGACCCCCTACTTCGGCAGCTAAAAGCTACCGAAGTCAATGTTAGCCTATGGGGAAGGTCCCCATAGGCTTGCCAGCGTTTTTTTGATCGAAGGATATTCCTTCGATCGTTGTATTAAAATCCTTCGAATCGTTCGATTCAAAGGATTTAATCGTTCGATCGAACGAATAATCCTTCGATCGTTCGATCGTAGGATTAGCGCTAAATCGTTCGACTTCGATATTCGAAGTCGAACGATTTTAGTTCCTAGTCGAATATTGAGGGTTAATTAACCCTCGATATTCGACCCTTAGTAAATCTGCCCCTATGTGTCACTGACCAGGATATGTGAAATGCCACCCCTATAGCAACCATGCTTATGCTAGTTATAACCATAACTTTAGTTTGTGATTTTAGACAGACCACTGGTACAGGTATAGGATCCTTTTCCGGAAACCTGCTTTCCAGAAAGCTCCGAATTAATTCAAATAATCCATATGTTTAAAATGATTTTTCTTTTTGTCTGTAATAATAAAACAGTTGCTTAATTGGCTAAAATGGAGTCTATGGGATATGGCTTTTCCATAATTCAGAGCTTTCTAGATAACGGGTTTATGGATAAGGGATCCAACATCTGTATACATAAATGAAAACTTGCTCTCTAAATTGGCAGAGAATAGCAATGCACTGAGCTTCAGTAAAATACAATTACAGTTTAATTTTAGTTACAAAAGGAAGCAACTGCACTTTTTAAGCAAGTGGGCTTGAACAACAAGAGTTATATGTTCTTTTCCACTGCAGTTATTTATGGAAATCTGGTTGATACAAAAAGCAGCTGTACAGATTGTATTCCTGCAGCAACCACAACTGTAAACAGCAGAAAGGCTAAAACATTCACTAAATGTAGAGTTCAGTGGATTTGTGACTTCCTACATGCAATCTGCTAAGATAAAATGCATGTAGCTGTCAATACCTCCAAATGTATTTGTTGTGGAAATAGAAGAGTATAATCAAGAGCTGAATTGGGAATACTGCCAATATTCTAACATTAAAAGCAATATAGTTATGCTTGATCCATTCCCCAGACAGTCTTTATATTGTTATCATCAAAAGAGGTCCTGTTTATTTATCTTAAGAGTCAAACAATACTGGCAAAGTCCCAAAATAAAAACTAAACATCGTGAATCAAGATAAACTACAGGAGCTCTATTACTAAAATTGAACAGTGCAGTTACCAGTAGTAACCAATCTGTAATTACTTTTATACCGATCTACTTAGTAGACTAAGAAATGTTAGAAATGTAAATTGAGTTTTAAATTGCTATGGTTTAACTGCCCTGGTGCAATATAGCACCTACGCTAGTCAGTCAGTCAACTGTTTCAAAACTTGACGTCATAAAGAGCTATTAATTCTACACTGCATAGCGTTCTCAAAAATCTTTATGACACTGTCAAGTTATATAGTTATGGATGATAATAATCCCATCATAACAGTTTATGACTGAGACAGATTAGCTAAGAGGGACCTGAACTTCGCCAGCATGTGCAATGGAAATACTCCTAGTAAATAAAGTATTTAGAAATTGGCCAAAAAAGATACTGTAGGCCAAATATAGCTTAGAAATGGAAAATGATTTAACCCAACTGCACACCAACCATTAACGAAAATGAAAAAATAATTTAAGGCTATGTTTTTCTATAAAAGACCACAATGTGTTACTTACCGGCTCAATAACTGCTGGCTCTCCTTTTTGGCCTTTCTCACCATACCCACCAAAATTGTTCACCTGCAAGATTGCATGCCAGTTAAAACACAAGACTATCAGCAACCCTCATTTCCTTGCAAAGATTTCAGGACTTCATAGAAAGGTTCGGTGAAGTACAGTTGGTTTATTTTATTTAACTTTTTATTTGAAATAATTACTGGCTAGAAATGATTGGTTGCAATGTCTATCTGCCAGAACAAAAGGGCAATTATTTGATTAGATGAGGCTGTAGAAAATGATAGATTGCTTGCAAGTAATTATAGATCTGAAGAAAGCAATTACAGTTTTGTATTTATTAGTATGTGTATCTCTAATTATTCAAACAATACAAATAATAAAGAATTGATGCCTAATATACTGTGTATAAACAGTCACATACCAACTAAATATGATCTTTACCCCATGTACATAAATATTATGAACACCAGATTCTCAAGGTGTGAGACTGCCTGTAATATTGTTTGCAATTAGGAAATAAAAACAGAATGCTAATGCCTAACAATATTCAATATTTCGAGTAAAGACAATGTAGCACTAAGCACATATATCTCAATAATGCACAGGCATTAGACAGTATGACTGTCATTGCTACATCATTGCAATGTATCCAGTTTCAATATTCATTGTAATGGAGAACTGTTCATAGTTATATGCAATAGTTATGAATTCAAACTAAAACATTATTTTCATTTGTGGATGCTCTTGAAATATCCACCGCGTATTTACTATATGAGAACTAAACTAGATAAAAAATATTTATATATACTTTATTTTTATTCAAAACCATGAGAACTTTGTGCTGCAGCAGCTAATGAGATCACAGTTCAAAAACTTACACTGGTTTCAGAGATATCAGTTTCAGCAGGTACACCGGGGCCGACCTCTTGTGTGGTAGGGTTTGGGAGTTTTTCTTCATACTCCTTATAGTCATAAATATCATATTCTCCTATACCTCCTCCTACTACTGGCTCAGACTCTGTGGGGCTAACAGTTTTTACCCCATACTCTGTTTCCTCAACCAGCTTTTTCTCTGAGTCATAGTCCTCTCCTGTTATGTACTCCTCCACAAATGGGTCCTCCACAATGGATTCCTCCACAAAGGACTCCTCCTCAGGTTTTTGCTTTCCACGCAGATATGAGAAGTAGGGGGAACACACAGGTTATGGTTAGTCAAAGCCGTTAGGTGCATTTAAGCGACAAAGCATTTTTGAGACACTGACAATATGTTGTATTGACAGCTCATTGGCTTTTCATTTTAGGAAAGCATTGCAAGCTGGCTTACTCAGTCTCAGTAGGACTTGCAAAGAAGCAGTACTGGAAAATAAAAATTCTCATTTTGGCAGGAGGGAATTGTTGAATATATACACTGAATACTAAATATTTGATCATTTTCATTTTGTTTAAAATAATGCCAGTTGGAACAGGTTTAGTTCGAGGCTTATGTCAAACTGGGAGATTAGTAGTTGCAACTTGTAGATTGCTAGAAACACATGTATGTTTCAGTTATTTTGTCTGAAGCTTTTAATACGGTATGTCCAAATGGGATATAAAGAAATCTTTTTCTTACCAGCTACAAGCAGCAAACAGCTACTAATCTTACTGTGGTTCTTCACACAAATATTTACACCTTCATCGGGTTAAGCCAGTACTGCTGCTTTTAATGCAAGGTCTAAACTTTCTTAAAGCTGGTTCCTATTTCATTATGAGACTCTCCGGCCAAAATGAGGCTTAGAAAGTATGTCTCATAAACTAAAAGCAATTAAAGCAATCAGCATTTTATTTATTACGTTTTAAGTAAACTATAGATGTATTGTTTAAATGTGCATTCTCTTTTGCATTTTTAATGACAAAACATTGGCCACACTGGCCTATGAATATTTCCCCAACTGCGCCAACTGCAACACTGTAATGTTAAACAATAAAAAAAAAAGTTAAAAAGTCACAATGGCTTTTAAGAAAAGACTGCTACAAAGCTTTCAGATTTGGAGAAATATTAAATAACGCGTAATCTTTTTTGGAGAGAATGCACTTTATAACAATAATCTGTTTTGAATAAAACAATGAAAACTATGGAGTTCTCAAGCTTAAGCAATTTTACAGGTTGATTATTGACCTTGGAATAGATATATTAATAACTGATGCTAAAGTACACATTGCACAGTATCACCATGATAATTTAGAGCAGGGGTCCCCAACCTTTTTTACCCATGAGCCACATTCAAATGTAAAAAGAGTTGGGGAGCAACACAAGCATGAAAAAGCCCATGGAGGTGCCAAAAAGGGCCATGTTTGGCTATTTGGTAGCCCCCATGGGGATCTGGCAGCTACAAAAGGTTCTGTTTGGCAGTGCACTTGGTTTTTATGCAACCAAAACTTAAAAAATAAGCAGCTGTTTTGAGACCACTGGGAGCAACATTTAAGGGTTTGGTGAGCAACATGTTTCTCACAACCCACTGGTTGGGGATCACTGGTTTAGAGCATAATTCCTATACTTGACCTTTCTGTAGGAGTGGAGCCCACTGCTAAATATTATAATATGAGCAGCCAAGTCAAGCCCCCACCTACTGCTTCTAAACTGTTACGGCAAACAATACACCAGACAACCAAGCAGTTTGTTAGTGAATGCTTGCACAATGTCTGATTGATAGAAATTCACATATAAAATCAAATTGCACTGGCTTGTCCAATAGTCTGAACAAGTGTATCTGAACACATGGATGATCATAGATACAACAACATTTAATCCTTTAAGATCCGTTCCAGGCAATCTGCTTTATTCTGCTTTATTTCTTTACTGACGGGAACAATTTTCCTAAAAGACGGAAAAGGTGTAACACATTGACATATTTATAAATGTAATGCCAGTGACAACGTGTTTGAATGAGTTTGGCTACTTTGAGCATTCTTATGGCATCCTATTCAGCAGCAAAACTGCACACTGTCAGCCATCTACCGATTGTAACATATTGTAATATGTGAAATGCTTGGAACATGTTTCTGAGCATTGGTGATAGCCTTTATAAATCAAGACCTTAGAGTTCTTAAGCCAAATGGAATTCCCAATGTCTTCATTTACTCCTTGTGAAATAGTAAATGAAGAAAGTTCCCCACTTAGAATGTTGGGCATAGTTATTGCATTATATTATGGTTATTCCCAAGAGCTAAACTTATGTTATTCCCAAGAAGAGCTGAAAAGTGTTTTTAACATTGTAAATGAGATTATGTTGTCACTGAACCAAACTTTACCATCTCATTACAGCTGTCATGTCAACAGCACTGTGTTGAGACAGCTGTCCCTCTGTCTGCATTTTGTATGACACTGTCTGTTCATACTGTTACAGAAATGGCCATCAAAAAGAACTTATGGCTTATTAATGGCTAACTCATAGGTCTATAAAAACACTTATAAATTTTCAGTGACCTATAATCATTCACACTGTACCAAAACCTGCATTTTAGCATCAGTTCTCTATTCCAAAACTCACCTTGCAAATCAAACATAAAATTACAAGCAATAGAAATACATTTTAAAAACAAACTTTTTATGTTTCAAAAATTGGTTAACTTCCAAAATTTGTTTTCAAATAGCATAGCTAAAGGGATCAGTAAATGCAAAACTGGATCTACAGAGTTTCCAAAGGTAAGAATGTTCACTGTGTGGTTATTAATAAAGACAAGGACTCTCACCCTCTTATGGAAGCCCTCACACCTGGATGCAGAAGCAGTAGAAATAACTAAGCCACTATGTCTACATCCATGAACTGTAACCTCTTGCAATATACAGTGCATGAGCTTTTGTATTTTTTATACAACATGTATACTTTAAGAGAGCATTGATGTAATAACATCATTTAAAATGAAATTTATAAATTATTATGGCTTTGGTAAAGAGGAGTTTAGGCAGATGATGAAGCCATGATATGCAACACACTCAATATGCTTCCAGGTTTCAATGGAATGGTTTATTTAATCCCAAACTGAGAGCTACAAGATCTTTTATGCTGTTTTAAAGCAACTTGTTCTTCAATGGTAGTGAGATAATTGAGCCATGCCTGTATAGCTAAAGCAGTTCATCAGGGTCCTGATGAAGGGTGGGTGTTCCCCCCCGAAACGTTGAATGTTTGGTGGCTGAATAAAAGGGGATACTCCTCGACTGCATTTACCAGTGTGTGTGCGGATCCATTTTCTATACACATTCGTTGCTAAGGGACCCGGCCGGGTCAACGGAAGAAACGCAGCACCAGTTGCAGGATTAGTTGTAACTACAGATGTGCGGTAGGAGAAATTACATTGTAATCAAGTTGCAGAACTAGGGGTAGGCAGAGTAGGCACGTGCCTAGGGCGCAAAGCTGGAGGGGCACGCACGTTCTCTGCCTCTCCTACCTCCTAGTCCAGTGCCTGCTCTGGCCGATGTGTGCAATCTCTCATTCTAGTGCGTATCTTTGTTTTGCGTTTTCGCGTTTTTTTTGTGCATGCGCACTCGCATATTGGGCGCTTTGCTCAGCCAGGCTGCCTAGGGTGCCTGTCCAGGTTGGCCCGGCACTGTTTGGCACCATCATTTAACCTTCTTCAGACTTTTGTAAGTTAGTTCCAGCAGAAGAAAAATCGTGTGGAAAAAAATACTTAATTTTTACGCCGTTTTTTTACACGTTGCCTGGCGATGTGTGGTGAATTATTCAGCTGTTTTTTACACCACATAATAAATCATCCACTACGTGTTCAGGAACATAAGGATTTGTGTTTTTGCAGCTATTCTAGGGAATAGCTCACCATACACTGGCAGATCATGGTTGGGCCTGATTTGTCACCCAATTTCTGGGACAAAATCAGGCTGGTCATCCAGTGGGTCCTATGAAGAATAGTCAAACAAGGACCTCATCAACGCACCAATGTGCTCCTTATCCAATGGATTTATTGGATTATGCAGACTTGTTGACAGGTCCCATATATGGAGCAATACATTGATGACTTATTGACCTATGCATGGCCAATATAGGTTACAACTATTAAAATGCCTCTTGAGCCACAAGTCTAATACAATATCTTGATTAAATCATGACATTTACTGTTTACTGGCCCAGGTGAATAAGCTGTGAGCAACAGGCTTTCTGTTTCTTTTTACCAAATCATCAGGCAAATCTTCAGGCAAAAGAATTTACTTGATGCCACCCCACTTTATGTAGTATGTTTTTGAAACTAGTCAAATACTTTAGTTTTCTGATATCATGTGATATCATGAAACTTTAATTGTGAAACTAGGCAAGTTATGTCTGGAATCCTCCAGCTGTTCTTGATCATCAAGTTGAAGATCAACAGCAACTGGAAGGATGCAAATTAAGCTAATTACATCATGAATATATGAATTCATGGACTATGAATTCCATGTATTCCATGAATACATGGAAAATAAGCCCTGTGTATAAATTGTGCATCCCTCAAACTTATAAGTGAATCTGCCATGTTGAATCTATATAATCTATGTATCCTTGATTCCAAAAACAAAACAATAACAATGTGCATATATATATATATATATATATATATATATATATATATATATATATATATATATATATATATATATATATATATATATATATATATATATATATATATATATATATACACAACGCAATATATATCTGATTTACTGTCTGAGGAAAACGAAAATGAAAATTTTTCATTATGAGCATAACGTTTTGTAGTAAACCAAAGTTTTTTTTTCAATATTTTTGTTCCTTATACCTCATTTGTTCCTGTAGTAAGAGCAGGAGTATCTGTCTGATAACCATAGTCTCCTTCACTGTATTGATTGTAGTCAACCACATTGGCCTGAGAGGGAAAAAACATTTAGTGTTAAACAAACCATGTTGTGTACAAATTGTGAGAATCAAATCAGGCTTCTAGAAAAAGCCAGGTTATGGTATTAGCCAGAGGTTTTGAAGGTATCTAGTGAGGTTAGGGCGTTTTATTTCTCATGATCAGAGATCTTCAGGGCTGGCCCTACTGAAGATCTTGATTTCTTTTCTACCTTTACCCCTATTCTTTTTCTTGCTGATGCCTGGTAATCGGTCTTGCCCTTCTTCTTCTTAGCTGCAAATGAGTTTTTGGGCGTGACCTTTTGGGGTTTGTCCTTTGATTTAGGGGGCACTGGCTTCTTCTTCGTTTTGGAACTGGCTTTCTTCTTCTGCAAAAATGTGGTGAAACACCGAATGGAAACCATAAATGAATGAAAGAAGGGAGGAGGTGAGCAAGGAGGATAAAGGGCAAGCTCCACCCTTTCTGTTAAGCCATATTTTCTATCCAGTGCTAAGTGTAGTACCCTGAAAATAACTGAATGGGGACAATTATTTAGCTGCATAGCACTACTTAGAAAATATGGTTTATAGTTTTAGCATGTTTCAGAAATCCGAATGAAATCTAAAATAACCTTACTGAGATATCTATGTTTTTTTAGGAAGTTTCACAACAAGAAGTGCATTTTGCATATTTAATTATACTGTATATGATATTAAGAAAATTGTCTATACATTGTTGGAGTTTTTTTTTTTTTGGTGAATGCTATGGTATGTTTTTCTAAACTAATGTGATCCCTTCCATTCCATGCTAATAAAAATTTACATTGCAGGAATATTTTTTTAAGCAGCTGACAAAGATATCTCAATAATGTTATGCAGATTTCCCACTTTAGAAAATGTTCACACTTTCTTTGCTGTTTAACTGGACAAAGCAGAGGACTGTGCTTGTTAAAACTTTTTCTTCCAGGCTCTGAGGAGGTATAATCGCTAGGAGTAAATGACCGGTAATACACACAGACACATGACATATATAACACAGAGTTACTGTACCTCTGTCTGAGCTATGAGTTCTTCAGTTAGAGAGGGTGCCTCTGTTACAAGCTCAGTCTCCTTGTAATCTGGGTCCCCATACTCATAGTCATACTCGATTAGCTCTTCAGGTGCATACTACATTGCAAAAAGGAAAGGTTTTAGGCAAGGCAGTGTTAGTAAGCAAATTTGCCCTCAAAGGGCATCAATTATTGGCTACAGAAAAACATCCATCCGCAACTGTGCCGTCTCTTACATTATCCTTAATTAGACCTAAAGGAAAGGATGATGCAAAGTCCATCACAGAATGGAGCACTTTCAGTATTAAAGCCATGATGGTAAGCACTTGATATCAAAACAAAAAGTGTTACCACATGAGTATAAAGATTGCAATTTAATGCACTCAGCAGGAGTATCACAGATATAAGTTATGCCTCATTAACTTTAAGCAAATACGTGGTATGTTTGTTTCTTCTTTTTAATAAGTTAGTATTAAGCTCACACATTGTGGGTTTAGGGATCAGGGGATCAATGAAATTACAGCTTAAGAGTCCGTTGCAGGAAGGGTCTCATCTGTGCTTGGCTAAGATCTAAAAAGTCTTGAAGTGAATCACAGAGGAGATTTGCCATTCCTTTCAAGGAGTGGGCTGTTTGTATTAAGTAAGCAGGCGTACTGTGCAAAAGAAAAGAACTCTTTAAGAGGGTAGGAAGTTTAGTCCCTTTTTTTGCAACATCCACCCTAATGAGTTTGACCTCTTTATATTGAATCATGAAATTGATATACATATACAGTATATATATCACCATTTCATGCTCCATTAGTAACCTTTTAATTTATAAAGTAACGCAATAGAAAAAAAAAAAAAATTGTTCACACTAGCTACATTGATGGGGTGACAGTCAGGCTGAGCTGTAGGGTCTTGTCTTATAAATCCCATCTTTATGCAGTTGTACAGTAAGAGATACATTTATAAAGGTGTGTAATTGCTGGTTTATGTGCCATGCATCACAATCATGGAAAAAACTGAATAATGTATGTTTTTTGTTTACACGGGACTATCGACAATGATAAAAATTATGTAATCTATTATTTTACACCTACTAGACCCAGTATAACCCATTGGGGGCCAACGTTTATGCTGTATTTATGCCAGAATTATACACTCAGCGACATATTTGCATAAACCAACTACACAGCTTCAAAAATAAGCATGATTTTACCGTGACATTAAAAAAGGTAAAGTTTGGTGAATTTCACCATTTTTTGTTTTTTTACACCTTTATAAATATGTCCCTCTGAGTTCAGAAGATGTATATAATAGTGATTTCCTCAACACTTTTCCACATTTTCAAGTGTGCTTCATATTTTAGAGGTAAAATTGGCACTGAATATTGATCAAATATTGGGGTTATGGAGATAAATTGGATTAGATATTCATGTTACATTCACAGTGGCTAATGTGAACAAGGCCTAAATCGACAGATGGTGAAACAAATCTGAAATTAAACACAGTAATTCATCTACACAGTAAGCAAATCTGAAAGGAGAATGTTTGGCATTATGCTTATTAAAGTGTTAGGTGTCCAATACAATATTTACACACCTCTAAACATATAAATGCCTGGCAGGGTTTCCCACTACAAATCTCATTGAATGTCTTGTGTGGCTCAGTGATGTGAATTTACGAGGCACTCTGAGAATTACAGATCTCTTTATTGCCTTACTGAAGATCAAGCAGTATTTCACTGTTTGGAGTTGGTTTCTGGGCACACACACTCTCAGAATCATCCATAGTATGACAAAGGGCCAGTTTCACAAGGATTTATATGAATAGATTATACACACTTTTTCTATATACAGGTGTGTATATATATATATATATATATATATATATATATAAATATATATATATATATATATGTTAATATTGCATAGAAAAAGCATTTTAGAAAGCAAAACTCTTTTGGATCTTATTCACACAACATGCTGATCTGTTATGGGTCAGTACTAAGCCCTACTTCTAATTTTCTTCTGATTATTAAGCTGTCATGAGACAAAGCCATAAAGTTGAGGAAAGGATGAGAGAATCCTTTTCAAGAGGGTCCATTGATCTTTGTTTTAACCTATGCTAGAGGGACTAAATTCTTAGCTTTGAGTGTCTTATGTTTCCCACAACAACTTAGCGTAAAGCTCTAGAATAATAAATACATGTTTACAGTAGCATACATGATGGTCACACGACTCTCAACAGTCCCTGAAAACATTCACTTTTCTTGAAGGATCCTGGGAGTCACAGTATAACTATGTACACTAATAATTATATGTTGTGCTCCTGAGTCTTAATATGATAAAAACCATGTTCATGTGATGCAGTGCTGCCTAATAGTTGAATATTTCCTTGATTTATATACATTCCTTAGGGTAGAAACACTATTATTCAGAACCAAACTAATGCATTTATAGTCAAGACAAACACATATTCAGGTTAACATTTAAAAATCTGAATCTATAGTTTTGTTCCTTATTCTATCACTCAAAAAATGCCTGAACTGTTTTGGAAGGAACATAACATACTTAATTTAATTATTATCATATAGAATTAATACACGATAGACCGACATTTATACAGGAAATGTATTTCTTTTGTTATGGATATGAGACTTGCTATTCACCAATGAAGAATTCAGAAGCCAGCTGAAGGAGCATCTTGCATACAAAATATGTAAATACTTCCACAGTTTAGCAAATAATACAAACCCTAAGGGCGTTAAAACGGCCTGCCAAAAACCAAATATAATCATAGACAATCTAAAATATGCCCTTTCGCTACATGATCCAGATGTTCATTATAATTTTTTGCATATTCAAGGATGAGCGCACTCCCTATGCAGTCTTCTGGAATGAACCCGGAAGTTTGCCTTTAAATATTCTCCATAAGTTTAAATGATCACCTTTTCTGGGCTGAATGTTTTCAAATGTGCTAGGAGCTGCAAATAATAGCAGTGTGGAGATTTTGTCTGGAAAATGCATCAGAGGCAAAGTGTTTTTCTCAATATATATTTTTCCTTATGCCTTAGAATGTTTCCACAATGATCTCAGCACTCCTATTTTCCACATGAAGCAGTGTTATCATGTTACACAGTAGCTCTGAGGGATGATTGTATCAATGGATTGTACATTCAGAAGCTGATGTCTCCAGAGAGTTCTCCCATGGCAAGAACACATGGTTCTTATTTGAAATAGAGTACAGTGTCAGACACACAGCAGACACAAAGGCAGCATGGGTCTTGTGGTTAAAACAACAAGGCCTTCTTCCCTTCACTAATTTTTTTCTAATATAACCTGAGGCCAGGAAATTCTCTAAATTCAAACAAATCTTTCGCTTGCAGGAAGTACTGACCATAAATACATTTCTCTTATGTGTTATATATACTGTATGTTTCTCATGGTCCAAAAAAGTGGCTCATTGCATTGTATATGAAAACTGTCACCTACAAGCCTTCAGCCCCTTGAGGTAGGGGTTTAACTGACTTTAATAAAACTTAGAGGTCACACCTCAACAATATGGCATGTCCCCATCTCCTCTCTGTTATAAAACTCAACATCTGCACTGCCAGCTTTCCATTCTTGGAACTGCACCTCGGCCTTTGGTGAATGGGTGGAGGGGAACAGCAGATCTATGCAGTACATAGTTTACCCGGTGTGTGGGTTTCTTGTGGCAGGGTTTTAAAATCCCTGTAAATGTACCTTTTTCTATGGCTATTATTGTGTATACACTATGTACATTACTCTATGTACCAAATCCTTCTGACCACAGGTCCACCTCATAGTCAGTGAGGTAAGTGGTGCAAAGGATTAAGATGGGGTCATGCCTCATATCAATATAGAAAAAGGGACAGATAAAGAAAGAAAGGGTCATTAGCCGGAGGAGAGATATATGTTGACCTCTTGTTCTTCCCTCTTTTGCAACAGCTGCAATGAGAAATCAATTTATTTTCATATAAAGCCATGGGGTTAGATCGCTCCCCACCAGACATAGGGTAAAAATCCCTCTACATCTCAGCTGAACTACTTCATAACAGATGAAGGTTTTCACATAACACAATTAATGCAACACTGAACTGAAACAGTTTCAAATATAAATGAATGGGGAAAAAATACAGAAGAATATTAAACATTTTCAGTAAATGTATTTAAATGCATTAATGGCACCACTAACTAACTAAATGCCTTGATAATATAGGCTATCTATACATATATATATAATTATATATATACATATATATATGCACCGAATCCACTATTTTGGATTTGGCCGAACCCCCGAATCCTTTGTGAAAGATTCGGCCGAATACCGAACCGAATCTGAACCCTAATTTGCATATGCAAATTAGGGGTGGGAAGGGGAAAACATTTTTTACTTCCTTGTTTTCTGACAAAAACTCACGCAAATTCCCTCCCCTTTGGATTCAGTTCGGCTGGGCAGAAGGATTCGGCCGAATCCGAATCCTGCTGAAAAAGGCCAAATCCTGGCTGAATATCCGAACCGAATCCTGGATTCGGTGCATCCCTAATATATATATATATATATATATATATATATATATATATATATATATATATATATATATATATATATATATATATATATATATATATTGCAGCGATCAAAATGATATACCATGTGCTCACCTCGTCCACCTGTGGTTCCTGGGCTTGCGGTAGGTTGGGGACTGGAGAGTCACAGTCCGGCATGAAATGTTCACAGTAGTCATATGCAGCTTTGGGGTCATCACTAATTACTAGCTGCTGAATGTCACCCTAGATAAAAATAAAGAAAGAAAATGTTACTAATGTCACATGTTAAAAATTACAATAACTAGTGTCTCAAAACTGTCATCCTAATCACAACATATTAAAATGAATGTTATGAGATCTCCAGATTTCATAGTTCATCTTTATTTCATTGTTTTTCTTACATGATCTCTATTAGACCTTTATGCGATCCATATGCCCAAATTTAAGCTAGCACTTGAACAGTACAAAAGACAATTGCACAAGGAACTTCTAGAGTTTCAATGTCAACATTACCTAGCAGATTTCCTGAGTCAATGAAACACAAACCAGAAGGGCTTCAAATGTAAAATGACAAAATGACATAGCTTCTGGAAACTTGAGAATTTCAGTCAACATTACAAATCACATTGCACAGTGAGCCTAATATCAACCACAACTCATAGCATAATGAAAATGTTGACACTGATACGGAAGCACAGTCTCCTCTCATAGCAAAATGAACATGCAATGTACAAATTAACATCATGTAATTAAAGGAGCATGTAGAATAAAAGGAGCATGTAGACATCATTGCTAAAATCCCACAGAACAACAAATGTATTGATCTTCAACTGTCATGTTACACAGTATCGGAAACATTCAGATTTTATCTGCAGTGACACATACAGTATGCGTTAAGAGAATTATTCCACAAAGATAGATTTTATTGCAGTGTTCTACATAACTTGCCATTGCTTTATACTGAAAATAAATGATGACATACAGCACAAGAACTTATATCAGTATTAAACACTGCAGGGAACAGAGTTCCAATGCGACACTGAACAGAAACTTTGGAGCCTGCATGTATCATTATGAACCGGTCAACTGCAACAAAGTTTAAGGCATCATCTGATAGGTCAACAGTAAAATAATACCAAGATACTGCCATGCCAATAGGTTTAGCTTGAGGAACATATTTGAAAATGAGACAGCAGAAAAGGCCCTGGGAAGTGACCGCTCATATCTCAGTTGGAATGTGTGGTTATATGGCACCCTATGAGGTGTTACAAAGCCACACCCCTTCAATTATTAGTTATATGGATGTGATGGATAGTGCAGTTTATCTACTGTCAGCCCTAGTGTTTTCTCAGCTGACGCATTTTCTCTGGTGGACAAACAAAATTGCCTCTGCTGTTAAAACTCAATGGGTGTCATCTACAAAGTTTGCGCAGCACATATTTTTTGCAAACTGTTGTATTGCCCAAGCTTTTTCCCAAACACTAAAATATTGCACTGTTGTGCCTGGCCTACCATTTGTTTATGAATTTGCATTGTGCATAAATTTTTGAAAATGGATCACAAATGAGACAGGTGTATGCGTGAGTGCACCCACTGTGCGAGGTTGTTGTGCATGAATATAGTGCTGACAGTAAGTTAAATTCAATTCAAAAATATTTGCAAATATTTTTTCCTAAACCAAAGTCGTGGTGAAAATCAAAGTCAGAGCGTGCGCATAAATATGTGCAATTTGCTAATTTTTACCATATTTAAAAAGCTTTTATGAACATTCCCAGTGCGAACAAAAAAATTCTGTTTGCACACTTTTATCCAGCTTTATAAATATAACCATGCACAGGGCAAATATGTACACTGTGCGAACCATTGTGCCCTGCGCAAAGTTTATAAATGAGCTCCAATACTTCTCCACCTATGGATCTACTCCTGCAGAAAAACGACCACAAATTATTTTATCTGAATAGGTAGCAAACTAACCAAGTAGTGTAATATGCATTTTTATTTATAATAAGCAACAACAGAATAGGTTATTATATAAAGGACTGCAGGGGAGCAATAAACAGAACTACTGGAATCAAACAGATTCAATTCAGAGTTTTAATTTATAACTTGGATTTGACAGGTTATATAGAAATATACATTAATACAGGTATGAGATTATATGGAAAACCTGTAATCCAGAAAGCTTTTGAACTGGAAATACTATGCACTGTATTGTATTGTTTATAAAAATAATTATTTTTGACCAATATATACCTAGATATATAGCAGATACTTTATAAAACAAGACAACAGGGGTCATTTATGACTTCTGTGGCAGCATGCAAAGGGCAGAAATAAAGTTTTTCAACATGCAAGTTATGGAGCGGTAGAGGATGCTGTGCACCTTGGGCAGGATTTTTATGCATTGCCACTCAACTTTAACATAATGTAATATAAAATCTAGTGACCTATTGTAGGTACCATTTTCTGGTTACTTGTTTAAAGCATCTAATTGGTTGCTGTAGGTTACTAGACTTGGCTAAAATGTGTCCACATTATCCTTTTAACCTATAAATAAACTAGGAAGGTACTGTATGATGCACAAAATTATTTATACCCTTATACAGATAGGGAATCTAAAGATAAAGTAACCTGCAATATGTTTGTTAAAGGAGTAGTTCACCTTTAAGTTCACTTTCCGTAGGTCCTATTCTTAATAACGTTTAACAGGTCTTCATTTTTTTTAGTGTTTGAATTATTTGCCTTCTCCTTATGTTTATTTTAAGCTTTTAAATTGGGTTCACTGACCCCCGTAGTCAAGAATGCTACTGCTGTGTGAGCAATTTGTGTCATTATTAACTTTTTATTACTCTTCTTTCTATGAAGGTCTCTCCTATTCAGGCTCTTATTCAAACCACTGGCTGGTTTCTAGGGTAAATTGGACCCTAGCAACTGGATAGCTACTAAAAAGTAAATTTAAAGGGGACCTGTCACCTTAAGAAATAATTCCCAATTATTTTCTATCATGTTAGTTGAGCAAAATAAACTTTATTCACACTACATTATTTACATTTTGTTTCCTTCAATTTTGGACAGTTACAGTAAGCAGACAGGTGTCATTTTGTGACAAGGCAAGTTATGTATCACCACAAAATCATGTGTATGTGCCAGAGTCTGTGGTGGGATGGTGCTTTAAGGGGGGCAGTGACATCTAGAAAATACTGAATGGAAAGTGAAAGTAGGCAATATATGACAGCTGAAATTTTTAAATAAGTTTATAAAAGATATGGATGTTTCAAAGACAAAATAATTTGGGGTTCATGTTTAATTTGCAAAGGTCTTTTATTATACAGCGTTTTGTGTGTTTGACATGTCCACTTTAAAGGTTAACTATCCCTTTAATTCAGCAACAGCTGTAAAGCCACAAAATGCTGACTTTTGCCTCAAACAAATCAATTTAGTTGAAAGTTAGTCCTAGACAGACCAGAAGCATTCAGACATATACATTATGGTCCTGTGGGCTTCCCTTCTTTAAATTCAGCATGTGCATAGTGTTCTTTTCTTACTTCTGCCCTGTTGCACTGAGTGGATTAAACCTCATCAGGAAGGAATGTTACAGGACACAAATGCAGGGAAAAAAACTTGTCTGAGACCTGTAAATTTCATCTCTGGGAAACTCATTACTTGTCCCTGCTTTCTACAGCCCGGAGCTTGAGTGCCCATCTGTGCCAGAAATGAGACATTCAAAAAAATATTCCAGATGGACTGATATTAACCCTGTCTTAATAGCACAAACTTTCAAACAGGAACTAAATAAAGCACTGTGTAACATGTTGGTGCTATATAAATAAACGATGATTATGATAAAATTAACCTGAGCCATTATGCAATGGGCTTCAAGCTGCCCCACCATTTTAACGATGTGTGAAAATGATGGGTATTTTTTTTAATGAGTATTAACAAGAAGTTTATATACTGAATTCATATAAAAGGGGTTAAAATTGACAGAATAAATAATAATATTGCTACCTTTAAAACTTGATCCACCATTACATTTTTAGGCTTTGGTTTTGCCTCCATTTACTTGCTTGAGGCTTCTAGGCAGCATATCTTACACTAAATAGAGCAAAGTCGTATTCTACAGGCAAGGTCAAAACAAACCAGCAGTCCACTGAAAAGCCCTCTGTATAAACAATTTCCTTCACCAAGCTACTTCCCTTGATAAGCTGTGAAATAAGGAGAAATTCACTAAACAGAGGACGTGTCAGTGGACTGCTGATTTATTTTGATTGTGCTTGTAGGAATCAGGAAGTAAAA
The DNA here is from genome assembly GCF_017654675.1 of Xenopus laevis. Lineage (NCBI taxonomy): Eukaryota > Metazoa > Chordata > Amphibia > Anura > Pipidae > Xenopus > Xenopus laevis. The sequence continues at coordinate 88,812,669 of NC_054378.1, forward strand.
TGTGATATAACTTTCTAATTCAGATTTTTGCCCTGTTTACTGCAGGAAATATACAAAACCATATATATTTCTTAATCGAAACAGTAGGCAAGACCATTTCGATGAACTACTGTTGAAAGGGGGATATAATGCCCTTTTAACAATGATAGTTCAGTGCTCTTTTAAGCAGTCTATGCAATTACATAGCTACATCACAATAACCTTGCTCTGTTGTTCTAATGTTCTGCCTCTAAGTTATCTTAAAATAACTGATTGCAAACATTCTCTGCATTTCAGAGAATATAGGCATTTGGGATCTACAGTAAACAAGTTAGAGGTAATTTAATATATTAAATGCATGAAACTTGCTCAAACCTACCTGAACAGATTGCTTAATTTATCTCCCAGCCTAAACTGTTAAACAACTATTATACACCTTAACAATATGTGTGTGCTAAATTTTATAAAATGTATATAATGGCATAAGGAGTAGAATTATGTGAATTTACCTCCTATCCAGGTCCCCTTGTTGCATTACGTAGAATGCTACATGGGCTGACTCCCGGCCTATATATAAACATTCACGGACATCATCTACATTGTGTGTCTGTACTCTGAGCTACTGCGCTGGCCTGGGGGCAGACACAGACAAGCTTTTGGCACCAAAATGCATACTCTCACATTTCTGCACCGAAATCTGTAACATGTAACTGCACCTGGGCCAATGCAGTGACTCTGGGTGCAGACACAGTAGGGAGTAGGTAGGAGGAACTGTTTCATATACGCAGGCAGAGAAACAGCCCAGTGTGGCATTAGCTTTAATGCTTAGGTTGGCACTATAAAGGGGAGCTATCCAGCTCTTGTATAATACAATACCAACAGCCTAATTTCAGTGAAGGAAAAGAGTGCAGGTAACCGTATATCTATACATACACCCAATGGTCCACAGGGCTCATGTACAACAAAACATACAAATCAGCTATGATAAAGCAACTTTACCTTGTGATAAAACAAAAGCTGTCATTGTACTGAAACAAGCAGCAGTGAGTATGTATTTATCATCTCAAGCTGTCTTTAAAGAAAAATTGTCAGACTGTTTGTACAACAAATTGTGCCGGCCTCCTACACAGTGCGTGTGTAAAATGAGTCCCATCTGGAAGCTGATCTGAATTCCAGAGCTTCGCTACAATCAACCTTGTTCACGTGGGTTCTCATAAATCTCAATAATAAACACCCAACTCAAGGCATTTGGGTGCCAGATTGCAGCAATGTTATATAGTAGCATACAGATGTCTGAAATGCTTCCTCTAAATCCAGCACAAAGAGAGCTGACATTGTTGCTTGGTTTGCTGAACTCAATTACTTTATGTGCCTTATTGTGGGGCCACAAGTACTTAGCAGGCATTCTTTATGTTACGTGTCCAAGTCATTGACTTCTGTAAAATGAAGAGGTTTCCATGCCTCACAGTGTGAAAATCTAATGTGTTCCACATTTTGTGTTTTGTAATATAAAGGAAAAGTCTGTATCTAAGGTGACACACTTCCACTGGATTATTAAACCTACTGTAAAAGAACATGTACACCCTAATAAACAAGGTTTATGAGACAATGGGGCACATTTACTAAAGGGCAAATTGTGGGGGTTTTTTTGGAGAAAATTAGTCAAAATGACAATTCGCAACAACATCGCCTATTTACTGCAAGGTGAAGAAGACAATGCGCTAGGGAAAAACTTCAGCGCTACAGAACTTTCTCTCTGTTTTGCAAAGCGAATTTTCGCTCATTATTCCACAAATTAATCAAAGTGTGGACTTTCCAATACGTTACCCTTTTTGCCAAAGTCTACTTTGCCTGGTTGTACCTAAGATGAAGCTATATCCTCAACATTACTATGTCAGTGACATCATATCCTGTATTCAAAAAAAGTCATAAAATATGAATATATAAAAATTATAACTATAATTTATAGTTTATTATAATAAAATTATAATAAAGTTATAACGTTTAAATATATGTTATTGACATTTTACTATCCATTTGAAGCTCATGCCACATTTGTTTTAGGGAAGGCTCATTTTTAGGACAATAGAGGATCTTGTTTTTTTCTTTGAAATTTTTTATAATTGGCCAGTTACGGCAATTTCACCATCACTAATAACATATATATGACCTGTATGTACCCACCATATTCAAATTGACGTAAGCGTACATATGTTAACAACGTTTCACTAGGAAGAAAGTAATGTTGGAGAAAATTCACTAAGAAACTTTCTCACTGGCAAATCTTTGCTAACGTGAAAATATGCCAGCGTTTATTTGCTGAGACAAATTTTTTAATTTTGATGAATACGAGTAGCGAAGCTTTCAGAAGTTAAAATTCAGACCTAACTAAATTTGCCCCAATACTTAAATACATTGTAAATGGACAATTTGACGCAGAATACTTTTCTTAACAAAGTTTAGATAAACAGCCATTTTGTAGTAAATTAAAAACACAAAGAGCAAGCAGGCTCAATCCCTTGGGGCATAACAATCTTTCAGGTTTCAGGTCACAAACTCTGGCTATGAGTTAACAGGTCTCAATTTTTTATCCAAGTAAGAATGTCTGCAAATGTTATATACTTGCATACTTAGATAAGCCATTCCAGACATGAAGTTGAACTATTTCTTTAAAGTTTTTATGAAATAACTGGTGTTTGTCAATGATAATTTCCAAACCAAAGTGTTTTAATTTTCATCAGAACTGATTTTACTGCTTTGAGTTGAGTCCAGTTCTTTTCTATGGGGTGCTAAAGTTCAAGTAAAAATTTTAATTTTTAAAAAATGGGTTCCTTTTTCACTGTAATAACAGTACCTTTTACTTGATGCTAACTAAGCTGCAGGAAGCCATATTGATGGCAAAACAATCCTATTGAATTTATTTAATGTTTAAATGTTTTTAGCAGCCATAAAGTATGGTGATACAAATTAAGGAAAACTCCATCATCTGGAAAACCCTAGGTCCAATGCATTTTGTATAATAGGTCCAATATCTGCATAACACCAATTCTTATTTTTAGAGTTCAATTATAACACACTCCAGATGTTTTAAGTTTTCCCCTCTCCAAAAAATGAACATCATTTTAGCACAATGCAAGTCTAAAAAGGAAAATGTATTTGGGACAGGTCCAAACTATATATAGATCAAAGAAAACATAGGTTTCTTACTAAAGAATCTTATTAAAATAATCTGTTCATTTATTGGCTGCTGTAACCTAGCTTGTATGCATGTCCTTGGTTTGAGTGTGAGCACAGTGCTTCATGCGAGCCAGATGGATGGACTTTCATGACAGTTTCATTATGGAATTTTCCAATAGCATATATAATTAGAAAGAAAAGGTATGTTTGCAATAAATAAAATGCATTTAACATATGTACAACTGTATGTGATAATCGACTAAACCCAGCCATGGGTTTAATTAATCTGCTGTGTCAAGTTTACTTTAAGTATGTTATAGAATGGCAGATTCTGAGCAACTTTTCTCTTTATCATTTATTTTTTTATATTCTTTTTTAATTATTTGTCTATTTTCTTCTGATTCTTTTCAGCTTTCAAATGGGGGTCACGAACAAATGCTCTGTAAGGCTACACATGTATTGTCATTGCTACTTTTTATTACTCATCTTTCTATTCAGGTCCTTTCCTATTCATATTCCAATCTCTTATTCAAATCAATGGATGGTTGCTAGGGTAATATGGACCCTATCAACCAGATTGTTGAAATTGCAAACTGGAGAGCTGCTGAATAAAAACTGGCCTGCTCCATGGCCTGGCTCTCAGCTATCAGGAAGTGGAAATAGGAACAGGAAAATTAATCATACAAAACAAATGGCAGTAGTAAAGCCCTTATGCAAAATGGCCATAAAACAGAGGTTACTACACTGTGCATACGTAATCAGCTTCTTGCCAAGTGAAGCCCTTGGCACACTAAAGTAAAGCAATGTTTCTGAATACAGTTTGGATAAGGTTACCCAAACAGAGCAATAAGGACTGTCTCAATCACATATGTAATTGAACGACAGTGACTGTTGCTTTTTGAGTTAAGTTTTAGTTTTTAATGCAACCATAGTGAAAGAGAAAAATTGCCAGTGCATGGTCTGCCTTTAAATAAAACTATTACAAAAAATGAGGTGTTAGTACCACACTTCAAGGCCCCTTATTGTACGTGAGTCCCACACTATCCATTAGCATTCTAAGGGGCACATTTACTAAGGGTCGAAGTGAATTCAAAGTGAATATTCGAATTGAAAAACTTTGAATTTCAAAGTAATTTTTGGGTACTTCAACCATCGCATAAGCCAAATTCGACTTTGACTCTAAATGAAAATGCTTTGACTATTCGACCATTCGATATTTAAAGTACTGTCTCTTTAAAAAACTTTGCGACCTTAAACCTGCCGAATTGCTATGATAGCATATGGGGACTAGGGATGTAGCGAACTGTTCGCCGGCGAACTTCGACCGTTCGCATCCGCCGAATGTTCGCGAACGTCGCGCGACGTTCGCATTTTGAGTTCGTGTTCGATTCGAATACAAATCGTTCGACCATTCGAATTCCTTCGACCGCTAAAAATCGAACGATTTCCATTCGTTCGAACGATTGTAAGCATTCGAATGAATGAAAAGCATTCGATCGAATGCTTCGATCGTTCGATTCGAATGAAAATCCTTCGATCGAACGATTAAAATCCTTCGATCGTTCGATTCGAACGATTTTAGCGGGTGTTCGAAGTTTGCGAACTGTTCGCGAACGTTCGCATTTTTTGCCGGTGTTCGCGAACGGCGTTCGCGAACACCAAATCGGCAGTTCGCTACATCCCTAATGGGGACCTCCTAGAACATATAGCCAACATTTAGCTAAGTTTTTAGAAGTCGAAGTGAAATCGTACGATCCTACGATTAAATTGTTCGAATCGTTCGATTCGAAATACGATCGTAGCACGATCCTACGATCTTAAAAATCCAATGAATTTGACTTAGAATGTCGAACCAGCCTAGTCGATGGTCGAATTTCGACGTTTTTTGCACTTCAAAATTCGACCCTTGATAAATCTCCCCCTAAGTGTATGAAACACAGACAGAAATTACATTTAATGTCACCATACCTTTAGATCAAAGTGGACAAGTTTAACAAATTTAAAGTTTAACCCTTTCTTACCTCAAACACTTCCTCGTCCGACTTGCGGGTTCCAAACAAAATTTTTCCATTGGTTTGCAGTACAGGTTTGTCGCTCCTTGGGAGGGCTAATGTGATTTTCTTCTTGCAGTCTACGATAATTGTGATCTCCTTCTTTTCCACACTGATTGCAACACGATGCCACCTGTATAATCAAGCATAGATAGTGTCACCAAAGTGTCATTTTAGAGCAGAAAGTTTACAAAACATTGGCTGTAGATATAGCAAGACACTGTTTTCATAGAATTAAAAGAAATCGGAATACTCTATATAAATAAGAATACAGTTACAATATATTCAAGGTAGCATGAGTCTGTTTTACATCTGTTTTGCTCTCTTTATCCAGTCTTTCATTCCCTTCTATACAATTACTTATTTTTTGAGTCCTTGAGTATGATATTTGCACAATACACATGCTTTAAATTAATATTCAGCAGCTACAATACCTGTGATTTTATCTTCATAGATGGCCCATAGTAACAGTACAGTCACCGAGAGATCACAATAATAAAAAAAAAAGACCAGGACTTATGCATTCAAGGAAAAATAAAAGATTGCTTAAAACATATTAAGCTAAATAGTACAATGTGTATTTTTAAATAAAATAAAAAAATCCTGTTTTCAATTAAGTGGCTACATGGCAACCATGTGGTTTTATAAAAAAAAGATCTCAAACCTCTGTATAAATAGCTAAAGGCCTTGTATAAGGCAATTTCTTTAAACAGAGCAGCAGTGGCCCTTACTTTTTCCATTCTTAACAATCTCATTGTTTATGAATTAAACAGCTATTAAATACTCCCAGCCCTGGCAGATAATCAATACCAACATTTCTGAAAAACTGAGCATAGCTGGAGTATCAAGTGGAGAAGGGGAGATGGGAACTACAGGTTTTGCATTACTTTGCATTCCTTTTACAGGCAGTAATTAATGTGAATGGGTACAACATTTATGCAGATATAGGCAGTGGTGTAAGGTATAATTAATGATATGCAAATTAATGCCGGGTTCGTGAGGAATGTGAAGCAGTGGTGAAATTTAGCTCATCAACCTTTTTAAAGGAGAAGGAAAGGCTAAAATTAATCAAGGTTTATCGGAAAGTTCTATATAAATAAACTAGTTAACCCTCAAAGTAATGCTGCTCTGAGTCCTCTTTCAAAAGAAACACAGCATTTCTTTCCTTTTATTGTGTACACATGGGCTTCTGTATAAGACTTCCTGTTTTCAGCATAACCTCCAGGGCAGGGCTTGAGCATGCTCAGTTTGCTCCTCTCCCCCTCCATCCTCCCATCCCTACTGTAATCTGAGCTCAGAGCTGTAAGTAAGCAGGGAGAGACTCAGGAAGTGATGTCACACCAAGCTTTTATGGCAGCTACTATGCTAAACAAACAGAGACAATGTCTAGAGAGGTATGGTAAAGCATTCTGCAGAATAAATATATCGCTCTAGCTTGCATTAGTGTGGCTAATCTGTTGGCAGTAAACTGTCTTCCTTTCCTTCTCCTTTAACTGCTAAAATTTGACACAGTCAAAAATTCATTAATAACACTTTGGTTTTAGAAAAAGTAAAAAAAAATAATAGAAAACCCAAAAGCAGTTGGAAAAATCCTTATTTGTGGTGTAGCATTTATGAACTGCCATTTTAACTTCCAACCTGCAATGACACTGCAGGTTTACTAATTCTTACAATAAAATATAAAACATAAACAAAACAAAACAAAAAAACACATATTTATGGTTTTATGAAAAAGTAATGGCATTTCCAGCTTCACATCCAATTAGCCTGTAGCAGTGATCAGGGAATGCTTGCCTGTCTTTCACATATTTTATTATGTGGCTGGGAACACAGCTCTGTATAGTCTGATATAGTCATTAGTTATAGGTCATCCAAAATTTTTCATATGAAACTTTGCAGGTGCAGCTACCACTGTGTAAACACTACTGTAGTTTTGGTCCTCAATCTCAGGGACTTCAAAGGAGGATACAAATTCTTACTTTCTAGACTTCAATAAAAATCACCTGGACCTATGAGTCAGTTTGCTGAGCTGGAATCACCCTGAATTCCACCAATGTGCCACTACCCAAATACAAATTACACATTTCACAAGAAAAGATGAAATTAAAGATACCTAATGCAAACTAGTTTTGGAATTTTGTTGGTTATAAGAAAAATAATAACCATGTGTGTATATATGTAGTATAACTTAAGCATGGTTCAGTTATTATGACCCTCACTTAGGGATTGGCTGTCAATCTCCACTCCCTTCCAATGAAATGACAGATAGTGAGCAATATCTTACCTATATATGCTTTATGTGCTTTCAAAAATAATACAGCAGGTTATTCCAACAAATTACTACTATGGAGGGGGGTACGCTTACATAAATATATCTGCTTTCACATTCCTAAAAGCCCACATCCTTCTCTGTTTAATACAATAACTGTGAATTAAAGAGCAAGTTAATCCCAAAATAAAAATGTGTCTAATAAAAGGAAACTAATAATTCTAAGCAACTTTCCAATATACATTAATTAAAAATTTGCAGTGCTTTTAAAGTTATTTGTAAAAATGATTGCTATTTAAAGCAGCATTTGCCTGTCTTTTTGCACAATGTTGCCAAAGACAAGTCTGCTAATCAGCTGCCTTTCTTACATTGTATCAACAGTCTGAGCTATCAGGGCAGAGAATAGAAAGGGTCAGACAACCACTGCTTTCGATACCAATACATATACAAATAATTTTAAAAACATTGAAAATGTTTAATGAATGTAATTATGTTTTCTTTTATTAGGCAATTTTTAATTTTGGGGTTGACTTGCCCTTTAAAAGGGATTTTTATTAACGCCTATCATCAGTGTAATAGGAGTGCTCCTGTTACTCATTCATGATATCAGAAGTTTGCTAATATAATGAAAAGGTAAAAATAACAAACAAAAAACAAATATTTGTTCAGAAAAGCAGTTTGGGTAATCGTATATCAAGTTCTGTTGGTAGACATATGTCCCCTTTAAAACTACTGGCATAAAAGCATATGTATGGCCTGGTACCACCAGTATCCAGCATATGTTCTGTATAGCTTCAACAAGGCTACCCAGGATAGGATAATGTTGGGTAAGAACTTTAAACCTGTTGATGCAGAGAGCTGCTTTAATGGCTGATTTAATGGTCCTTGAACACCAATTATAGTAAACACCAGGACCTCAATCATTTGAAAAAGTTCCAACAACAATAATTAGAGATGCAATGTAATCAGTGAAGTCCAGACTCACTGCTGCTAGACACAACTCCATTACCATTCCCAAAACAGAATCTTGAAGAAGACCCTCAATCGAGTTGGAATACAAAGATGAGCACAGAAGCAGCCAAAAGGTTGGGACAATCAGCTGAAAATGACAGTGGCTGAGGTCCAAACACAGGAACACGTTTGTTTTTGTAGGTTAGAAAGTTTGCAAACACTATGTTCTGGAAAAGGAATATAACCTTCTTGCCAATTTAAAGTGTGTCAGAGTCCATCTTGGTAGTGGGTAGTTGCCTACCCAAAAACAAAAATAGTAAGTTGCCCTGATTCAGGGGAATGTCAGAGATAGATTGAAAATAAATTAGATTTTTAGCAGTTAATAAAAATGCAGATTTTATTTTTCAGTTTTAGTTTTGCTCATGCCATTTAGAAATCAGGAAAATAAAACTGGTGAAGAGGACCATAGAGACTGTACATCAATCATCCAATCAAAGGGACTATATGGGCATATGTCATTGTTAGATATAATTCATATACAAAAATGTGCCCTTTATTATATGCATAGTTTCATGCAGCTTTCAAAAGTCATTAAGCATCTGGAATTCCTTGGCACTTACAGCACCTTTAGTGAAATCAAAATAACTTGATCAGCCCCACAAGTAGCATACTGGGTTTGCTAGTTTTTGAAATTAAAGTGATATCAGAACAGGTCCCTGGCACAAACATAAAAGCAGTTTCTAATAAAAAACAGCAAGCAAAGTCAAGGAAGATTATGTTGGTGAATAGAAGGAAGAGCACATTCGTCCAAACAGATGTTTACCATTAAGAATATATTTCCTTGCCTTTTTCTTTTTTTGACAAAATCCATTCATAGCCAAAGAGGCCACTGGTATATATAAAGCTTTTATGTGAATTCTACACTTTTGCTCAAAACAAAATATAATAACGGTTACATTTCACATAGGCACCTTAAAAGGAGAACTCAACCCCTCCCCCCACCCCTTTGGATCTCTTTGGGAATGCACAGTTGGAGCAGTCTTCCAGTTCATATCAACTGTGCATGCGCCAAAAGTGGCAGAAATTGCAGAAGAGAAGGAAGAGGGACCTGAAGAATACAGACAAGCCGGGAGAAGGTGCCCGTGAGCTCCGTTTAGGCGGCACTTATTGGTGTTATCACCTATGTGTGGAGCAGGGAGGAAGGACTATGTAGGGTTCTGGGTAGGGGTTTTTATTATTGGGGGGTTTATTTCTCCTTTAAAGGAAAACTATACACAGTGAGTTGTAGGATCCCAGGGGATGGCCCTTAGTTGTTAAAATGGAAATTTTCTATTTAGGATTACCCTATGGCACATAATAATATAAAAGTATATTATGATGAAAATGGTTTATTTACATAAAAAAGGGTTTTACATATGAGCTGTTTCATGCAATATATTTTTATATAGACCCACATAGAGACGCACATTTCTAAATTGTATACATATTTACAAATATTTGTCCATTAATTGAAAATGCAGTCCCAAAAACAAAAAGACAAATTCCAGTCATATCAGATTATGCACAAGAACTACTTACTTGCCATCTGCAATGTTAACAGTGCTAAAAGTGGGATACTCGTCAGGGGTAGGTTTTCCTAGATGATCTTCATATATAAAGATAGGGGACCTTCCAACCTCCACTCCAAGCTGCTGTGTACCTTTTTCATTGTAAATGGAAAGGAGGAATGACTGCAGACCCTTCTTGGGCTTGACTGTCAACAGGACTGAGAAATCTGTTGGGAATACTCCCCCTAAAAAAAGGAAGATGTTTAAATTGTTAGATGTCAATGATATTTCCCCTCACATATTAGACCCACAATGAATACATCTGTAAATTTAGAGCACTTAAAGATAATCATGTATGTATTACAAGGGGGTAACTCAGAATTTCATCAGTGAGCTCAGTAAAACTAAAAGCAGCACTAAGGGCCTGATAAGCATTAGATTAAACATGAGGTAGCTTATACAGAAAACTTAACTAAACACAACAGGGGATAAAGAAGAGCCATGCCTGCAAGTTAAAAGGATGACTCTACCAGGTGTTACTTATAGTAGGGTTAGATATTCTGTTAATTATATCCTTATAATACACAAAAACCATGAATACCTTGTAAATTATATCCTTATAAACGGTGAGTTCTGATGTCATTTCTGTCACATGACTCACTGAAACTTGTGTATTATAATAAATATAGTACCCCCAGTTGCAAAATATGAGGATATTAGAAGTTACCTCGGTGATGGAGCTCCTTGGTGATTCTTATATTTTACAATAAATTACAGCAAATTATTCAGCATATAAAAAGCCTGTTTTACAGCTTCTAGGACACACTGAGGTGATTTCTACAAGGACCTAGGATGATTAGGGTCTCACCTCTAGCCACTTGACCATACTGGGAGTAAAGCGTAAATAGGCGAGGGTGGCACACGTGTGTTAATTACTATAGGGCACCCACCCTGCTATTTTTATCTTAACAAGGAAGCTCCATACCACTTTACAATAAATCAAGATGCTATAAGCGAATCACACTTGAGTTCAGGTATAGAACCTATTATCCAGATTGCTCGGGACCTGGGGTTTTCTGGATAATGGATCTTTCTGTAATTTGGATCTTCATACCTAAATTATATTAGAAAATCATGTAAACATTAACTAAAACCAATAGACTGGTTTTGCTTCCAATAAGGATTTATTATATCTTAGTTTGGATCAAGTGCAACGTACTGTTTTATTACTTCAGTGAAAAATGAAATCATTTTTAAAGATTTCAATTATTTGGATAAAATGGAGTCTATGGGAGACAACCATTCCGTAACTGAGAGCTTTCTGGATAATGGGTTTAATACTGTATCCCATACCTGTACCAAGGAAGCGCTGAAATGCAATTTTAAACACCAAACTGGCCTTCTCTGTATTTTTTGGCCCTGCATAGCATAATGTAGAACTGAAAGTAACAAGTAAAAAAGTCCCATCTATGGTTAACTGAATGTTATATCATTGATTTGAGTGCTACTTTGCATAAGCTAGCAAAGAAAAGGGCTAATGTCAGTGAAAAGCAGAAAATGTTACTTCGGTTCTGATATGGTTCAAATGTCAAATGTGGCCTTTTGACCCTGGAGTGAAAACTGGGGTCAACTACCTCATGCGTCAGCATCACATTCATTTAACATGCATGAACGATTTGACACAACCAGTAGTTTGATTTAAGATTTAATTAGTCTTTTATATACCAAATTAGGTTCATGTTTTCTTTTCTATACCAGTTTGAAAGGTAGAATGTAGTTTATGTTTTTTAGCAGCACTACCAGACCCCTCCAGCACTTAAACTGAACCCTCACATGTAACGAGAGTACTTTGAGTAATGCGTACATGACGTATTTGAAAAAATTACAGCAGGGCATTATATACAAATATACTGAATGTCTCCCACAGAAAACTAAGGGGAAATTGTGGGAATTGAAAATATAACAATTTAAGGGTGTAGAATAAACTTCACTGAGCCTATGTAAGTGACCTAGGACCTCAGAACCTGCATTGTGGAGGAATGGTCAGTACTCGGCTCTTTGACCCAGTGCAAATGAAGTAGGAGCCTCAGGGTGTATATTGGTTTAGCAGATGCATACAACAATATCCCATTTGTTATAAGGTTGTACGGGTTGTTATACAAGAGCATGCAGCATACACACAGTGCAACATTTTCAAGGGGTAGTCAACCTTAAATTAACTTTAAATATGCTGTAGACAGTGGTACTCTGAGACAATTTGCAATTGGTGTTCATTTTTAATTTTTTTTTGTGGTTTCTTAATTATTTATCATATTGTTCAGCAGCTCTCTGGTTATGTATTTCATGCAGCTATCTCCAAGTTATTTAAACAAGAGACAGGAATATGAATAGGAGAGGACCTGAATAGGAGAGGACCTGAATAGAAAGATAAATAATTAATATTAATAAGTAATAACAGTAATATTGCAGCCTTACAGAGCAATAGTCTTTTGGCAGCCAGGGTCAGATATCCTGAAAACTGGAAAAAGGCAGAAGAGGAATGCAAATAATTCAGAAACTATAAGAATAAGAAGTTTTTAATAATGGGTCGTTCTATAACATACTAAAAGTTATCTTAGAAGTGAACTACCCCTTAAAAAATAGGCAAAACAGAAACTATTTGTGCACATGGCTTACAGAAAATTCATAGGGCACAGAGGCCACAAACTACTCAAGTGAAGGTGTGTAACAAAAGAGAGAATAATTCAAGAAAAGTGCCTTTAACTGAACACACATGAGATTTCGTTCCAAAAAAAAAGAAAAAAAAAACTCAGACTGTGGACAGTACTAGACAAAATAAAATCCAGTTGCCGTGATCAATTGCCAGTAAGTGTTGAAGAACGAAAATACTACAGGGATAGAAGCCAAGGGAATAAATTCTGTATTCAGCATGCTTTTATTTAATAAACATGAAATAAAAGGTGCCTTTTAACCCAACACATTTATTAAAGGGAAAGTCAACCTGTGTCTACAAATATCATATTTAAGGTATGCGAATTACATTAATGGTAGTTATATATCAATCAGGTGCTACAAGTCAAGCATTGAATTATGACAGTGCTTACTTTATGCTTGCAGGATACAGAAACTATTGCTTCCACTATATCTGGGTCCCATATTCATTTAATCCAGTTTATAACAATTTGTACTGCTTTCACCAATGGTATTCTGAAACTGAAACCTATTCTTTAATGTATCTCTTGCTAAAAGTATATTATGCATTCTTCTTGTTTATTAGATTGAATTTTATGGACATTTTATTAAATCAGCTAGGCCTACTCCATTAAAAAAGTCCAGCTGAGATCATCTGTAGTATAAAAAGAGAATATTGTTGCTTTAGTAAAACTATTTTAAATACAAGGATCTTACTCATATTGCATCTTAAACATATCCAGATATGTTCTACAGTCAGGAGTCTCTGCCTAAGTGTAAAGGTTTGTAAAAGAGACTCGAATATGAATAGGAGAGGGCTTGAATAGAACTATAGGTAATAAAAAGTAACAAAAGAATTGTTGTCTTACAGAGAAATAGTCTTTGGACTGCAGGGAGCAGAGACCCATAGGAGAAGCATCGGAAGAAGGCAAATAATTAAAAAAACTATTAAAAAAATGAAGACCAAGTGATAAGATGCTAAGAATAGTGCATTATATAAAATTCAAACCATTAACTTCAAGATGAACTTCAAAATACCTCAAAAAGACCTCAGTAAGCAAGCTCTGGCTCTTATGTATAAGCATTAATGTCTGCTTTCTAGTATTCACACGTACTGAGTGACAAAAACACTGGGGCATAGAGAAGAATAACCAAAAGGCACACATTTTATGATTCCTAGATTTGTAGGCTTGTAGAAACACATGTCAGAACAAATCTGCCTAAGGAACGTTCGTACTTCTTTCTTCAAAGGGAGCCAAAAGGAAGCAAAAAAATCTACCAATAGTGAAAAAAGCTTGTATAGACTGTGCTCTGCTACAGTGCTATAACTATCTATGACTCCTGAACACCTTGCTACTGCTACACAAGTTCATACAAGAATCTCCCTCAGATCTGCCCTCACAAGCCAAAGCATGTAAAACTCTAGAACAAATCCTCTCCAACCAAGAAGGTATATTTTCCAATAATTTACTAGGCCTGTGTGCTACTGGTGATTTTTATTAAAGGAAAACTATACTCCCAAAATGAATACTTGGGCAACAGATACTTTATATCATATTAAGTGGCAATATATCATATTAAGTGGCAAGAATCTTACCAAACTGGAATATATATTTAAGTAAATATTGCCCTTTTACATCTCTTGCCTTGAACCACCATTTTGTGATGGTCTCGGAGTTGCCTCAGAGATCACCTGACCAGAAATACTACAACTCTAACTAACAGGAAGAAGTGTGGAAGCAAAAGACACAACTCTGTCTGTTAATTGACTCATGTGAACTAACAAGTATAGTTTGTTTGGTATGTTCGTGTACACAGTGAATCATACAATCCCAGGGGGTGGCCCTTATTTTTTAAAATGGCAGTTTTCTATTTAGGATTACCCAGTGGCACATACTATTAAGAAAGTATATCATTATGAAAATGGTTTATTTACGTGAAGCAGGATTTTACATATGATCTGTTTTATGCAATATCTTTTTATAGAGAACTACATTGTGTGAGGGGTATAGTTTTCCTTTAAAGGAGAAGGAACGCTACAGAGGCATTTTATTCTCCCTGCTCTGGGCTCAGATTACAGCAGAGAAGGGAGGGGAGGGGGGAAGAGGAGCAAACTGAGCATGCTCTTGCCCAGGGCAATGAGGTTTAAGCTGAAGGCAGGAAGTCTGATACAGAAGCTCAAGTGTAAACAATAGAAGGAAAGAAATGCAGTGCTCCTTTTGACAGGGGACTCAGAGCAGCACTACTTTGGGGGTTTACTGGTATATTTAGATGGACCTTTCTGATTACTTAGTTTTAACCTTTCCTTCACCTTTAAGGCTTTAATATCACCTGCAATCTTGTAGAATGGATTATGCACTATAAATACAATTTGTTGAAACCGGAGGGCTCTTTAATAAATGCAATGCAATCATGCTTGCTCTTTGCAAGTGCACCAGCCTCATCTCAAAAATATGAACCTGGAGGCAATTTGTATCAATTTATCACCACTTGACAAATCCTCCTATCAGCAAAGGATGACTGTTATTAGTTATACGTCTCCACTTGGTTAGACTATTTAAGAATGCACGTACAAACCCTTTCTGTAATGGTTTTTTTTTTTATTCACAAAAAAATTAAAGAAAAAACTATAATTTACAACAACAAAAAATGTGCCTATCACCAACCAAACAGTGATGATTGGTGCACCATGGGAATACTGATGGTGATGTTGGCATTGAGATTCACACACAATGCCTCCCCAAGTAATAAACTAGCAACCAATTGAGGTAAACGATATTTAAATATTTTTCTTTTAACTGAGATTAATGCTACATTTTTTGTTTTGATGTTTCCGTCACCCCCAAGGGGACTTGCACACAGTTTGATTTTGATTATTTTGTTAACATCTGAACTTATGTAGAAATAATTTTAATTCAGATATTAAAATTAATTAGTGCTCACTGTGCAAATGTAACATCAGGAAGCCTTAAGGCATCTCATTTTCTGTGAAATAGTTTCATAAACTGAAACGAGTTATCAAAATAAAACTATTCTTATGTAGAAATTATATATGTATAAAATCAATATAGGTTTATTTGTTTTTCTGGGCAAACTACTCAAAGGCAACATTGTTCTTTTTCACGAATTAGGGAATTCAATCACGCTGGGTGGTCTGGCAGATTTAAAAACAGTATAGAATTCTAAGGAGCAACAGAACTGTGCAGGCTTGTGTGATGAAAAGTCACGTGATTTTTCCGATTCGATCCAGCTAGGCACTTGGATGTGGCCGAATTGAAATCCTGCTGGAAAAGACCGAATCCTGGATTTGGTGCATCCATATATTTGATTGGTTGCTATCAGAAACTAGATGGGTGCAAACTTTAGATTTTTATTATATTACAAATTTCATTGACAAATAACTGTCTAAATTGTAAATTCCTCTCCAATACACCAAATTGCTAAGGCTTTAAGCAATATGTTCCATAACCTACTACATGTATCTAGCTTTCACGTTTACCTCAAAAATCTCTAAGGTGGCCATACATGTGTATGTGTATGGGGACCTTCAACTGGCCTACTCAAACAAAATCTGACTGAAAAAGTTCCAGATATAGATTGTGCAGGTTTAAAAATCCATCTGAAGCAAGGGCCACATTGGCTAGCTCATGCAGTCCTTGCCTAGATGTCCTGTGTCTCCTGTATGGCCGGAGAGCCAAACAATTTGATCAGCCTAAAACCTAAAGGTGTGCAAATCAGGAAAATATCATTTCATATATGGCCACCTTAAGTGCTTGAAGCTTTTATGAAATATCATATACTTTCTGGCTAGGTTGTATATTTATGGGATCTCTTATTTGAAAACCCATTATCCTGAAAGCTCTGAATTTTGAAAAACCATGTCCCATAATGTTTTAATATTCTTTTTTTTTTTTTTTTGCTGTAATAATAATACAGTACCTTATATTTGATGGTGACTAAAGCTTAAGCTATTATGTTCCTTTACTCAGAAACACCACTTGTATGTATGTATGTATATTTTTATTTGTAAAGGGCTCCTTGAGGGCAATGCACTGTACAACAAAACAATAAATTAGTAGTAACAAACAAGGGGTCATTGGAATAAAAAGTAACAATAAGTGCATTATTAGAAATACAATTCACAAAAATATAAAATATAATTACAATGCAGATTAAGTGCTCAGTGTCAAGGAAACAAAAGGCTAGAGGACCCTACCCCGTAGGGCTTACAGTCTAAATGGAAGGGTAACATACAGACACAATTCAGAGGGGTAATAAGGTGCTGTGGGTTACAGTTTGTTACACTGTTATATAAGTGCCAGTTCAGGTGTTATCCAGGTGCTCCCAGAGGTAGTCTTTGAGTTTTGTTTTAAAAACATTGAAGGAGGATTCTCTCCTGAGAGATTCAGGAATGGCATTCCAAATATAAGGAGTCGCAAGAGAGAAGGGTTTGATATGAGAAACAGCAGTAGTAGTGGGGGGGTACAACCAAGCGGTTGCTCTGAGAGGAGCGGAGGTTTCGGGCAGGAACATATAGAGAGACAAGAGATGAGATGTATTTAGGTGCAGAGGAATGAAGGGCTTTGAAGGTTATGAGGAGGAGTTTATAAGTTATTCTTTGTTTTATAGGAAGCCATGATAAGGACTTCAGTAGCGGAGGGGCCTGTACCCTTTTGGATGAGAGGAGGATAATTCTGGCAGCAGTGTTTAATACAGACTGTAGAGGGGAGAGATGGGAGTTAGGTAGGCCAGTTAGGAGAAGGTTACAGTAATCTAGTCTGGATAGGATGAGAGCATGCATGAGTGTCTTGGATGTATCAGGTGAAAGGAAGGGACGCACCACTTCCCAAGTATTCTGGAAAGTAGATCTCATACCTGTACTATTATGGCAATTCACAGTAAATGGGTACTTACATGTGTAACATTGTAAAACAAAACATACAAATCATGGAACTTACCTGGAAATAATCGCTTTGTTGGGGTGCTAAGCCGGGCATTTTTCTGAACTTTAAATGCTGTATCTGATCCTGTGGCTGCCCTTCTGTTTGTGCAAAATCCTGCTGTTTTAGATACGCCTGCTGGTAAACTGTGAAATTCTAATGCTTTGAGTACATCAACAGGTCCAGCTGAAAATGAAGGAAAAACAAATGTTTTTGAATGTCTTCAAATAAAAGCAAAAGAAGTGCATCTCTGTAAGTTTTCAGGGACACCTGCTGCTTGGCAAACTGTTAGGGACACTGGCAGATTCGGGGAGATTTAGTCACCTGGCGACTTTTCGCCTCTTCTGTGGGGCGACAATCTCCCAGAACTGCCTTCCCCCTGCATTGGCGCTGGCGATTTCTCATTATAGCAGGCGGAAGGCAGGGGGAAGGCAGTTCGGGGGGTTTTGCCCCGCAGAAGAGGTGATTAGTCGCCAGGCAACTAAATCTCCCCGAATCTAGCTCCCTTATATGGCTTGAGCTTAGTGTGGCTATCTTGCCACAACCCTATTAACTTACATTTAGAGATTTACATTTAAAAGGAAAATATTTCCTGAACAGTAACTCTCTCCTCCTAATATGAAAAAAATAATATAAACTACTTTAAAAAGTTAATTTAAAGAGTCAACATGTGCAAAAATATTTCTATACAATGTTGAAATATTGGTAGCAGAGAATGTATCAAGATAATCTGATACGTAGGCAATGAAGTTTCAGTAAGTGCTTTAGAAAATATTGTAAACCGTGTGTCCAGCGATATTAATGGTTTTTATCAGGGCGTCACACTCAGTATGAGACCAACAAAATGTTCAAAACCATAAAGACACCCCCTGTCTAATACAATGCATGTTCAACTGCTCGTTATGTTTTTGCAAAAAAATCTTTAACAACACAATTAAAACAATCAGGGGAAAATATTCCTTGAACAAATATTTAAAAATTACAAAAATGTTAGTGTGAGCAAAAGGTAGGATTCTATTGTATGGACATTTTAGTGGAACATTAGAAAGGTATATTCCAACTAAACATTTGATTTTAAAAATGTGAGCTGTTGACAACATTTTGTATAGTGTATGAAGTACAGAGTCACATTTTTCAGATGAAATAAGTATAAGAAGCAGTAATCCACCAACATAACACTAAGGGGCAGATTTATCAAGGGTCGAATTTCGAAGTGGAAAATACTTTGAAATTCGACCATTGAATAGAATCCTCCGACATTCGAATTAGAAGTCGGAGGATTATATTCATCATTTGATCGTATTCCGATCGTACAATCGTACTCCGATCGTACTTCGAAGCGATTTTATCGTACGATTTTCCTTCCAATATAAAAAACTTGGAAAATTGCTCTGGAAGGTCCCCATAGGCTAACATAGCACTTCGGCAAGTTTAAGTTGGCGAAGTATTGAAGTCAAAGTTTTTTTGAAGAGACAGTACTTCGATACTATCGAATAGTCAAACGATTTTTACTTTGAATCGAAGTCGAAGTAAAGTCGTAGTATCCTATTCGATGGTCGAAGTATTCAAAAAATTACTTTGAAATTCAAATTTTTTGTACTTCAAAAATTCACTCGAACCTTAGTAAATCTGCCCCTAAAGGTTTTTTTAAAATTTCTATGCAGCTTTTAATCTGCTAAATATATGAGGCACAACTTCATCCCTCCTAAAGGTTAAGACAATTATATAAATATATTACATGATAGGATTTAACATATAAAACCTAGTTCACGAGGGTATATGGCTCATTAGAATTCACAGATTAGCCAGATAAGCATGTAATTTATCACATCAAGAATCAACAAATTAAATGCCTGAGATAGAAAATGCTGTACAACTTTCCCTAATGGTTCCAACAGATAACACCTGTCCCAATGTCCAAATGTGCATTGCTGAATTTCCTTTCTAAACAAATATACAGGTATGGGATCCCTTATCCGGAAACCCGTTATCCAGAAAACTCCGATTTACGGAATGGCTGTCTCCCATAGACTCCATTTTATCCAAATAATTCAAAGTTTTCAAAAATATTTACTTTTTCTCTGTAATAATAAAACAGTAGCTTGTACTTGATCCCAACTAAGATTTATTGAATCCTTATTCAAAGCAAAACCAGCCTATTGGGTTTATTTAATGTTTAAAGGATTTTCTAGTAGACTTCATCTATAAAGATCCAAATAACAGAAAGATCCGTTATCCAGAAGACCCCAGGTCCCGAGCATTCTGGATAACAGGTTCCATACCTGTACTATAAATCCTATCATTTAACATTACAGTTTTGTATTTTAGACTACACTGCAGGAGAGAAAGAAAGGCTAGCATTCCTGAATATAAAGGTGTAATACTGCAAACAAACTTTCAACATTCGAATATGATTATGTAAATTGTGTTGTAAAATAGGAAGTCACTGTAGTGGAAAATCAGCTGCTTACTTTCCCACAGCCGGAAAGAAAACACCATTTAAAAATCAATAAGGTTTACAAATTACATTTATGGTATTACTTCTTTAGAAAGTCCTTTTCCCTCATTCAGATCAAATCATCCAAATAGGATATAACGTTAAGAGAATGTTTTGAAGATGTGAGACTAAATTGGTTCACAGAGCAAAATCAGTTATTTCTCATCTCATTGAGGCACATGTTTTTGTATTAAAATTCTGATAACATTCCCAACTGTCCTAGCGAGCTGAAACGCCTCTTTACTAAATACATTTTAGTATGGCTACTGTCCTTAGCGCTATGTGTGAGCCCTAGTTCAACAATAGGTGGAAGCCTACAGTTTTGTAATTTTTCATTGAAGTACCAAAAAGGCCAATAAATGCTTGCATTTAAACAGATAAATTCTACCTGCTGATTGGTTGCTTAGAGTTAGTATAGCAACCAGGTCTTCAAGCTGACTCAAGGCACACAAATTGCACTGCACTGTGGGTAGGCACAAGGTCTTAGTGGATGGGGCTCTAACACTATTTTGAAAAAACCTTAGCAATTGATGGTAATAGAGCTGTCCCTATTATAATTTTTAGAAAATCTTTTTAAAGAGACAGTACTTTGATTATTGAATGGTCAAATATTCGAACAATTTTACTTCGAATCGAATTCGAAGTCAAGATGCACATTTATCAAGGGTCGATTCGAGGGTTAATAAACCATCAAATTCGACCCTCGAAGTTAAATCCTTCGAATTCGAACATCGAATTCGAAGGATTTGGCGCAAAAGTGGCGAAGTATGTAGTTGAAGTATTTTTTAAAGAGACAGTACTTCAACTATCGAATGGTCGAATAGTCAAACGATTTTTACTTTGAATCGTTCAAATCAAAGTCGAAGTCAAAGGTCGTATTAGCCTATTCGATGGTCGAAGTACCCAAAAAAATGCTTCAAATTTCTATTTTTTTTACTTCAAAATTAACAATCCCTTCCCAATAAACAAAAGGTCAATGAAACGGACATACCATGTGGTTATAGTGAAAACACATTTATCAAAACAGAATGAAAACATAAGTGAATGCATTTTCATGATCTTTTTTTTTGTATGGTATGCAACCGTTATGTAACAATACATCTTTTCTTTCAAAATATATACAGTTCTCATTAGATATACATTTGTCAATTAATTCAGATAATAATCTTGCACTGATCTGATTTTTTCTGACCTGTTGACATGGTCAGGTGAGAATCATTATGCCCATTTTTGTGGCCACATCCCTTAATTACCATGTTCAGTTTACAAAATTTGGCAAGTTATGAAAGTTTGAACACATTTGTTTGGTTTTTATGTGTTATTACAATTTTGTTAATGAAGGTGAATTGACCTTTAAGCTGCAAGTCACAGTTTCCCCAAGAGACCTGCTTATATTAAATTGTTACAAGTGTGTCTTTGCTTATCTTAAATTGTTACAAAAGTATTGAAGTGTACCTGCTGAGTGTTCTGGGCTCTCTGCCAAAAGCCAATTAAGTTAGACACAATGTATCTTTTTGTGGCTGTTCAGTGCAGGAGATCAAAGAGAAAGTCAGGACATTTCAGTAACAACCCAGGACTGCGGGAAAATGGGACAGTTGGGAGGTATGGGCAAAAGAGAACCATTTTTGGGAATTTCAGTACAGTGTATTTGGGCAAACTGGGCAAAATCCCTAAGCATCACAAATGACAATACCAAAGGTAGTTTTCTATTTTTTTTTCTTGGTGTCCCACTACCAAACCTCACTGTTTCACAGTATACGTGCTTGGCTGATGCACTGCAGAATATTTCCCATTTATTTTTATCCAATTTTAGTTTAACTTCAAACTAAAGCTTTGCTTGTCTGTAACATAGCATGCCCTTTGCTCAGAGGAAGAAAGCTGGTGTGAAGCGTTTGATGTTCTGGGTGAGCAGTAGGGGGTTAGGAGTAGCAAAATGCATTTCTGTCATCTCCCAGAGTTCATGAACAATAAATGATGTCAAGTGTGAGCCACTTCTGAAAAAATTACATGTGTACATGGGCATAGAATATTATTTAATGGTGCAGCTCTGGAAATCAAACATTTTCTGCCATACACTGTATCTCCAAAATAGACACTTATCATTCTCAGGTAACATATCAATTACAGTACCAGTATCTAAGGTGGCTCAGATGTCAGTGGACATCTCAATCATTTGGTCATCTAAACCAGTGCTGTGGTCACCACCTTTTCTGTATGAGAGAGAGAGAAGGGCTACAATGGAGGAAAAACAAGATAATTGACAGTTGCCTGTGTTTAGTTTTGTCTAGAGAATACGACAAATCACACACTCAGACTTAAGGCTACTAGGTCCCTCCAGACTTAGTCTGCAACTTAAGGCCCCCATACACGGCCAATAAAAGCTGCCAACAGACCGAGTTGATCTGGCTTTTAGCAATCACTTCTCTACCCGTGTTCCTCCATCAAATAGTCTGCCCATCAACTCTTTTCATTTTTATGAGGGAGTGCTATGCCTGAAGGTAAATGAGGTGGATATTTTCTGGACAGAAGAAGTTGCTACAACATGCCGGTCTGTCCCAACAAATTATCTCTGACAGATGTAGAAACACAGCCATTAATCTGAACCATGAAGCTGCTCCCATGTGTAGGTCTTCCTAGTGATTTATATGCACACAGTGGATTCCTTTTTCTAAGCATGTCCTGAAACCATCTTTTATTACTGGATCCTGGAGATGCGATATCACAGCAAACAGAAGCCCCATTGTTGTCATTCTTTTATTCTAGATGCACTGCTACTGAATGTCGACAAGTATTGTGCTGTCCAGGTGATTTGTGTTTCCAAATGTTATTTGTAGCATCTCTTTAAACAGCCCTTTGTGTTTGCTTTATTAGTGTACATATTGTAGAGATATTGGTCCCCACTCTTAATAAGTCGGTACCTTAAAGTCGAAAATTGAGTCCTCTCTTACTACAAGTCTAACATTGCCAGTAGAGAATCACTTCTGAACCTGACAACGCATTTGAAACTGGGATGACACTCCAACAGGTAAAGCAAATGAGTAATGATTTAGGGAAAAATTATCAAGTAAATCAGTATGCAAACGACAGACTGAGTGGTAACTTATTTTCAATGGCAGCAAAGGAAAAGTTGATGTAATAAAGCATCAGGAAAAGAAATCAAGGTAGGAAGGTTACATTGCTGTTGCAGGATGCAAAAAAAGCTTTATAAGTGGAACTACATGCAAGTTAATAATTATACACATGCATTTTAATCATATTCATCTATAGATAATATATCTATCTATAGCTAATAATCATATTCATCTACAGTGGAACCTCAATTTCACATCCCCAGGGTTTAAGTTTTCCCTCATTTTACATTGTTGTTTTGTGGTCCCACCTATATATTTTGCATAATACATTTCCCTGATTTAAAATTTTCCTGGATTTTACACCATTTTTTTCTGGCCCCTGAAAAACATAAAATGTGGGCTCTACTGTATACCTAATAAACAAGAACAACAGGGAAAATGTTTCAAAGGAAAGCAAATGAGAAAAGCAGAGGTTGAGAGGTGAAGGTAATACTCAATTCCACCTACAATAATGGCCACATTAACCATAAGACCAGATTAACTATAAGACAACCATAAGTCAATTTCCATGTACATAGATAGTTCAAATCTAGTTTCAATCAGTGGGCCAAATAGTCGTACTGACACACAAAATAACTACGTCCTGGTTAGACAATAACCATCCACATTTCCATTAAAAAAAACGAATGAACACCAACACTCCTAAACAATGAACTGACAAATCAGCATATATTTTTTTAAATCATACTGCTAAACTAATGGAGTAGGAAACAGGGAGAAAATAAACACAAGTATGTTAGGAAAAATTGTGAAATGGAGGTAGAAGTGAGGAACTATAACATTTACTAATATAGCCATATGAAATCTAGTGCGGCACATCTGTACCGCAAAAGGAAAGTCATAGCAGTAGGTATTATCAATATAGTCATCTTACAGTAGAAATTTCTGACTCTTTGAGTCTTATAACAATATAAAAACATCACTCATATACCTGTATAAGTGATGTTTCAGAAGAAACTTCATCCTGACAGAGAATTATGGAACCTGTAGCTCAACAACACCTGGAAGATTTTATGTTAGTATTTCTTGTTTTATATCCTTGTGTAACTTCTAGACAGAAGCATGCCACAATGTATGATTCATTCACAACTATTGTTTCAGGATGCTGGAGTTGCAGTTCAGGAACAGCTAGATAACTGTATTTCAGACAGCACCGTCATATCTTCATATTCCACAACTGCAGTATAACCTTGTAATAAAAGAACACCATAGAGGAAATAGTGTGCCTCTATTATATATAAAATGCTGTTTCTCGCTTAGTGGATCATAAAAACTCTGTTCTCTTGAGAAAGTCATATATAGACTGATAACATGCAGTGTCTGAAAGATCAGCCCACTGGCCAAATGAATGGATTCACCTGTGGGCATAGACACTTTTACATTTTTACTCAGTTTGGGCCAACTACTTTACTTTACTACCAGAGCTACAGATATGTGTTTTCTCTTAAATCCCATTCTAATTTTCCTGATGAAC
Source organism: Xenopus laevis (assembly GCF_017654675.1). Classification (NCBI taxonomy): domain Eukaryota; kingdom Metazoa; phylum Chordata; class Amphibia; order Anura; family Pipidae; genus Xenopus; species Xenopus laevis. The sequence continues at coordinate 88,837,376 of NC_054378.1, forward strand.
TTAAGGAAAATTTTTGTCATGGTCAATAATCCTCAATACACTTGGATTGCAGGATAATCAGTAGGAAGGGCTGTGCACCTAGCCATACATGCCCCAATGGTCAGGCAGTATAGTGGAAATGGCCAACTACCCAACCAGATCTAAATCTGTGTGGCCAGCTTTAATGCTTTCTGTAATAAACACCCCACTGAATCACTGCTCATTGTAAGAGCAGGAATCAATTTGAGTTACAGAAGACTGGAATATGAGCCACTCAACACTGGACACATTTGAACCTGGACAGTAACCTATAGCTAGCAACCAGTTGAAGAGCTTTTTTCAGGTAGCTGCAATAAAAGCAAATATTTGATTGTTACAGTATACTAAGACTTTATGTATTTTGCTAGCCTGGTGTGACCCTAATAACTGTGGTCAGGTAAGTAGTAAAGTAGTCCTTTGCTGAAAGATGCAAGAAGTAACTTTAAATAGGGATTGAACAGACAGCAGACGAGTTCTAGAACTCCAATGCTTCAACTGGGGCTGATCTAGTTGGCAATTTTACAATCTAACTCTACAGGTACATGAAATGTATGTATGTATGTATATTTTTATTTGTAAAGCGCTCCTCGAGGGCAAAGCATTGTACAGCAAAACAATAAATTAGTAGTAACAAACAAGGGGTCATTGGAACAAAAAGTAACAATTAGTGCATTATTAGAAATACAATTCACATAAATATAAAAAAAAAAGCGATTGCTCTGAGAGGAGCGGAGGTTTGGGGTAGGAACATATAGAGAAACGAGATGAGATAGTAAGGTGCAGAGGAATGAAGGGCTTTGAAGGTTATGAGGAGGAGTTTATAAGTTATTCTTTGTTTTATAGGAAGCCATGATAAGGACTTCAGCAGCGGAGGGGCCTGTACCCTTTTGGATGATAGGAGGATAATTTTGGCAGCAGTGTTTAATACAGACTGTAGAGGGGAGAGATGGGAGTTAGGGAGGCCAGTTAGTAGAAGGTTACAGTAATCTAGTCTGGATAGGATGAGAGCATGCATGAGTGTCTTGGATGTATCAGGAGAAAGGAAGGGACGGCTTTTGGCAATATTGCGTAAGAAAAAGGGACAGGTTTTGACAGTGGTGTTAATATGATCAGAGAAGGAGAGAGAGGAGTCAAAAATTACCCCCAGACAGCGTGCCGAGTTGACAGGATTAATGAGCATGCCATCAATAGAGATAGTAAATAGGGGAGTAGGACCAGGCTTAGGTGGAAAGATGATAAGTTCAGTTTTTGTTAGGTTGAGTTTGAGGTGGCACTGGTTCATCCAATTTGAGATAGCCAGGAGGGAGTTAGAGATGTGAGCCTCTGTTTCCGCTGTTAATGAAGGGGTGGATAAATATATTTGGGTATCATCAGCATACAGATGATAATTAAAGCCAAATGAACGGATGAGATCTCCCAAAGACAGAGAGGGTCATTTATCAACACTGGGCAAATATGCCCATGGGCAGTAACCCATGGCAACCAATCAGATTTCTGCATTCATTGTTCTACTTGCAGCTGACTTTAAAAAGCTAATCACTGATTGGTTGCTATAGCTAACTGCCCATGGGCAAATTTGCCCAGTGTTGATAAATGAGCCTCAGAGTGTACAGGGAGAACAACAGCGGACCAAGTACAGAGCCTTGCGGCACCCCCACATTAAGTGGAACTGGAGATGAGGTTTTGTTATCATAGGAGACAGTGAATGATCGGTTAGAAAGGTAAGAAGAGAGCCAAGATGCAGCCTGGTTACGGATGCCAAACGAATACAGAATCTGCATCAGGAGAGAGTGATCAACTGTATCAAATGCAGATGATAGGTCAAGGAGGAGAAGGATGGAGAAGTGACCTTTGGCTTTGGCAACCTGAAGATCATTTGTAACTCTGCGCAAAAGCAGTCTCAGTCTCAATAGAGTGACCAGGCCGGAAACCAGATTGCAGAGGGTCCAACAGATCATGGGTGTGTAGAAAGTTAGTAATACGGGAGAACTCTAGGAGTTTAAAGGCAAATGGTAGAATGGAGACAGGATGGTAATTTGATAGACAGGATGGGTCAACTGGGGCTGATCTAGTTGGCAATCTTACAATCTAACTCTACAGGTACATGAAATGGAAAATGTTGCTGTTAATTTGTTGTCTCACTAACACTTATCAGTTCTAACATATAGGGAGTAACTGCTTGCAGTTTGGTTGCATTTCCAACAGTATTTTACCAAAGTTTAGATCAATAGCACCCTAGACACTAGCTTCCAACATGGCTTAATAAGCTCAAATGTCGGAGCATCATGGTTATTTTTAACTTGGTAATACATAGCCAATTCAAGTTATTGTGCAAAAATAGTATCCTAGGTAAATAAGGACAGAATGGGTGTTTAAGGTCTTATCCTAAGTGTTTAGGGCAGATTTACTAAAAGGTGAAGTGGGCATCGCTAGCAAAAATTTGTCAGAAATCTCATCTGCAGGGACATCACCAGTTTACTAACAGGCCTAGACGGCAATTTGTGCCCTATCGACAGGCGAACGACTATTACTCCGCAAATTCACTAAAGTGTGAATTTTACAGAACGTTACCTTTTTCGCCAGAGTTTCCTTCAACACCTAAGACCTGGCGAACTGATAAAATGAAGCTAAATCCTCCTCAATCTTATGTCAGTGACATCATATCCTGTATGCTAAGAAGTCATTAAAGTTGTAAAAAACGCTGGCATTTTTTCATATTATAAAGCAAGATTGCCTTCAAAAGTCCTAATTATTAAAGATTTTTTTCCCAACCATTTGAGGGACATGCCACATTTGTTTTAAGGTGGGTTCATATCTAGGGCATTAGAGGATCTCTTTTGTCTTTATTTTGCTTCCTTAGACATTTGTAATAAATGGCCACTTCAAGCATTTGCACCAACACCAATAAAGATGTCTATACGACCTATATGTACCCGCCCTATTCAAATTGACCTAAGCATAAGAATACTAACGAAGTTTCACTAAGCAGAAATGAATGCTAGCGAAATGCTCGCGCTGGCGAATTAACACTAGCTGCCCAGAAGCACTGATTTAGTGAATTAGCGTAATTGTAGCAAATTTTAGTCTGGAGAAGTGGCACGAAGTGCGGCGGATCGTTCACTGGTGAAAATTCGCCCATTAGTGAATTTGCCCGGTTGTTTATTTTCTTTATTTGATTGCCTCTTTTGCATTCTATGAGGCCTCGTACTACTAAGGTGTAAACTTGATCTGAATGGCTGGTCTGACAGTATACCACTGAATGTAAGACAATGGGCCAGTGTTACCAAGAGAAACACATGTTGGATGAATTAGCCCATTGGTGTGTTCCACAATCTGCAAGATTATTTACACCTCTCCAGCTAAAAAAATGTCTCCTTGCTGAATCAGTTGGGAATGTGTATATTTTCTCTCTTAAATTTCATAGATCACTGTGTTCCCTTGTAATGCCTAGACGCAGCAAATGAACAGACATACGGGGAGGTGACTGGGAAGAGGTTTTTCTTCAGTGGTCATATAAATCCTGTGACCTATACCTTCAACAATCAATAGGCATACTGTAAATATTAATACTTTGTGAAGCTCTACATTGTTAGCAGCACAGCACAGAAAGAAGAATAAGGATGGATGTTGCACTAAACAGAGAAATACTGACACACAGGACCATATGTCCCAGCAGTTTGATTTACTAGCTTTCCTGTCAATGCCAATAAAAGTTTTATTGCACCCAAAGGTGTCATTACAAATAACTGGGTGCCACAGCAAAATGATTTTAGCTCTCACCAAAACTTGAACATGATCTGTTTCACAGACATACACTGAAATTCCTCCTAAGTCAAAGCACATCTTGGCCCGAGCAGTCACAGGTTCTGCTTTTGTCTATATATTTGTACCTATATATCAGTGTCTGTTGTTTTTTTAACCTAGGGAAATAATTTTTACAGATGTCCTCTCTGCATTCTGCAAAAAGGATATTACCTTGCATGCATAATTGTCTTTCCTTTTTCATAACAGGGATGCACCGAATCCATAACTTGCAAGAATCCTAGCACACTAGGGTTAGATTTAGTTCAGAATTCTGGCAAAATTTTTTGTGAACGATTTGCTACACAGCTGAATCCAAAAATTATGGATTTGGTGCATACCATAATAAGCCATTTCTCATGTTATCCTATTGCTGATACGACAGAATGAACTTAATAATGGTAATTTTGTTGCAATTTTGTGGGTAAAAAGAAGAACCAAGAACAAACAGGTCTTGGCTGTAACTGTCACCATTGTTTCTTCACACACTGACAGGCCAGGATTCAGGGGCTAAACGTGGGAGGTCACTCTGAAAATACTTTACAGTTGGCCACATGTGAAACAATGTGCAAAGGTCACCACAACTCAAACTACCATTGCAAACATTTTGTGAAATCTACAGTGGGCTGCAAAAACATTGATATATATATACACAATGTAGTCTTCATTAAAGTGTCAGTTTTTATGAATAGTTTTTTTTAAGGGGGGGAGGGAGGTAAATAAAAGATTTCTGCTTTTAGAGCAGGCATGAGGAATGCTCCATCTGCAGGGCTGAATCAATGGGTCTCACTGAGAATTCAGCTCAAAGGGACATTCTGAAAATCCACATAGCTTTCATACCTCTGTGTCAGTTACAAGTCAGAGGTGCAAGGAACCTTAAACACGCCCCTCAGCCATGAAAGGAGAGACAGGGAAAGGAGAGGGAGAGACTCGAGGCCTGTTCATGCTGTTTTCTTAGCAAACCCTCCGTGTCTGTTCCTTCAAACAGAACCGTTTCACCTCCTGATCCTTGGGACTCAACACAAACTCTCTACCACCAACCAAATATTTCTCATCATTTGAAAAGTTTATTTAATCATTTTGTTTCATTCTGGGCCAATTCATACCTAAACAAAGTATCGATTGTCTGCTTTTTTTTGTTACATTTTTTACATTTTCTGTTCCCTTTTATTCTGAAACTAGATCTCTAGCATTTTAATACTTAATTATATAGAAATTTCCTTTAGTGGCTTAGGCAGGGCAACTATATCTCGCTTGTGGACCTCCATGGTTTTCCCTATTGCAAGTCCCAGCGTTCCCCTCACAGCTGCTGGCTTTTGGGGGATGATGGTACTTGGAGGTTTCTTACTCAAGCACTACAGGTTGGACATCCCATTAGCAGCCACAAGAGTTCTTAACAAAAGAAAGCTCTGAAATCTGCCTCTACAGCTTTTGGCTTGCAGAGTTTGAGAATCCAAATTTTGGAATAGTTTCCAATATAACTGTCATCAAGGCATTGCTTATCAAGACCAAGTGACATAGGAAGAAAAATTGTATATAACGTACACTTTTTTATTTCAGTCTTTCAACATGCTCCTTCATGGTTTGCAGAAGAAAACTTTGATTCTTAAAGTTCTTAAAATCTCTCTTCTGTTTAACATTCTTTAGCACTCAAAACAGAAGGTTTTTTTTTTACCTTTTTTCACTTGAATATGTTAGTCTCATCTGAGCTAGGTTATTTTCTGCTTGCCACCACATGTCTGGGATCCTAAGGGGCCTTTTGTGGAAGCTGTGCTACAGAACATCAGTGCTTTAGAGTAGAGTTACACCCAGAAGTCTGGGAACGTGTTGCTTTGCAGTTCTGTAATACTCCTTTTGTAGTTTGAACAAAATATGACTTTATTCCTCTCTGATCATAGAAAAATACAGTAGGAATTAAATTGAGAAAATTCTACTGTCCCACTATCATACTCTAACCAGAACTGCTCAGTGCTTAAAGAAAGGCCTTTAAGATGCAACAGTGAATAGTATGCACATAGGAATGGGAAATGATTAATAGATATTGCTTACTCACTAATAGCACTTGACACCCCTTTCCTAAATAGTACTACAGGGTCACAAAGAACCTTCATGATGCATAAACCAATAAAACAATGTATAAGCTTCACGGGTGCTAAACAAATTTTCTCTTAAAGTAATGTACCTGGTAGATTGGGAGCATTTTACATTACTTTCCCCCTCTACAGTGATTTCTGTTCAATAAAACTATTGCCTAAGTTGGTATTTCTCTAACAAGCTGCTTTAATAGTAGAGGCTGCAGTCTCTTTACGACTGTGCCTGTACTATAAAGTCCCAACATGCAATTAGCCACTCCACATCCTACTGAACATTTCTAAAAAAGAGCAGACAAAGCAAATAACAGTGTTTTCTGATTTCTCGGAGTGGAAAATAAGGATATTATATATCATGAAAAACATAAGATTTCTTTGCATATCAACAGGTTCCCCAAATGCAAAAAAAAAAAAAAAAAAAAAGAGAGAGAGAGAGAGAGAGAGCGAGTGTGAAGAAATAACAGTATGCATGTGTGTTGATTGTGTTATTAAGGACTGTATCATTTGAAAAAGTCACTGTATGATATAAGCTATTTTGTTGAGGATATCAGTGAAAGTACCTTGAAGCTCTTGGCCACATTTCTAAATATGGTTTCATACAACTAATCTGTCCTGTCTGAAGTAAGTCGAGTGGATTTTTTCTCTTAGATTCTGTTGCATAAAGAATCCTCAGTTCACCTTTGCCAGCATAGTACTCTGAGAATGTGTGAAACCAGAAGAGGGCAGGATATAGGCCGTCTGCACATGACAGTAGTGCTAAAGAGAGCCTTAGGGACACAGTACCTCATTATATCCAAAGCTGCACATAGAGGCTTACTATATATGCCTTGGCCCCACTTTAATACCGACTGCCAGATTCGGTAATATGTAAAATAACTGCCAGATACACTACCGTATGCCTGCCACATGCTCCACTATAACAGGCATCTGAGTATGCTCTGCAAAATACTTTCTATCTTGAGGCTCAATATTGTAAAGTTTTCCAGATGCCCAGATGGAGAGTGACCAAAGCACAGACCCACCTTAAGTCTAAATATAATACTGCTAAACCTCCATATGGATATCCAGATCAGAAGGCCAGTTTACTCACTAGTGTACAAAGTCCACCTTCTTGTATGCAAATACTGTAGTCTGCCAAATGCAAAAAAAAAATCCGGGCCTAGTCACGTGACTATCTAGGTAATACCCCGCTGTTGCATACAGCCACCTTTTCTTGCTACAGGACAAAGAGGGCCTTGTCATGTCCTTCTTATACAGTCTAACACCCCAATACTGATTTCTTTCAGGTAAATCTTAGATGATGTTCCAGAACAGTTCCACAAACTGAAACGGTCGGATTCCCCACTTTTCTCTAATATCTCTTTTTGTGATAACCCAATGCACCTCTCCTGTTGCACCTTCATCTCGCCTTGTGCCCCTACCGCAAACCCTACTAAATTCCCCACTACTGAGAGTTTTTTGTGTTCTCCTGTCCTATTAGAGGACAGCCTGTTAAATATATGCCTCTACTGAACAAAGCCTGCATTCTCATCAGACTCTGACCTGAGTTTCTCATGTACCACACACTACTGCTGTAAGAAAGCGCTCACTATTACAGCCTGATGAATACCCCACCTGTCTGTCATTCACATTCATGTACTCTGAAAAACTTGGCAAACATCACACTGTGGATCCTAGGTAATGCTACATATGCCAATTACTACTGAACTTCCAATGGCAGCACCTTGCTATTGAACACGCAGGATTATGCTAAATTCCCTGTAACTGTACATAGCCTTCTGCACACACAGGACCTCCCCAGTGTACACAGCTGGCCAAATAACTCATAACAAATACAGAGCCAGACAGAATCCCAGCAATGAGAGATGCAGCCAAAAAGTCCATTACTGCAAAATAAACGTCCATATAGGATATCCGACCCTTGCACTGAACAAATTACTCCCTGGTGAACTTAGATTCAAGGATACACAGTACAAGCCCTATACCCCCATACAGTAAAGCTTTTTAAATAGAGTATACAGTAGTGTTCATGATCTGAGAACTCCAGATATCCCAGCACTGCAAACAGGTAAATTGCCCAGCAATGCCTAATTATTGTGAACTCTTTCCCCAGAGTTATGGGTTGCAGTAGGCACACTCTGCCATGTATCCTGACCTAAAATATTAAAGGAAAGACTTTTATATGCAGTGATTAAAACCAAGAGATACGCCAGTGTCTCCTGGATACAGTGCCCTATTGATTTACCTATCCTGCCAGCTACCCTGTTACTACCCACAGACCTGTGGATAAAGTCTCCTATTCATTCAATGAGCCAATCAGATTCCCCACTGCTGCCCTGTGATTTCTGGACACAGTGCCCTATTCATGTACTGAGCCTGCCAACTAGCCCAGTAATGCCCGGAGATCCCTGCACACGGAAACATATTAATAGCCTTCCAGCTAAATGCATATGCCATAGACATTTTAAGGTAAGGATACCTCATGTTAAATCCTTAAATCCTTACTGTGTTACATACAACTCAGTTATTCATCACAGGAGATAAGTTTTAGTGATGGACCTCCTGCTCCTGGATGTGGAATGCTGAAATTATGTATTTGCTGCATGACTATATGAGAATATAGTTCTGCTAAAGAAGTGTGTGGGTTTCACGCATCCATAAAGTCAGACATATTTGGATTTAGGAAAAAAATAAACAGATTTATGTTGAAGCGATTAACTGAAGCCAGAGAAGCCAATGGATATAAAACCAGGGATGTGGCTATAGATGATTGCTGGGGGGCCGGAATGTCTGGGGGGTCCAGGGAGGGCACTGACTGTCTGAAGCATAAAAATATATTTTCATGGAATATTTGCACAAAATGTAGGTGGGCCCTAAAATAATTTTGCTGTGGGGTCCAGTAAGTTACAAGACAGAGTGTAAGGGTATTTGGGAGTTAATACACCTCCCTAATATTCCCAAAGCCATTGCCAAAGTGAGTCACCCTGTGCCTCCTGCACTTGTTCTCTTTCCCAGGATGCGGCTCCCCTTTTGCTTCTGAACTAACCCCCCCCCCCCAAGTGAGGTGGAAGGGTCCGTGTGTCTGGGACCCTCCCCTCCATCAGACGTGTCTGAATGTGACATCCCGTGGGAGGGGGCGGAATTCCGAGCACAGAGGGATCATTAGAGGAAGAAATTGCTCCCTTCTAGCCCTGTCCATAGACACCTAACGGACCACAGGTTTTAGGAGGCAGCCCTCGTGCTCTGCAGCTCTGCTGAATAACAGCGCGGAGTTCCCTCACACTTGCTCCGTGCAGCCTCCCAGCTGGAAGCGATAGAGCCCTCACATTCCACATCCACCTACCGACCCCGTAGCCCTGTCTCGCTTTCCCTGGGGAACATTAAAGGCTGTGAGTGTTTATGGGGTGTACGAGAGAGTGTACCGGGGTCCCCTAACTTTCCAAATAAATCAAACACTTCCCTCCCAAGAGACTTGCGCGAACCCGTTTTCGTTTTGTTCTACTGGTGAGTTGCCCAGGACTATACCATGCGCCGGGTTTGGGGGGGGGGAGCCCCTTAATATCACCTCCTTTTTATCTTACCTCCTCTGACCTCTGCAGCTTGAAAAAGGAAAGTCAAAGTGATGAGAACTAAGGAGCTGAGGGATAAATCCCACAACCTCCTTTTCGTTTTCCACCTTGTGCTCCACCTCTCCATGTCCAACTCCACAGACTGGGGATCCCCAGGTGATAAGGAAGCTCAGGATTGAAATGAACAGCTCCTTGCGAGAGTCCCAGGGTCACTACACAGCCATAAGGAGGAACAAACCAATGTGTGGCTGGGGAATGGGGAGATTCGGGTCTTTTCTGCTCCTTTGCCCAGCTGAGATGAGTCCTTCCCCAGTCCCCTGCCTACAGACTGAAGGAGGTTGAAGGGCTTTAATCAAAATGCAAAGCTCCCTCTCTCCTCCTAAAGTCCCACCGTCAGAGGGCTGGCCTAAGACCCCACTCCTGGATCCTCTAGCCTTCACTTGCCAGCAAATGGTATTCACTTTCCAAAAACCCAGGACCCTCCCCAAAGAAAAGAATCCTCAGGTTGGTCCGCCTTCCCATCCCACCCTCCCAAAATAGAGGGGCAGCTATATTTGTTCAGCGGTTTTTATCATGGGAGGAATGAGGAGAGAGTGACAGCTCCGAGTAGCGGCCAGTTGCTCCCGCTCCGTCTGTGTCGCACACACAACCTGTCCTGTCTGCCGCTGTCGCTAGCGACTCATGTGCCCGAGTTTTGCTCAGGCGTCTCTGCGCTGCGACTGTGCGACTGCCGCTCTGTCTCCACTCACACACTGGTGTTTATTGGACTTATACAGTCGTGAGCCATATGCATAGAGTGACAAACATCTGCTGCCTGCCCACTTTCTCAATTCTGCTTTACGTTCCCCCATGGAGAGAGGCTTCTCAGATAAAATCAGTTATTGTCACTAGTAATATAGTCATCCCACCCTATCACTAATCACCACACTAGCATTCATTCTAAAAACATATTAGGGCTCAGTTTTCCCTCTAAAAGCTTCTTAGTAACTTAAAGAAGATATATATTAAAAAAACAGACACTAATTCTAAAGCAACTTTCCAATATACATTCATTACTTGTTTCCAATGGCTTTAAAGTTATTTATAACTATAAGGGTCAGGGCACACAGGCAGATTCGGGGAGAGTAGTCGCCCGGCAACAAATCTCCTCTGCTTCGAGGCGACTAATCTCCCTGAACTGTATTCCTGCCGGCTAAAATGTAAATCACCGCCAGGATGGCACTCGGAGCGATTCGTTTTCTGAAGTTGCCTCACGAGGAAACCTCGGGCGACTTCGGAATACGAATTGCTCCAAGTGCCATTCCGCGGCGATTTATATTTTAGCCGGTGGGAAGGCAGTTCGGGGGGAGATTAGTCGTCCCGAAGAAGAGGAGATTTGTCTCAACTAATCTCCCCGAATCTGCCTGTGTGCCCTGACCCTTACTACCGTACTATCGAAAGAAGTGTTTGTTTATCTCAGTCTGTTCTGTGCCCTGGTGGTTCTGACTTTTGAAACAATGTAGCAGAAGCCAATTAATGCACAGGCTTGTGAAGAGGAGTGTCAAGCTACATTGTTTCAAGAGACAGAAGCAGCAGTGCAGAAAGGGACAGACAACTACTGCTCTCTGTTGCAATTACAGGTAACTTTATAGTCCTTGAATGGTATGTATATTGGAAAATAGGTTAGAATACATTTTTGTTCAAGCAACATCATCATTTTAGGTTCAAGTCCCCTTTTATTGGAGCAGTTGCAAATTGTTGTACATAATATTCCTACAACTGCTTACTGGGTGAAGTTGTGGAATTAATCTGGTCCTAAAAATATGTTTCAATTGGCTCGCTTTCATATGGGGAAATATCTTTTTTACCTCTGGATTTAATTTGGGTCCCCTGACTTAAAAAAACCCTATATACTGCTCTGGGGGATAAAATATGTGACTGTGTTATAGACATGTACTGCTTAAAACTTTGTATAAACTGACAACTAGGTAAAGGGGAGATAAAGTATGTCCCCACATTTGTTTAATGTCTGGAAAAGGCCAGAAAAAAAATTAAGGGTAATATATAAACTGGGCCAGAGTTTGCTGCAGTTTTAGCAATCCACCAGGGACCAAGGGCTTTGGAGCATTTCCGTGTGTGTTGTATGAATACATACAACAGATTGGTTGCTATAGGTTACTAGACCTGGAACAGATTTTGTTCCTTTTATTGCATCACCCTAGTAGTGCACCTCATAGAAACAAGGGCCTTTCTAAATATGACCAATTGAAAATTCAGTACTGTTTCTGAAATAATGAAATAACGCTTTAGGATTTACCTTTCAGCACCTGTCTCTTCATGCAGCTTGATTGAAGCCAGTGATTCTGAAGGATGGTTAGTTTTAATATGTTGTCTAAGCAAATTGATCCCTGGACTTCTCCCATTGACTTATACAGTAATTCCGCAGGTTTTAGGTGGCAAATAGTCACATTTGAGTTCTTAAAGGGCCAGAGTATGATAAATCTTGAAATTCGAATTAAAATTTGAATCAAGTTTGCATAATTTACAATTCGAATTTGAGACTTTTGACCAAAAAAAGATGTGAATTAGAATTTTCACTTCGACCCTTAATAAATCTGCCCCTAAGTCTACAAGAAAATAATGTAAACATTAAATAAAGCCAATAGGCTGGTTCTGCCTCCAACAAGGATTAATTATATCTTAGTTGGGATCAACTACAAGGTACTGTTTGATTATTACAGAGAAAAAGGAAATCATTTTTAAAAATGTTGATTATAACAGAGTCTATGAGAGATGGCCTTTCCATAATTTGGAGCTTTCTGGATAATGGGTTTCTGGATAACAGATCTCATACCTGTATTATTGTTAATATTGTCATATTGAAAAGTTCCATATTTCTATGAGATAAAAGTCATATTACATATTGTTTTTAAGACAGTTCCCCTTGAAGGAATATGGCTCACTGGGGGGAACCTGGAATTGCTGCCATTTTCAGGGTAGAGGTATAGCTCCATGGTTTCCCTCGGCAATGGCACACTTGTGCATAATTCAGCAGAAGAGACAGGATCGGTGCAATGCTGCTTGGTGCAACTATACAGCAGGGGCTTGTTTGGACACATGGACCTTTAATGAATGGCATCACTAACCATAACATTCACATTCCATTGCAGCATGACTGCATTGCAGATGCTGTTGTAAATGACCTTGTATGGGGATCCCAATTACTGAAATATCCCTTATCCAGATTACACCAGGTCCCAAGCATCTCAGATATTAGATCCAAATGAGTAGCCAGTTATAGAATGACTGCATAAAAATACAGTAGCTTGAGAAAAAAATACATTGAAAATGGCTGCCTGAATTTGTCCCACATATTTTAATGGGTTCTCAGGCAATGTAAAATAATGATGTTATTTTCACACCTTTAACACAATCATGTTTTTGTACAGGTAAAAATCTAAATTATTGGAAAATTATTTCACATGTATTCCATTGTAAGTAAGTCATTTTTTTAATACATTCTGTTTTTCTGTAATAAAAAAAGTACCTTTTACTTGATCCTAACTAAGCTTCATGAATCTATATTGGCGCAAAACAATCCTATTGGGTATATTTTAAGATTAAATGTATTCTAGCAAAGTTTGCGAAATGTTGATCCAGATGATCCCTTATTCAGCTCTAAAGCACTCTGGATAACAGATCCTATACCTGATGCATTATTTCCATAATTGTGCTTCATAACTTTATTTTAAGGATAAAAACTAAGCTTTATAAATATGCCATATTTTACAGCACTTTTTACATCTTTTGTGGTTTAAAATTTTTTGCATACCATTATAAATTCACCCGTAAGAATGTCTAAATGACCTGCAGCATGCTCCAGCTTTGGACTGTCAACAAGACAGACAGGTGCACCGAATTGAATGTATTTTGATAAAAAAGGAAAGATATGATTTTTTATTAGCTTTGTATGAAAATCTACATTAGGCACATATTGTCAGTACAGGTATGGGATCCGTTATCTAGAAACCTGTTATCCAGAAAGCTCCGAATTATGGAAAGGCTGTCTCCCATAGACTCCATTTTATCCAAATAATCCAAATTTTTAAAAATGATTTCCTTTTTCTCTGTAATAATAAAACAGTATCTTGTACTTGATCCAAACTAAGATACAATTAATCCTTATTGGAAGCAAAATCAGCCTATTTGGTTTATTTAATGTTTGAATGATTTTCCAGTAAACTTAAGGTATAAAGATCCAAATTATGGAAAGATCTGTTATCAGTAAAATCCCAGGTCCAGAGCATTCTGGATAATAGGTCCCATAACTGTACATGGAACTTATTTAAATTGTGTTTATTTCTGCTAAATAGCATGGCAGCTCATTGCTTTCAAACAGAGACCAGAATTAAACAAGATGATTAAAAGGCCAAATTCACAAGAGCTTACAATCTGATTTTGTAAATGTTGGGCTTTTTAATGGATGAATTGGTAATACCACATAAAGGTTTAGCAGTGCCGGGGCAACAGTAGTTTAGATAAAAAGCACAACTATAAAAACATCCGTTTTTGAAAGCATTGTAAGTTTTCCTTAGTGGGTTTGTAGCATAGGATACAATTTTTTATAATTATTGCTGGTGAGATGGAACATAAAGAATATTTGCATACTGTGTGTGCACCATTTTGGAGAAAATAACGTTGTTTTATTGTGTATTCACTTCTTACAGCTATGCAGTAATACAGTATTTATAGCTTGGAATCTTTGGTTTTTTGTCAGAAACTAAAGCATGTCAGATTATCTGTGCCCGTGTGACCTACTAAAGTTACTTCTGCAGCAACCTCTCCTGCCCCAGGGACCACCTAGGATAAAGGCATCCGGCACAACTGGGAGTTCTGGGAGAGACAGGACTGTGCACCAATTGTTGGGCTCTTAATTCCTGCTCTATTGTATTGAACATACCTGTTGAAAGATTTGCTAAAGATGAGTTTGTGTTAGGCATTATTAAACAGAGTTGTGATGGGAGAGTTGGACTGGAGCAGAAAGAAGGAATTCCAATGTGAATATGCCCATAGGTAGTGGCAAGCCCAATAAGCAGGCAGTGATTATTTCTATAAGAATAAGAATAAATAAGAACCAGGGGGCGTGGCTTGCTGAGCTGCTGAACGGCCGCAATAATTTGGAGCTCCTGGGGGCACCAAGGACTATCCCCTATTTCCAGGTGCCCAATAACGCACTGCGCCTCAGAGCACAGCCGAAGGACTCACAAACCGGCTAGCTCTGTTCCGGTTCAGGAACGGACTCTCTGGCTGCTACAGGAGCCGACTACGCACTGCGGCCTAGTCTGCTGGTTGAAGCCGCGGCCTAAATTGAGCAGGCCTTCCCAGACGCGAGTGTAGGTCGGCGCGGTTCCCGCTCGTTCCAGGCTCAGAGCCCGTGTGAGGCTGTCATCAGTAGCTGCAAGGGGTGAGTGACCCTACAGGAAGGGGGCCCCCAATATAAGCTACACTCTCTTGCTGTTGGGCGCTGATGAACTTTGCCACGTTGTCAGAGGCTTTAATACCCTAAACCAGCTTCTATTCCTGACAACCCTGTCCTGCTGGGCCCATTACAATAGCCTACTTTACCAGCATAGCTACCACTACCATGAGCAACAAGTGTTACTAACTGGGCAGAGACTACAGAGCTACAGCAGGTGCACTCCCAAGCACAGGAGTAGAGATCCCCCCTTAACATCTGACCATTGCCATTAAGGTGCCTCTGGAATCATTGTCTACAGCAAGGTCTCTGTAAATAGACAGCATTGCATGTCAGAGGGGCAGCAGATTCCGCCGCTGAGCTGCCGGCATTAATACAGACAGCACACAGTAATGGTCTAAAAGTCCAGACCACGACCTACAATGGCCGTTTAAACTGAACGTGAACGCCCACGGGAGCTTTAAAAATTCAGAGCTGATTGGCAAAACGTATTAACTGTCATACATAAGTAGCAGTGCACCTACCAATAGCCATGGGCAAACACAAGAAAAAAGAATCCCCAATGAAAATGACAGCATTCTATCCGAAAGCAGCAGCACTTTCAGGAGCAAGGTCTCCCTCACAGGAAGGTGGCGACTCGGCAGATAGCAGCCCCACACGCCATGCTCCACAGGAGAGAAGATCTCCAGGTCAATCTGATAGTAAGGCGGATCGGACACCGCTTACAGCTGCAATACTGAGGGAATTTTTAACTGATCTCAGAACAGAGATTCAGGATGACCTTCGCACTGCCGTATCTACTCTGAGCAAAGACATCAGGCAAGTGGGAGAGAGAACTGATCATCTAGAAAACAAAATGGCGGAACTAGTAAGTTCTCATAACCAAGTTGTGGATGCTAATAATGCTATGGAGGAAGACATCCAAAAATTGACAGCTAAAATAGCAGACCTAGAAGATCGTAACAGACGCAATAACCTCCGGATAAGGGGCATACCTGAACAGGTCGCTGCCCCAGAGCTGAATGATTATGTCTGCACACTGCTCAGAGACATACTCCCAGATGTCCCTCCCGACCATTTGCTGCTGGATAGAATACACAGACTACCACGGGCAAAAACCGCCCCGCCTGGGTCTCCAAGAGATACCATCATGAGGATACACTACTATTATGTGAAAGAGAAGCTGCAATACAGCTTTAGAAACAAGAAAGATTTCCCGGAAAAATATGGCGGCTTACAGTGCTTTGCGGACCTTTCCACTTACACGCAGCAAAAGCGGAAGGAATTCGCCACCGCGACAGCTATACTGAGAGACAATAACATCCAATACAGATGGCTATATCCAGTGAAAATTCTAATCAACAAGGATGGGTCGTCGGCAGTTGCGGACACCCCTCAACGCGCAGAACAGCTACTGAGGGGCTGGAACCTATGGCAACCGACCAATACTAAAACAGCTGATAAACCCCCAAAGAGGTCCCGCTTGCAACCTGAATGGGCTACCCAAACCAGGCAAAGCAGGAAGAGCCTCAAAGCGCAACCCATCTTGGAAGAGACAGACACAGACACCTGAAGAAGCAATGGACTCCTGTACGAGTACAGGGTCAGCCAAAAAGCCTAACTCAAGACGAAGACGACATGTCAAATTTCCCGTGGGCTAGTAAGCTCAACTATGACTGAAACTATTTCCCAACCTTCCCCCCAACCCTTTGAAGCTCGAATAAATCCAGGCTCGTCACTGCAACTTCTGACCCACAACGGAAGACCATCTGAGGTCAGAGAGCTTCCCCCCCACCCGGATCCAATACCACTGCAGTATTGTTGTAAATATGTTGCATGTTACATGCTTATGTTTCTCTGTTTTTCTTATGTCTCCTCTCTTTTTCCTTGCTATTTCTTTCCACTCTTCCCCACCCCCAATCTCCCACTCCCCAGGGGCCACGTAAGAACGCAAGATCTTAGTCCAGAAGTCCGGCGGAGAATCCTCAAAGAAACATCCTCTAGTACTCCACATGGACAGCCCACCACTGAAGGTACACACAAGGGTGAGTCCAGTCTAATTCAACATTTCTCATGCTCATCAACATGGGGATAAAAATAGTCTCACAAAATGTAAATGGCCTCAATAGTCCACAGAAAAGACTTAAGCTAACACAATGGTGTAGACAACACGATATGGATATTCTGTTACTGCAGGAGACGCACCTCACAATCCAGAAACCAACAGCTATTAACGTGAAACAATTCCCTACACAAATTTACGCTTCTAACACTGTGAAGAAAAATGGGGTAGCTATATGGATAAACAAAAAATTGCCACACAAGATAGTGACTCAACACTCAGACCCACTCGGTCGCTACCTGATCCTCAACATAGAGATATATGAACAAGCCTACACTATAATAAGTGCTTACAGCCCCAATAGACGGCAATCCAGATTCTTTAGTAGTCTCTTCAAAAAAATAAACAAAGAGAAGATGGGTCACACATTACTAGGAGGAGACTTCAACACCTCTCTGCAATATGAGTTAGATAATACAGCCTCAAGTCGGACCAAACATCCACAGGAAGCAATAAAACAAGCCAAGGCCTTGCAGAAACACTTAACACAGGTACCGTTATTTGATGTATGGAGAATACAGCATGGGAAAGAGCGGGACTACACATTTTACTCTCATCCCCATGCCAAGTACTCCCGAATCGACTACTTCTTTGTGGATAAGCAGCTTCTACAGGCTATCCAAAAATCAGTTATAGGGTCAAGTACATGGGCAGACCATTCCCCAATAGAAATCATACTAGACACTACCCACAGGATTCGGCAACCATACCAATGGCGACTGAATGACTCACTTCTTCAGAATAAAGCTAACCTTGAGGACTGCAGGAAGACACTAAATGATTATTTTGTTACTAACAAGACCCCACAAATAGAACAAACCACACTATGGTGTGCGCATAAAGCAGTTATTAGAGGACAACTTATAAAAATAGCCTCAACTACAAAAAAAAACAGGGAGCGCACTCTTCGTCAGTTAGCAGACCAACTACTAGATCTGGAAACTCGAAACAAACAGCATCCCACACAATCCCGAACAAAACATATAATAGATTTGAGGCACCAAATACAAGGTATTGAAAACAAAAAGGTGGAGTGGCAATTACAACGATTAAACCTACACAGATATACTAAGGGCAACAAGGCAACAAAATTACTAGCCAATCAACTAAAGAGGAGGCAAACCAACCACTCAATTGCTCAAATAATTACCTCAAACGGCAAATCTATTACAAACCCTAAGGCTATAGCAGACCAATTTGCTGATTATTACTCCTCCTTGTACAATCTAAAACAAGATATCACCACCCTACAACCGACCACGGAAACAATACAAAAATTCCTTGTAGCAGCAAACCTACCCCAAGTACAGAAACGCCAACTTGACCAGTTGAATGTTACTATCACTACAGAGGAAGTGCAGGGAGCTCTGAGAACGACCCCCATAGGGAAAGCCCCTGGCCCGGACGGATTCACAACTGCCTATTACAAAACATTTCAAGACATACTAGTACCGCACCTCACAAATCTGTTTAATCACGTCTTTCGAGGGGGCGCCTTCCCGGAGGAAATGCTAGCAGCTACGATAACAACGATTCACAAGCCAGGAAAGACCCCAACAGCATGTGGCAACTACCGACCCATATCATTACTAAACACGGACTTGAAATTATACGCCAAAGTGATTGCTAATAGGATGGCGAAAATTCTGCCCTCCTTACTCCACTTGGATCAAACCGGTTTTACCAAAGGTAGACAGGGCCCGGATAACACTAGAAAAATGTTGGCACTCATTGAAGTTGCAGAGAAAAGAAAGGACCCCGCTATGCTGGTAAGCTTAGATGCCGAAAAGGCCTTTGACAGAGTAGAATGGACGTATCTGGAATCCACCTTACAATCTTATGGGTTACTGGGCCCAATTAAGCATGCCATACTATCCCTGTACACAAAACCCTCTGCGAAAGTAAACAATATGGGATTTCTCTCAAAGTCATTTCAAATAACGAATGGAACAAGACAAGGCTGCCCATTGTCACCTCTCATCTTTAACCTCACTTTGGAACCCCTTGCTAGAACAATTAGAAACTCAACTTCTGTAAAGGGAGTACTCGTGGCGAATACACAGCACAAACTCGCAATGTTTGCAGACGACATTATCTTAACATTAACAGACCCCGAACCATCGCTGGAAGCCGTCACACAGATTCTCCGAACTTTCAGCTCTGTATCCTACTATGAACTCAATGAGTCAAAGTCACAAATTCTACCGATCGGAATGTCGAGAGAGATCATACGAAAATTGCAAGCCAGATATACTTACCAATGGCAATCTCACTCCATAAACTACCTAGGTGTTGAGCTGGCCAGGACCGTAGCCGAAACATATGAGGCAAACTATCCCAAACTATTAGCGGAAGTACAAGAACAACTACGGACATGGTCTCCTCTATATGTGTCTTGGCTAGGCAGAATTGCAACAATTAAGATGATGATATTGCCTAAATTCATTTATCTATACAGGACCTTACCGATAGCCGTTCCATTAACCTATTTCCGCAAAGCACAAAGAACCATTCAAGACTTTATCTGGGCTAAACGAAAACCTAGGATTAAACAAAAATTTATGCGGCGAGGGACTCGAGAAGGAGGATTCGGAGTTCCTTGCTTAGAGAAATATTACCACGCCACAATATTGGACCAAATGAGAGCTTGGAATCTTGCACTTACTGAACTACACTGGCTCCAGCTGGAACAAGACTTCCTATCTCCCCTCAAGCTTAAAGGACTCATATGGACTGAGAACATGAAAGCCATAGCTTTGCCACACACAGCGAGCCATACCACTCAAACTGCTATGACTATCTGGGATAGGATCACTAAAAAGGAACCACTCTTAAACTACCCGGCACATCAAGCAGGATTAGAGATGTTAGAAACCAACATCCCAAACCTAAACTTGCAGAACTGGAAAAAGGCAAACCTGACTACGCTGGGCCAACTGTACAATGGAAACCTCATTAAAACTTATGAACAGCTAACCAAGGAATATAACCTGCCACCACATGATTTCTACAAATACCTCCAGATGAAACACCTGTTGGGTACTACCAGGTCAACCAGCAGCACCAAACACACCCCATTTGAAAAATTACTTGCTCATAATCCACGTAGCCCCAAAGGCATAGCACAAATCTACAAACTGCTCACAGCAGATGATATAGAAGTTAAACCGAAGCATTTCGAGAAATGGGAACAAGATCTCCAAGTCTCAATTCCCATGCCACACTGGATAAAAATGCTTAACACTGCGTATAAACTTTCCAAATGTGTGAATCATATTGAAAACTCGAGAAAACTGTTTTACAGATGGTATAAGACTCCAACCATCCTCCACCAATATTACCCAAATGTTCCTAATGTTTGCTGGAGAGACTGCAAGAGGGAAGGCAACTTAATACATATCTGGTGGCAATGCCCTAAGATTAAAGATCTATGGCTAGCCACTGAACAAATCCTGGTGCAGGCAACGCAGTTGCAAATACAATTGACTCCAACGCTTGCGTTGTTGAATTACAACCTTAACGAGTATCCGAAGCTAGTACAACACCTGATTTTTCACATATTGACGGCGACCAGGCTCCTGATTCCCAGATATTGGAAAAAGACCGAAGTGCCCAGCACACGGGAACTGATAACCCTAATTGACTCGAATCTCACATATGAACAAATGGCGCTCGGATCCAACAAACAATTGCAACTCAGCTCAACCTCAATGCAAATGTGGAAGCGATGGAAAGAAGCCTATTTCTTCCAAGCCCAGACGTGAGCCTATCCCCGCCAACGAGATGATAGGCAAACTGGCATAGACCCATACCCGGCGAAGACACATGGAAGAATTGATGACCACCAGGCCCCATATCTGTAGGTTAGCTCTGTTCTAACTTCAATAGCCCCCCCTGCCCTACCCCCCCTACCCTCTTTTTCTTTGTTTTTCTTTCTTCTCTCATCTTTTTTCCTCTTCTTGCTCTTCTCTTCTAACGGCCTCTAGTGGGACGCTAGTCCCTCAGCAAGTCAACTTAACCAACTGTTTCCTCTGCTATACCAATGCTTGACTGGTGTTTACTGTGAGGCTGTGTTTGAAATTGTTAAAACAATAAAAACCTTTGAATTATAAAAAAAAAAAGAATAAATAAGAACCTTCCTATTCTAAAAAAAGGCAGATGGGTTGTGGTGATTCAGCAATAAGAAGCAATTTAGAAGATGACATAAAGATGTGCTGTCTAGACAGACACATGCCATTATATAGAAATGATTGGCATAAATTAGATGCTTTTTTACTTCTTGGTACAAGTAAGAGTATAAGGAGCTTGTGTATTAAATTCTACAGTACATGTGTTTTTTTCTGCAATTTGAAAACAAATTTCACAAAATGTCGCAAGAATCAAAAAAATAATAAAGCTACCTTTTATTGTTGCTGTGGAATATGATTTGGTAGGATACACATTTAATTTTGTTATCATTAGAGTGACGCTGTGCCATTTTGCAACAGGTCATCTCTCTGTATATTTGTTTTGTGGCACAATGCTGTGGGTTATGCATGCTGTGGTTGTTTCAAAGAGGACATTGTTATAACAGGCGCAACGTTAGTCTAGTTTTAGTGCCCTATAACAACCGATTTGATATCTGCTTTCAAGCAATTTTCACCTGTTAGTAGACCCCTACAAGTAAGTGGTTTTTGCACTTCTTTTTTTGGTTCAAGCCTCTTTCTTCTAAGTTTCAGCATTTGGTCAGTCTTTTCTGCATCATCCAAGAAAGTTGTATGCAAATGCCTATGTTTTTCAAACTTTGCTGTGATTCAACATTTGCTGTGATAGCCCCAACCCAATAATGGTGCATACAAACTAAACATACACAAATTGATAGTTTAAAAAACAAAACAAATAAAAACCCTAATTAGTGGATTCGTAAAAAAATATTGGATTCATAAGAAAAAATAACAGTCAATAGTCAGTTGGTTGCATTTTTGGTGGGTAACATGATGTTTCAGTGATGTTGGCTAAGCCTTCTGGAGTGGAAAAATGTCAATATTACAAAGCCAATAAATATTGATACAAACTAGCAAACTAGACTGAAAACAGTGGATGTGTTTTCAATATCACTTATAGGAAATAATTTTTAAAAAATTTTGATTATTTGGATTAAATGGAGTCTATGGGAGATGGCCCTTCTGTAATTCAGAGCTTTCTGGATAATGGGTTTCCAGATAACGGATCCCATACCTGTATAGACTAGTGTTTTGGCATGCATCTTAGCTTCATTCAGTAAGACTGTTTATATATTTTTTAGTTTACAAAGCAAGATCAGCCATCCTTTGGTTTATGATTGTTGGATTAGGAACACTTTCCTCCTGTGCTGAACTGATGATACCATAATGATAAGTAGTTTAAAAAAAAGTAGAACATTTTTTAATTTGTTGATAACATGAAAACATTTTGGCCTAATATGTGAATGATGAACAATTATTTCTAAGACACATCATATAATTTCCCCATTACAATCACTCTTTCTATACAGTTAGTCTGTATACCTTTGTTGTCATGCAAACTGAGGGTCATTGGTAAAGTTCACGCAGAGCATATTTATTCACAAATGGTTCTATTGCCCATGTTTTTTAAAATATCACACTGCTGTAGCCGTCTTTTAATTTTTGAGCACAAATTTCTGCCATTGGCTCGCAAATGCAACAGGTGTTTTTTTTTGAATGTGGCCACTGTGAGAGGTTGTTGTGTGTGAAAATAGTAATTTGCAAAACTGTTTAGTGAATTTTTTCCCCACCATCAAAGTTGTGGCGTAACTCAAATGCAGAGTGTTAGCATAACAATTAGCAATTTGCAATTTTTTAACATATTTAAAAAGCTCTTATGGACCTTCTGAATTAGAACATTCTCAATTCTGTTTGCACATTAAATACACCACTCATCCAGCTTTATAAATATAAACATACGCAGGGCAAACATATTCACTTTGTGAACCATTTTGCCCTGCGTGAAGTTTTTAAATGATTTTTATTACCAACAGTGGAGTAACTACAGTTGTGCAGAGGATCACACCGGGGCCCGCACTGCCTTGTGGTCCACCTGAGCCGCTATAATGCATATTGTGGGTGGCACTGTAAACGGGTGGGGTGCAAGTCTGGAGAGCAAAGGAGGGGAAGCCAAGCAGGGGACCTGGGGGCACATCCTGCATCCACTGACAGCAGAAGTGTAGATAGAAATCTACCCCTACTTAACTTAGTCAACAAAGAGAAGCCCAGTGAGTGAACCCCAAATCTAATTGCAGAAAAACCTGCTTACCTACCATGACATTGCAGAACCACTAAGAATGCCAGCCCTGACCTGCTGATAAAAGTCTGCAGTGTGAATCGTCATATTAAAGAGAAGAGGGAGGAGCTTGGAGACACATGCTTTATATAAAAAGATCAAGCAACGGTACATGGTTCATGTTGTACATTCAAATAGACTTCTGCCATGTGTATTGGCCCATAGAGATTAATGCTGTGACCCCTTTAGCAGCTCTTATACCCTTTCTCATGTCAAAGAAAAACATGGGCTTTGGCTATGTTTAGACATTAAAGCACTTTAATAAATGTCTACTCTAAGGGGAGAATACATTTCTTTTACAAGTAAAATGTTAAACGAAACATATGAACATGCAGAATATAATTCAGAACGTGCTAAAAGAATGAATAGTAGATTTACAGTCATTCACAACTGTAAAATCCAAAATTAGCCTGTTGTAATGTTCCTTTAAAGCTCTGTAAGACTCCTAGCTAGTACTTGAATGTGTCCATTGTTTTTTGTTACTGGTCTGGGTGTTTATTTTATAGAAGGAAAAAATGCAATGACTTTCTAATACAGAAAATCATTCCTTAAAATACACTGACCATAAAACACAGGGAAATACTCAATATATAGTGCAAGACATTGTGGGATATTTGATGAAGGTTTCTTTTTTGGCAGTTAAAACAAATTAAACCCTGTAATAAAAAGGCCAGTGCAGCTGGATATACGTAGGCTGGGAGTTTGTAGAGTCAGAAGGTAAGATGGAACCCACCCTATATGAACATCTAATTACATTCATCAGTGGGCCACACTGTTTGAAGTAAACCTGTAATCACGACGTGTCTCTAATTAGTGCAATAGCCACAAATTTTTGGCAGTAGCAGAGCCAGAAAGGCTAATAAAATATATACTGATTTTATTGTCAGAACTGTGTGAAATTGTAACGGCCATAAACAGAAACAAACTGCCATTTGTACAGTAGTGCCCATGGATGTGACAGCATGTATGGCATTTAGCTTTCATATGTTTTGGGTAGTTATTTTCATTGAATAAATACTGTGCTGGGATGTTAGGCAAATAAGTATATTTAAAAGTCATCTAGAAAATCCAATAATGCTATACCAGGGTACTTTTCAGGGAAATTGCAGTGATGTTGTGGGTACCCTATCCCAGATGTTTGGGCTAGAGTGGGGGAGAGAACTGTAATGTTTCTGTAAGTAGCCATCACAGCCGCTTCATTTTGCCATTGACAGATGGGTGAGTGCCAATATTTGTAGGCAAACTGAGCTGACAGAATATAAAATACCTCTTGTCACTCAAGGAACACTAGGCACCCATGCCGATTGGTGGCCTACTGCTGGAACTGAGCAGAGAGCACCTTGGAGCTTGACTGCTGTAGGCTACATAGCAATGACATAACAAGTACTTTCCTCCCTTGCTGGGCCCCAGCTTCTGTTGCTAGCATGTCCCATGAGGCCCAAACCTTAGAATGAATTAGTAATTTTAAACAGATTATTTATTGGTGAATTTAGCATGTGCTTAAAGTTGGAATATACAATATTCTTCAAGATAGCTTCTTATGTGATATATATTCAGCTTAAAGCTCTGGGACTTGTAGAAAAATATAGTTTAGATGATCTAATAGAGATAAAAAGAAAGAGTAAAGAAATGGGAATTTCTGAGTATTTTTGGAAACCTTATTTGAGCAGCTTCTTCAGTTCTACCGAGAGCCATGGAATTTCCACAGCATTTTAAACCCTTAACAGTAATACAGTCACCAACATCCAATCACAGTGGTTTCATTGAACTTATTTATGTAGTTAGCTGAAACAGAGATATGAAAGTGTGATCCAGTCACAATGTTACCATGATTCTCATTGAGTTAAATGTTCACTTTTTAACTTACATGACTGAAAGTATACATTGTTGTACAACTCCTGGGGTTAGAATGTTAAAGTGACACTGTACGTTGCTGACATTCTGCTTACTCTTTTAGGGATGGTTGCTTCCCTTTTCCATGCATGATAATGTGTGCACCATGGGCCATCTATGATTTAGTTGGGGGGTGGCATGGAATAAAATTTCCTGGGGGAACTGGGCCACCATAGTTACTCCACTGATGCTAGTTGGTGGCTGCACTTCATTAATTTATTTATCCTGGCTTTAGAAATTAGAGTTAATAATAGTTTTAACAAATCAGTACCCTCAGTGATTTAGGATTTAACTCTTCTTTAACCTTTTTATAAGGAATGCTGAGCTGCATTCTCATTTTTATCTCTCTTTAGATCTCCTCAATTGGATTCCTTATGCCAAGTAGCTTCATCTTCATGTTTGCATTGTGTTTCTTGCAATGTTTTTGCCATAGCTTTATGAATGCATTTGGACTCCTTAAATTAAATATTACAACAAACATGCCCTATAGCATTTACATCACTCTATTTCATGATCCTATACATTATCAAAACCAAGACCAAGTTTATTATTCCCTTGTATCCCTTGGTGACTACAAGCAACATTTAATATTTTGAGTAGGGATGCACCGAATCCAGGATTTGTTTCGGGATTCGGCCTTTTTCAGCAGGATTCGGATTTGGCCGAATCCTTCTGCCAGACCGAACCAAATCCAAATACCAATTTGCATATGCAAATTAGGGGCGGGGAGGGAAATCTTGTGACTTTTTGTCACAAAACAAGGAAGTAAAAATGTCTTCCCTTATTTCTTTTTCCCATATGCAAATTAGGATTCGAATTTGGTTCGGTATTCGGCCGAATCTTTCATGAAGGATTCAGGGGTTCGGCCGAATCCAAAAGTTTGGATTCGGTGCATCCCTAATTTTGAGTCCAGAAATGTTGTACTGTTGCCATACTCAACCTCACTGCTTCTGATTAAGACTTCAAATTAGTGTTATTAGCTATGTCTTCAGTTAGCTCTGCTGTACTGCACTGTCCTCAATGGATAATATAATAACTGTAAGTCATCTGGGTAAAGTGACACAGTCCATTTATTCCAGACACTAGAGTATATTGTGGTATACAGTATAATGAAGTAAAGTCACACACAGTCTCTTATATCTTGTTTTTTGCTTTATACAAGCTTTACATAAAAGGGAACATTTCATTGTGTGAATAAACAGCCATGGACACAGTGGGCAGGACAAAGCCAACTTTGCCACTTCTATTTAAGCAGATTTGGAAGAGCCAGTTATGGTTCTCAAGCAGCTGCTGTAACTGACATGTCTAAGGGCCTTACATGCCGACGTATTAACTGACATATACAGTATATCTAATAGACAAATAAGCTAGAATTTAAACTCTTGAGGCTCTGACGCATGCAGCAGGGGGTGAGATTCAATGACAAGACGTTGGATGATGAATGAAAGTTAAACTCATTCCAGAAGGTTAATGCTACACTGAAAAGAACTCAGGTTATACATCTGCTTCCAACATATTAATCAGCTAAATAACCACATTTTCATGCTGACTGCTTACTAACCATTTTCAAGTCACTCTTGGATTGATCTCCTTGTTCCTGACCCCTGGCTTGCTTTTAGACTCAGTCTTACTCTGGCATCTCTGGATGCCGGCATGTCCCATGACTCTGTCATTTGCCTGAATCAACCCACTGTATTTGGTTCCCTTACTTTAAATTGCCTACATTTATCAGTTTCCAGCCCAAAGTTTAATTTTAATTTACAGCCGCCCATGGTTGTTGGGCTCCAAATCCCATAATATCATAATGAAGAAATTAAACCAACATCCTTGGGAACAATGGCCTGTAATATGTGTTCCCAAAAGAGGAAACTTTCATCCGCTCTAGGAAATTCTTATATTCATTTTTTAGAGGAAAGAGAACATGAAACTGCTTTTCTCTTCAAAAGGGAGATTGAATCATAATCCAAGACCAACTAGACAGTGGACTCACTTGTTTCAGCTTCTTATCAAATGGAGGAATTATTTTCCTAAAGATATGCTTTCAGTACTCTCTGGCCTTTCTATTGCTTCATTATGTTTGGCTTTGTGGCTACATGCTTGTCCTTCTTTCTCCATCTTACATTTTCCTCTGGTACTGTTTATTCATTTGTTCATCCTGCTTTGCATTAGTCCTGTGCAGTTCCATGCTTCTTCTTTAGCCAATCTACCAGCTACAAACCACTGTGTAACCACAACTGTTTCACTTATATATTCATATTCTCACTGATGAGACCTCGGTTCTGCTCTTTAACTGGTTGTATATGTATAATCTGTCTTTCTCTGCCCCTAACTCTGTGACTGATTATAGTCGTTGCAAGTAAATGGGTGACTGCATATATTCTGCTCGTTAAAGTGCTTTTGTTTCTTCCTGTTACCCATATTTTTTCCTCTTATAGCTTTATTATATTTGCTCTATTGGCCCCTTCTCCATTGCCTATAAGTACTGTATGAACCTTAGGCATATGCAGTGAAGCGGTTAGGAAGAAGCTACAGAGGGAGCAAAACATATGCTCATCCACATGGTGTGGCTTGGACAGTTACCCCTGAATGCACATGTTGTCAGCTGCTACTGGTAACCAGCATATACAAGTAGAGAGCTGCTTCAGGAAATCTCAGGTTACCAAAGAATCGGATATTTCTAGATGGCAAAAATCTCATGACTAGCGTTCATTCACTAACAGTTTTCAGAGTCTTGCAGATGAGGCCCAGTCTGCCCTGTGGCTTTATTTTTCCTTCGCCTTACATAGATTTCCACTGATGTTCACTGAAGCAATTTCATTAACCGGATACTCAGGAGTGTGAGACAGGCCACACCTGGGCCTGCTTTTAAAATGCATCAACCATACAGGTTCATAAAGTTCAACGCAATGAATGTCAAAGCAATTCATAATTCTATTACTGATATTGTTGGACTGTTTGTAAATATTATGGTAATCTATTCATATATCCTGGCAGAACCTGTGTTCCATGTAATAGATTTGAATTTTAGTTTTTATCACAACATATCTGAATGGAGCCTTTATGCTGAGAGGTCTCGATGGTGAATTAATTTTAAGAAGTTTGAGCAGATGAGAATAAGGCCTTCTGTGTGATTATTTGAATCAGGTCTGATTGCAGGGCAAAAGGAAGCACAAAGGTTTTACTGTCTGGATTCTTTACAAAATAGCTTAATTGTAACAGAAAAGTGGGTTTAGTGTGAGACCCAGGTCAGTGTACGTGTACATTTCATGCAGTGCTTCTCCTACTCTATCAAATAAATGCATATAATTGCTTAAATGGCTGCATTTAAAGGTAATAGCATACATATACTGTGATAATTTTCAATTTGCTCCAGTGCAGTAGCTCTTAACAAAACTGTAAATATATATATATATATAGATATATATATATATATATATATATATATATATATATATATATATATATATATATATATATATATATATATATATATATATATATATATACACACAAAATAAAGTGGTAGCGCACTCCTGGGATTTCTTCAATACAAATTAGTTTATTTCAACATATTTGCAGTAATCAACGTTTCGGCTCGTGTCCAGAGCCTATATCTCAGGGGTGCGCTACCACTTTCTTTTGTATCTACTATTTCACAGGAGCAGCACCCGGGTGTGTACAAGAGGAACTTCCGATAGGAGTGCGGATCACTGAGACTGTTATGATAATCAAAATTATGATAATCCTCTGTGCATCTGTATTTTCTACTCTCATGTGGCACCAGCTCTACACTTTCCTAAATAGCTGGCTATCTTTAATCATTGATTAATTGGATAATTTGACAATAGACTCTGATTTTATTTTCAGTGATCTGGCTATATATTCAGCACTAGCTATCTAGAGAAAGGCACTGGTTCCAGGGGTAAGAAGAAACAAATTCTTATATTTCTTAGGATCCAATATTTCTCAAGTGCTAGAAAATAGTAGCTAAACAATGCAATTTAGATAAGGCACAGGACTAGGTTCAATAAATGCAGACCAAGCCAGAAATTAATAAAAGCAACCCAAAGCACTTTGTACATTACTTAATATAACTTTAACATGGTTATTTCAGCATTAATTGACACTTCCCTCACCATCCCCTTTAACCTGCTTCATAAACTTCTTAATGTATTGCCAATCATTTTGATAGCAAATTGATTGATGGTTTAAGAAATAATATTAATCAGCATCATTCACTTACCCATTCAGCTCCCTCTGTGACCAATCCTTAGTCTCTTCTGTACTTTTCCCCTGTGGCCAAGAGGAAATGTAAAAATGTCTGATCTTCTCAAATTTTGTTACTGTTCCTTATAAATATCTCTGCTACTCCACCTCCTCTATAATAAAAGTTCTAACCCATCAAACCAGTTTTCCCTCTCAACTGTCCCAAAAATGTAGACTCATTGGGACTAATCACCCCGATACAGATAAAACCTGTACTTGCCCATGCCACCTACATTCCTACCTCTCTGCTTCTCTTAATACAGGGGTCAGCAACCTTTACTATCAAAAGAGCCATTTTGCACCCCTCGTCCACTAAAGAAAAATAGTCTGGAGCCGCAAAACATAACACAGTTTAATAACTTTTAAAAGTTTTAACCTTTTTTTAATTTTAACTGTTACAACAACAGAATACAACAAACAGAAGTGCAGTGTGTATGTGTAGGCCTACTTTGAAATAAATAAAAACTGAATAGCCCTATTAGCTCGGTCTTGCCTGTCACTCCTGGGACGTCTATACAGCCCTCGCACCTGCTGGCGGCTTCCAGGTCTCACACTCAAGAAGCCGCCAGCAGTGGGGCAGGGGCACCTACCCGGACTGGCAATCTGTGGGTTCTGGCAAATGCCAGAGGGGCTGCTATAAGGTGCAATAGAAAGTCAGTATTTTGTGGGCTGGTGTCTGCTGATTGGGCCTCTGTGTACCTGAAATGCCAGGGCCTATTTTAATTCTCAGTCATAACAGACAAAGCCGCAAGACAGAGCGGCAGCAAGCAGGATGAAGAGCCGCATGAGGCTCCGGAGCCGCGGATTGCCTACCCCTGCCTTAATATATCCTTTAGCGGGTTACATATCACGATCATATCTGATCATGGTTTACTTGACCCCATAGACTTCAATGCATTCTGGTGAATTTTGGCTGTTTTGCAAATTTTTGGCAAAGCCAAATGATTCAGATTCACCCATCACTAATTGCCACAACACTAGTCCATAATAAAAATTGCCAGGCTTATGCACCTCACAATCTGTTCAATATTTACAATGGATTCTGATGCCATTTAACTGGATATTGTCAGAAGCTTACAACTCTGCAACTGTGAATCATCTGCTCCTCCACACCTCACTCTTTATGTCATTACATAGCCAAATCAAGGCTTTGCTAGAGCTGCACCCCTTTTCTGAAATCCCCCCCACACTCAGGTTTACCCTTATCCAGCTTAGCCTTCTTTTGCCAACTGTAGTGTAATACTCAATGACATCTTTTACTTTTCTGACTTTCTTTATGTACAAAAGCCCTAGATGCAAGTGCAAGGCCACTAAGGGGAGTAATATTGTACCCTGTAATGCTCATTTACCCCCACACTTTGGCATTGCTGTGCTTTCCACATTTTGCTGAATTATTTGCACTCTGTACCCTATCCCACCATGTGTAGCATTCCTTTTTCCTATTAGGCTTAGGCATCATTTTTATATTTAAAGTTCAGTATAACACCAAACAATGCAATTAGTTATTAGAATAAAGTGTGAAAAATGTCAATATCTAATCTTTACTGTATACTGTATATGAGGTTTTGGTTATGGAGCAATTCTTTAAATGCTGAATTACTGCAACTGTAGTTGTGTAGTCAGGAGTAATGTAACTGATGCAACTACAGTTCCACTTCTGTTTTTGAATTATGGAAAAAAAAAATTATGAATATGGAACTAAAACCAGACTTTTTCTTGTGCTGTGCTGTTGGGATCCAGTATCCTACTGATACCTGTTATTTGATTTTTTTTTTTTTTGCAGTTTCTGGCACATGTTTATACACTTATCTATGTAAGCCAGGGATCCCCAACCTTTAGAACCCGTGAGCAACATTCAGAAGTAAAAGGAGTTGGGGAGCAACATAAGCATAAAAATGTTCTTGGGGTGCCAAATAAGTCCTGTGATTGGCCATTTAGTAGCCCATATGTGGATTGTCAACCTACATTGAGGCTTTGTTTGGCAGTGCAACTGGTTTTTATACAACCAACACTGCCTCCAAGCCTGGTATTCGAAAATAATCACCTGCTTTGAAGCCATTGGGAGCAACGTCCAAGGGTTTGGAGAGCAACATGTTGCTCATGAGCTACTGGTTGGGGATCACTGATGTAAGCAAATAGATCTTACAGGAGTGTTTTGATCGCAGTTATACACACAAACTATTTATTATGCTGTGCACAGAGATTACGCATTTACTATGTTAATTTGTTAATTAACTGTGAAAATCTCATTAGGAAATTTTAAGTAATTACTTTGATTCCAAAGAGATTTTGCATTTTTGAGTTTAGAATCACATTAAAGACATAGTTTGTAAGGAGGAAATAAAATGCTAGAAATATTGGCCCATTTTAGAAACCAGAACACTTCTGTACACCCCCCCCCTGCTGCCAGTGTGCAGTTACTTTGCAACTTAATATAATGCCAGGGTTATTATACCCAGAGGTGCATGTTCCACTCAGGACCATTTCTAAAGGTGTAATCAACTACTATAACATTACAGTTGATATATAATTAAAGTTTAAGACCCTTTAATGTTCCTCAACCCAACATTCTTTCATTTTTAATAGTACTTTCATGTAGATGCTATGAGAAAGGTTTGAATATCACATTGGGCAAGGGCAACATCAACACATTGATGCAGTCTTCTCCCAACAGACCTGCATTGGTCTCCATTATGATGGGATTGTTGGCACATATTTAGCCATCAACAATCTTTGTTGTAATGCTCTTCCATTAGATTATAATGGGTTTGCTATTTCAGGGAGGTGCTTCAGTCAAAATTGAAAGCAGCCCTGCTGGGTTACAATACAGTATGTAGATAAAATCATGTAATACTAATCTACCTTATTTTGCTAACATTTCGAATAAATTAATCACCTCTGCTTTGAATTAATTGGTAAGACCCTTTCAGGGAAATGTAATCAAAGTTAGTAATGGAAAAAATATTTGCACTACGAAAATGTATGCCTCTGTGAGAACAAATTTCCTTTGCACAAATTTAACATAGCTTTTGTGAACCCAAAAACCACTTAGGGACCACTATTGACAGAAGAAAAGATTGCAAATTTTATCATTTGCTCCAGTGCGCAGTGATCTAATAAAACTTAGAAATGCTTCGACAGATTCACTTGCCTTAAAATTGCTCAATGTGCAATTAAAATTTGCAATGTAAATATTACATTGTAAAATGCAAACTTTTACTGTGTCATTTTATTTCTCTATATTTTTCTCTTTTTTTTCTATATGTTTTGGGTAGATGACTATTAAAATAAAAACCTTAGTCTAAAACTGTTTGCGCCCCATCATGGAAGTGTAATGTGCTCCTGCCCCAAGTTAGTGGGGGGCTGGCAATGTGCAAACTTCAAAAAATTACTGTATGTGTATGGCTGTCACCTGCACCTCACCCTCCCTGGTTGTCTAAGATCTGATAGTAGGGATAATCAAAATATTTTTGTGTGTTTTGCCAAGAAAAAATGCCAATAGACTCTACTGGATAGACTAATGCCTTCTTGCCAATTTTTGGTAAAGTGAAACTGGTCAGATTCCAGTGTTGCTATTATTTCTGCCATTTCTTTATAGGTTCACTAATTCTAGAACCTTTCAAGCATTTTAGATTCCATGCTTAGGTTAAAACAGGAAGACAAAGAACTATGTAATTATTTTTTGGGTAACAAATAACGATGAAACTAATAGCTACAAATAACTACAATAAACACGATAACAGTACATGTTTCTTTCAATAAATTTAGGTAAATATATTCATATATCAATTTACTTATTCAGTTAAACCTATATCGCTATTCTGTTTTCATTGTAACATCAAACAAATAAAACAAGAAACCTAGAGAGGAATTGAAGAATTCTACCATAGACTTTTGACTCTGTGTTAGGATTGGGAGTTTCTTTCTGGAAAAAAATGCTATTACATTTTTTTTTCTCGCTCCCTATCCAGAATTGCTGTAGTTATTTCTCTTTTATTCAATAGACATGTAAAAACCAGTTACAGCAGCAACCCGTGGCTGCCCGCTTAACGCGTTTCGTGGCGTCCTGCCACTTCTGATGAAGTGGCAGGACGCCACGAAACGCGTTAAGCGGGCAGCCACGGGTTGCTGCTGTAACTGGTTTTTACATGTCTATTGAATAAAATTTCATTTTTTTACATTTTACTGAATTCTCCCGGTGCTTCGCTTTTCTTGTTCCTGGAATTCTTGTGACCGTGTGGGATGGCGGCTAGCTGTACAGCACGTCTGAATTCAGTGTCCGGTAAGTGCTCCCACTAAAACATACTTTTTCTGTAGTTATTTCTCACAATGTTCTCTGTCAGAAAGCAGTTTCAAAATTACTCAGGAACATTTAGCTAAAGAAAAGTGGTAGTGATTGCAAACTGTGAATTCTAGCACTGGAATGTTAGGTTACAAGTGAGTGTTTGTGGAAAACCGGGAGGGCTACTGTTTAAGTAGATAGGAAAGGGTAATGCCTAATTGAAATATTCTACTTTATGTTTAATTAATGGAATAGGCTACTGTTTAAGTATTCTGTATTGAGGAACACACACACACACACACACACACACACTACCTCACTCAATGGCACACACACACACACACAGTACCTCACTCAATGGGAATACTTGTGAAACAAGATTTATTGAAAAAAATCCGACGACACCAAGGGGCACATTTACTAAGCTCGAGCGAAGGATTAGAATTTTTTTGGGTACTTCAACCATCGAATAGACTACTTCGACCTTCGACTACGACTACGACTTTGAATCGAATGATTCGAACTAAAAATAGTTCGACTATTCAACCATTCAATAGTCAAAGTACTGTCTCTTTAAAAAAAACTTTGACTACCTACTTTGCCACTTTAAACCTACCGAGCATCAATGTTAGCCTATTGGGACCATCCCCATAAGGTTTCTAAGCTTTTTACCTTCGAATGGTTCGATATGAAGGATTTAATCATTCGATTGAACGATTTTTCCTTAGATCGTTTGATCGAAGCATTTGCAGTAAATCCTTCGACTTCGATATTCAAAGTCGAAGGATTTTACTTCGACAGTCGAATATCAAGGGTTAAATAACCCTCGATATTCGACCCTTAGTAAATGTGCCCCAACTGTGCTGTTTCTCAAGGATAGTTTTCGAAACATCTGATTTTTTTCAATAAATCTTGATTTTTTTCACAAGTATTCCCGTTG
This sequence comes from Xenopus laevis, assembly GCF_017654675.1. NCBI lineage: Eukaryota > Metazoa > Chordata > Amphibia > Anura > Pipidae > Xenopus > Xenopus laevis. The sequence goes on from NC_054378.1 coordinate 88,872,130, forward strand.
AGTGTGGTATTATGTTACTTTATTTACGTCATTTACCAGCACCCGGGCAAGTTGCTAAACAACTGTAGGGTGTGCTCCTCCATGTTTTTATATAAAAATAAAAATACAAAAGCATAAAATCTCAAAGCATAAAAATACACAGTGGAATATGCCTTATATTAACACACTGGCGGGAAATAGATTAGATAATAATGATGTGTAACCCTTATCAGGTGCGAATATCACTTAAGCTGCGTCTATCACAGCATCAATTAACATTATACCTGCACATCTATAATGCTTGTCAGTTTTTAAACATAAAACAACTACATAACTCCAAAAGAGCATATACTATATAAAATAAACATTAATATAATAAAATAACAAATACAAACTGACACCGTTCTGATTGTAACATATATTTACTCCTATCTTACCTAAATCAAATCATCACTTGTTACAACATCTGTCAAAATGTATCAAACTTGAGAATAGCTCAAAGTGTATACTAGTTGGTCATTGGATCGGTTTCTATTTATTTATTTTTTTTGACAGAGGATTTGCAATGGCTAATTGAAATACTGTAGTCTGTAGACAATGGTTATTAAATGAAAAAACTGCAAAAATAAATAGCATGTTATAGTTGAGTAGATGCAATAAATAGCAAATGTATTTTAGACAATAACCAAGTTCTTTATGTAAGAATATTGATGAATATTGGAAAATATGTAATCTTAAAAACCTATAAATTTTATTTATTTTTATGTCTAATAGAATTATTTCCAGGTGAATGAATATATATGTTCCTGTTGCTTTCCTGAACATCTCTAAATGTGTGACAGGGTCTCTTTGGTGATTGTGACTTGCATAAGACCACATTATTCTTCATTTATTGACAACCTTCAGTATGTTATCCCAGAATCATCATGATAATTCTAGTACAAGGAGTAGGAAGGGTGGCTAACTTTGCATGCAAGAATGAGTGGTCTTCTCTGCTTGGTGAATGTTTAAAAAAAGTCAGTCAAAAAAAGAAACTGAAATATTTTTTTTGTCCAATGAAAAAATATATAAATGAAAGAATGGAGAGTGTTAAATATTTAAGTATAAATGTACGGCTGACCAAATTAATGAAACAAAAATGTGGAGGAGATAGAAAATAATAATAAATGATATTGATGATGGGTATAGAGTCTCTACCTATACTCTATTTTCTATATATTTTGAGGGATTTGTTTATGAAACATTTGCTAGAAAGGATAGCTGTGGAACACAGAATATACATTGTGGACCTACTTAATAGATACTATAAATTACATATTTTGGACAATTGTGTGGTTGCTTGGTAAGTGAGCCTTAAATTGGTGCTATTGCCAGGGGGGTTATTACTAGACTACACCACTTAGGGGCAGATTTATCAAGGGTTGAAGTGAAAATGTTAATTTTCGAATTCAAATTTTAAAAACATTTTGAGTGGAATTTGACTATGGATTAGTTAAAAGAAAAAACTCAGATTGAATTTGATTAGAATTCAATTTAAGTTTGCAGGTTGACCCCATTCACCTGAGTTTGAAAATTTAGATTTTTTTTTTTTTTTCAAATTTTGATTGGTCGTTTTTTTTCTTCAAATTTTGGGTTTATTACAAACTCCCAAGAACTGTAAATTCGACCCTTGATAAATCTGCCCCTTAGTTTTGTAATGCTTACAGAGATGTAAATTTGACAAATATCACTACCCTGAAATAATATTCTTTTACATTTTCAGCACAGTATATGGCCTTTATGCTAGATATTCTCGTGTTTATTTGGTATGTCATGTATTTATTTATCTGTGTGTAACAACTCACATCCCTGGTGGTCTAGTGATGCGGCGGGGACGCCCGCCACGCCGCTGCTCCATGTTCCCTCAGGCACCCATTCCTTAGGGCGCGTGCGGCGCTCCTCTGTGAGATTTAAAGGCGAAGTATAATCACGCCAGAGCGCATTGGCGCGAAATTCAAACACTATTTAAGGGCATTTCTGTATGTGAATCCTTGCCCGTTATAGGTAATCTCATTGCGAGTTCCTGGTGCTTCTGTGCTATATAACTTCTGTTATTCTGTTATGTGACCCTGTCTGTTTTTGGATGATTCTGACGTCTGTATCCTGACTCTTGCCTGGTAATATTTCAGCAGCACTCCGATTTAGTGAAAAAAGTACAAACAGTGGCAATATTTTGTTCTGAAGTCACTTTCTTCTATAATTCTTGCTTGGTCTAGCTTGCCTTTTTTCCCATGTGTGTTTATTACTGTCATGTTTATGAGGCCAGACCTTGATAATTCTAACTTTCTGTCCTTGCCTTACCCACTTGCATTTTATCTTCTGCAAATGACCTATTCCTAATCACCTATTCCTGGCCTTGATAGTACTTCAACAGTCCTGATTCCTTCCCCAGGCTTCACTCCTGTTAGAATCAGCTAGTAAACTTTTGGTACACTTTTTCCCCCTGTGGGAGGGAGGCTCCTCCAAACCTGTATGTTAGTGGCAGATACGTATACTTATACTGGAATCCTACTGCTCTGCTTTGGTTTAGGTTAATGCTTGTATTTAGTTTTAAAGAAAAGAGTACTTGGAAGCATGTCATATAAAAATATTCCTTAACAAAAAATAAACACTAACAAGGTGGATTTGATACAAAAGAAAAAATCCATTTTAGCATGATCTTATCAAAACTCTTGACTGGATGATTAGAGGTTCAACATCAATATGAATTATATTCTAAAAGTCAGTGGGAGGTTTTGGGATGAGGATGGTCCTAATGTATAAAGAAATGTTGGATACAATGAAATAAGATCATTCAGTTTTGCCTAGTCATTTCGTAATGTTTAAAGGGTTGCCCATCACCAAGGAATTAAAAAGAGTGTGTTCACACTTGATTTATATTTTAAAAGTATTACTGCACAGCACTTAATATAAAACAATATATATATATATATATATTAAAGGTATGGGAAATGTAATCTGGAAACCGTTATTCAGAAAGCTCCGAATTTAAGGACGACCATCTTCCATAGAGTCTATTTTAAGCAAATAGTTAAATTTTTTTCAAATGATTTCCTTTTTTGGGTTTATAAGGGGGGTATTTATTAAAATAATTTTTTCCCTCATTTTTATTTAAAAAACATTTGACCAAAGTTCCAACCACGAATGGTCTTCATTTATTAAAAAATCTGAATGAAAAAAAGCATGTGCAGGAACATAATTGTATTTGAATCATGCAAGTTTTTCAAATTGTTGCAAAACCAATGTCAAAATGCCCGAAAGCCTCGAAGATCATGATGGCAAGAAAAATCTTCCAGTTGTAAAATGGACATCTGCCATTGACTTCTACATGATTTTGACAGGTTTTAGCTGGAGTATTATCGCAAAATAAATCCTGAAAAAGATGTGCTTTTTTTCATGACATTTTTTTATTTTTGTAGACAAAAAGCTTGACCAGAAAAATTTTAACTTTCACAAATGCGCCCCCTTAATGTTTAAATGATTTTATAACATAACTGTGCAATCACATTGAAGAGCTCTGCCAGGGTGCAAAAACCCACAGCATATTGGATTCAGAGTTTTTTTCCTCTGAAAAAACTTGAATGTCAGGAAGACTATTAACATCTTCAAATTAGTTCAACGGACCTCTGCTATTGACTTCTAAATGAACTCGGCACGTTTGAGGTGGCGAATAGTTGAATTAAAACTGTTTCCAGGGTTGAGGTGTGATAAATCTCACATTCAACTTTAACTTCGAGTTGGTGGTTTTAAATTCGATTTTGTGAGTTTTGACCAAAAAAAAAAAAAAAATTCTAAAATTTGAATTCAAATTTACCATTTAAACCTTAATAAATCTGCCCCATAATGTATCAAGTCATACTGAACCTTGTGAAATGATCCCAGTGTGTATGTGAGTAAAGTATAGTCCTTGGATTATAAACTTCACAGGCACTATAGTCAACTGTCTATAACTGCAGTAATTATTTGATTGGTGTATCTTTGCTCCTCTTACCTTATCTATTATTTTTAATCCAGCTTTATGTCCCTTAGCTCTTTCAAAAGAATCCATCAAGTTCATTAGTGAGTGAGCTTGATTTATAAGTATGATCAGGCTGTTATCAACCTGATGTGATATATAGTATCTTGTGGACTTTTCTCTAGGCTAAGGTGGCATGCAGTGGTTTCTCAGCCCTGATTGTTTGTGCCATGACAGTATTTCAATCAACCTATCTTTTTGAACACAGACAGATTTCAACTGTGCATTTTGGGGCTAAAATCAGGCCAGTGTATGGAGTGTCAGGCACACATAATCAGGAATCAGAGAACTGCCCTAATTCAAGACCTATCTACAAGTGCTGTAGAACACAGGACTAAGTGAGTCACTACTGATCTACTACTGAGCTGATGAGAATTGTCAAGTAATGGGATGAGCCATATTCATCAAAATGATATGGTTTCCTCCAGACTAAGAAAGCATGTGGCATGGATGAACAGATCAGAACAGAGAACTGAAGGTTTGAAATCCTAAAAACATATTTTTATGCATTAGTTATCCAATAAACTGTACCTGATATTATGATACCTTTGAAATGTACAGATTTGTTTTATTCACAAAACAGATTTTAAAATGAAATCTTGATTATCAAGTTAGACCTGTGACTGAAGGCCTTCACGTTTGTGAATGCAAGATTTCATTTTCCTCCAACATTGCACATTCCATACTGTAAGTCTTGTTTAGTCTGTTCAACCCTCATTGTAAATCAATTTTTTGCTTAGTGCAGTCACTGAAGAGAGAGAACAGAGTGATCATGATGACCAAAGAGAAAAGGAAACTGATTGCACAGCCTTCGTTAAAGCATCCCTACCTCTAATTTCTTTCTGCCTCCACTGGACAAAACAAGTATGCACGTGTATCATATATGGAATGAGGTCACAAAGTGTATTTTCTTTCTAAAATCGAGAATATATCGGTGTTCTATAAATAAATGTTAATAATGGTATGGGACCTATTATCCAAAATTCTTGGGACCTGGATTTTTCCGGATAAGGGATCTTAACATAATTTGGATCTCTGTATCTTCAGTTTGCTAAAACATGATTTATACATTGAATAAATGCAATAGGATCGTCTTGCTTTTAAGGATTAAGTATATTTTAGTATGGATCAAGTACAAGGTACTGTTTTATTAATTCAGAGCTTTCTGGTTAACAGGTTTCCAGATAACGGACCCATAACGGACCCATACCTGTAACAATAATATATCCATGATGCTCATTGTCTGAAAATTTAAAATTATACCTTTGCATACCCATTTGAATCTATACTATATTTTTACTGAAGTCCTGTAGTCTCAGTTTTGCGAGGGTGATTTGATTATGGTTGCCACACAGCCGGTATTTGACCAGCCCAGACGGTACATCACCAGCTAGGGCAGGGGCTAGGGTTGCCATCTGGCCAGTATTTTACCACATCTGGCCGGTATTTTACCAGCCTTGGCGGTAAAAATGGCTGATCCCAATGTTATTAATAGGGACAAAGAAGAATACTGTATATAGGAAGGCCGGCATTTATTTCCAGAATTCCAGGGCTGGAATTTGGAATGCACCAGCAATGTATTCGCTTGTATATTTGTAACATGCTATGAATCCATCCCTTGCCTGACTTTCTCCTCTGTAAGTAACCACTTATATGTAGTGATGGCCGAACGAAATTGCGAAAAATCCATAGCATCAAAAATAATTATTCGGCCGCCCATTGATTTTAATGCATTTGGACCAAATAGTCACACATATAAAAATTGTCAAAAGTTATTTGTCAATTACATTGTAGCATCAGTGCTATTTTATATAAGAAGGTTTTTCATATGTAAAGGTGGCCATACACAGGCCGATAAAATCTGCCGACAGACCGTGTCGGCAGCTTATTGGCCCATGTATGGGGCCCCCCGATGGGCTTTCCCTGATCGAGATCTGGCCGATAATCGACCAGATCTCGATTGGATGGGACGATGCAGTTGATGCAGTCCCGCAATCCGACCGCCCATTACTATTCATAAGGATCCAATCGTTGGGCCCTAGGGCCCACGATCGGATCAGCCCGATATTGCCCACCTCAAGGTGGGTATATCGGGTAGAGATCCACTCGTTTGGCGACATCGCCAAACGAGTGCATCTCTCAGTGTATGGCCTCCTTTAGTTTGTATGAATATATGACAATTAGCTGCTATGGCATCAGAGCTTATTCATGTTAGAACTACTAAAGTAACCTTGCAGTTTAGTACAGTACAGAATAGCACTATTTTACAGTTGTACATGTTCAACTACCTTTTGTTTATTGTTAGCACCAAGCACTTTAAATATTTGGGCAAGCTGCTCTTTTGTTGGTGGGTCAATTAATAATGTTTTAAAGTTTTAATTCTTCAGATATGGGTTCCCATATTGTACACATTTCTATGAATACAACCTCCAGACAGAAATATAACAAAACAACAATTGTTTTGTATTAGTTGATGATGATGATGATTATTTTCCTTGAAAATATGGCGCATGGAAATATTATGGTTTGTTAATCTGCTTAAACATCTGCAAATACTGTAGAAGATGCACAAAAACAGGCTAGTACGATGCAAAATAAATTTGGCAAATTGGACACAATTGCAATAGGCGCAGTGCAATTGCACCAAATTCATCGCCCTCTTGTGACTGCAACAATGCTGTAATCTTGGGGAAAAAAATGTCACTTTGCTCACTGCATTTCAGATGTATGTGTGCCCTTTGGTCTTGTTCTATGCCCAAGCATGCAAACATATCTGCAAGCTTTTTCATTAATATTATTATTATTATTATGCACAAACTTTAAAAGCTGATTAAAAAGGCAAGCAATGTAATACAGAAAGAAACTAAGACAACACAATGCGGGAGCTGTACTTGTTGAAGCATAGTGACTGCAGGATTAATTGCAGAAGTCACACATGAGGTTTGGGTTTGTAGTAAAGCTGCAGAGAAGTATAATGCCAAACACATGGAGCTTGAGTGAGAACAGGGTGAGATCCATGCAAACCAAGCCTTCTCCAGTATTTTACATTCAATCCTATGATACTATGTTAAACCACAGGGAAATCAGCGTTTTTTTGCAAACTGAGGCTCTACACAATAACATACCCAACCTCCCTCTGTGTAGCCTCTATTTCATCACTTCTCAACTAATGAAATGCAGACAGGCATGTACAGTATCATGATTACTTCCAAAAATATGTGTCACATGCCATAAATACAATGCAGCATAGTGATATACAGGCTACAGATCAGTAACCTAAAGCAACCAATCAGGTATTTGCTCTGCTTGTCTAGCTTTTGCTTTACAGATCAAAGCTGAATGTATCAAAGTGATGATTGTTTGCCATAGGTTACTGCAGGGTTTAAGTGTAGCAACTGAGCTGTTTTGTATTACTTACTAAAGTTTTTAGGGCTCTTACTGATGAGCGGTTGAAGCTGCGCTCCCCTGCGTTCCGTTTTGCTGCGTTCAGCCACAGGGGAGCACAGGAATAGATGCATTACGCTTTTTTCAATGGGGCTGTACTCGTGTAGGCGCCAAACGCAGGAAAAATGCAGCATGTTGCGTCTCAACCTGCGTTCGGCACCTACACGCTCCTGTGTGAGTACAGCCCCATTGAAAAAAGCTTAATGTGTCTATTCCTGCGCTCCCCTGCGGCTGAACGCAGAAAAACGGAACGCAGGGGAGCGCAGCTTCAACCGCTCATCAGTAAGAGCCCTTAAGGGGTAAGCTTAATTAAGCTTAATATACACATTTTTCTGTTGTAAAACTACTTTTTAAGTACCACAAAAAAAATAAGTGCCAGACATATTCAGTACCTTTCCACTGGTCAAACTAATTCAAAGAATTTTTTTATAATAAAATTAGTTGGCAGCATTGTCTTGCAATGGTTAGAGCTGATGCCTTGCAGCATTGGGGTCCTAAATTGGTTCAAGCAAGGACACTGTTTAAAAGTAATTTGTATGTTCTCCCTGTGTCTGCATTGGCTTCTTCAAGGCAATTCAGTTTCCTCCTATACTTGCAGTGTCGGACTGGGTCGATGGGACACACCAGGAAAAAACCAGATGGGCCCGGCCACATTATTTGCTTATTATAGACTCTACTGGAGATTGCCTTCCTCTAATTTGGAGCTTTCTGGATCTCATGTTTCAGATAACGGGTTCCATACCTGTACTATTTATGCAAAGCACCGCATAGATGAGCATTATGAAAACAGAATACTTACAACATAATATATTCTTTCTTTTTAATAAAATACATTCGAGTTTGGAAGCAGGAAAAGTATATTGTTTATTACTTTTATTAGAAAAACAAATCGGTCAGTTAAACAAGAATATGTGACCGTCTTCAGGCTTACAACGGGAATTGCCTGAGAGGGACAATTTTCCTGAGAGCTGGTAAACTCATAGGTTAACTATCCAGCTGGATCATAAACATTTTAATTCATTAAAACTGGGGCCAGTCAAAGCATTTTCACAAGGTGTTAACACACTGCCTCTGCAAGTGTCCTGGTTTCAACTTTTGGAAAACATTGAAAAGCACTGCATGATGACATTTGGAATTTGAAATGATTGCCATGAACTCTCTCTTTCTGGAAATGACATATTTTCTTACAAGGTGACCATGTCAATATTGTGTCCTTAATTAACTTGTAAAGACCAGCTTTATTGTAAAATGGCTGTTGCATTGTACTGTTTACACTTGCCCTGCACTAATATTAATTATTCCATAGATTTAGCCCCGCTCAATTAGCACGGGTACCATAAGGAACTGGTGGGTCCCCATTCACCCACCTAGCCTCACCTCTGATCCATACCTAATCCTGTCCTGCCAAGAAACTCTGCCCCTTATTAGCCCAACCCCTCCTCTTTTGCATCAGTACAGCACTTAATTATGGCTGAGACTCCTGCCTGCCCCCCCAACCCCAGATGTCCTGATCTCAAGGCACATATTGCACATTAAAGGACCAGTAACACCAAAACATGAAAGTGTAGTAAAGTAATAAAAATATAGTGTACCCATTGCACTGCACTGGTATAACTGGTGTGTTTGCTTCAGAAACGCTATCATAGCTTATATAAACAAGCTGCTGTGTAGCCATAGGGGCAGCAATTCAAAGCTGAAGGAGAAAAGGCACAGGATACACAACAGATAAGCTCTGTAGTATAGAATTCAACATACTCTCGCGTATTCGGCACAGATCCAGGACATCACAAAGACAGCTTTATTTCTTCATACACACAGGTAAGGGTTTTAGCGGTAGGCGTGCATGGCTGACTTACGCGTTTCTTGCCGGATCCCCCGGCACTTCCTCAGAGAGGGGGATCCGGCAAGAAACGCGTAAGTCAGCCATGCACGCCTACCGCTAAAACCCTTACCTGTGTGTATGATGAAATTAAGCCTGAAATTTTGCACTTAACGCTGCTGTCTTTGTGATGTCCTGGATCTGCGCCGAATACGCGAGAGTATGTTGAATTCTGCAATGGATGGCGGCGGCGAAGTAACTGGCGTCTCGCACAGGCTGCGACCAGACAGACACAGCAAATCCGGGTGAGCTCCGATGCGAACCGCATCTTTCTTTGTTTTTTAAACTCTGTAGTATACAATGGGATTCTTCAGAACTTATCTGTTATCTTTTGTTCATCCTGTGCTTGAATAGCTGCCCCCACGGCTACACATGTAGACTATAGTAGCGTTTCTGAAGCAAAAACACCAGTTTTACCAGCGCAGGGCAATGGTACTTTATATTGTCTTTCCTTTCAATGGGTTTATATTTTACCAGAGTTATAGGGGCACATTTACAAAGCTCGAGTGAAGGATTCGAATTAAAAAAACTTTGAATTTCGAAGTGTTTTTTTGGCTACTTCGACCATCGAATGGGCTACTTCGACCTTCGACTACTACTTCGACTTCGAATCGAACGATTCGAACTACAAATCATTCGACTATTCGACCATTCGATAATCGAAGTACTGTCTCTTTAAGAAAAACTTCGACCCCCTAGTTCGGCAGCTAAAAGCTACCGAACTCAATGTTAGCCTATGGGGAAGGTCCCCATAGGCTTGCCTGCGTTTTTTTGATCGAAGGATTTAATCGTTCGATCGAACGAATAATCCTTCGATCGTTCGATCGCAGGATTTGCGCTAAATCGTTCGACTTCGATATTCGAAGTCGAACGATTTTAGTTCCTGGTCGAATATCGAGGGTTAATTAACCCTCGATATTCGACCCTTAGTAAATCTGTCCCTTAATGTATTAGTTTAACCATATAGTAAGTATTGCTCACTACATGTGGTATGGGGTGTGGAAAATGCCCCTGTCTTGAACTGTAAGAACTAATGACTATCTGCTATTGCTATGAGGGGGCAAAGCTTGCTGTTTCCAGCAATGTTACAGGTGTTATCTCGTGAACTCATTCCGAGGGAACCATTCAATTCTAGATGCTTTATGGAATAAATGATCTTTGTGCCAGACAGGTATAAACTATGCAACAGGCATTGGATAAAAACCGTTTAACAAATAAATTGTGAATTTCTAAATTATAGACTCAATATTACAATATTAAAGAAAATGAATAACGTAACAAAGGATATGTAATATAAATATATATTATGTTTTAAAAAAACGCAGTCCCTTCCTATGTCATAAAATTTATTTTATTTTAATTCAGTTTCAAATTTCCTTTTAGACACAGTTTCCTGTAATAAACCATGAGATTTTTTTTTTCAAAAATGGAATCTGGCCCAAAATGTCTACAGCTGGCTACAACGCCAGGCCAGTCCGGGCAGGTGCCCTAGGCGATGGCAGCCAAACCAAGCATGTGTGGAAAGGGCACGCATGAGAATAGGGAGTGTGCGCATGCGCAACAAGGAAGCGAGCACCGGCCAGTGCACCAGACGGTACCGGACTAGGGGTAGGAGGCAAAGAAGGTGCGTGCCTGGCTTGCTTTGTGCCCTAGGCACGTGCCTACCCTGCCTACCCATAGTTCTGACCCTGGCTAGCTTTACATTCAGAGATCTCTCCATGATATCCCCACCTTGAGGTGAACGAGGAGAATATGGGCAGTCTGATTGAGAACAGCATCAATGAACCGGCATGGTCCTCGAGCCACACTGCCCAATGTGCTGCTGACTTAATCTAGCAGTTTATATTAGTTTATATCAGCCCATGTATGGGGACCTTAAAGAACAAGGAAAGTTAAACTAAAGAAGTCGGCTAAAATTTTGTACATTAGCAGTAAAGATCTGTGTCTCCAAAGATGCTCCAGTAGCTCCTCATCTTCTTTTCTGCTGATTCACTGCACATGCTCCATGCTGTTGTCAGTTACTGAGCTTAGGGAGCGACTCAAAACATACAGTACACATAGAATATAAATGTCACGGTATAAGGCTGATTAGATAATAACTACATGGCAGCACAGAAAGCAGTGCAACATCAGAATTTAATAATCAGCCCTGTAGCATCTGCTTATATTACAGACAAACCTAATTTTCTGCTTGATAATCTGTGATGACCTTTAAGCTTAGCTTCTCAACAGCTGCTCAGAGCCCACTGAACATGTGAGTGAGTGTCGCACACACTTTCCAAGATGGTGACTCCCATGTGACAAGTTTGAAGTCCTGGATCACTGCCGTTATTGAGAAGCTGAAATTTGTAATAATTTCACTACATAAAACATTGCATTTTTAGACCAATTCATTTTTAGGGTTTAATTCTCCTTTAAGTCATACAATTCATATAATTGTTTGTAAGGATCCATCCTATAAACCAGCTGACAAGTTGTCATCTTTAGAAATTTCACTCTGTGTTGATAAACGTGTCAAAATATTGCTTGTGAATACTGATTCTTTTCTCACCTATTCCTAGACTGATAGGCAGAGCAAGTGTTCCAGATGTGTCTCATTGTCCCATTCATATGATCTGACATGAGCTGAACATGCAACAACTTGCCCATAGAAGTAAAAGGCACTTGCAGCATTAAGCAGGAATGGAAAGTACAGGGGGAAATGTGAAATACAAGACAAGGCTTGTGCCTTCTGAATACTGTACTAGAGCACTGAGACATTTTCCTGTCTTAATATTTACAAAGGAGTCTACCTTCATAGATCAATGTTGCTCACACAATCAGCTGTAACAGCTCACTTAACATTAAACTTCAAATCCTCTTCTTTTGAACAAAACAAATGCCTAACCCAACGTCATGTCTGCAATTTATTCCAGGAAAAATGATCACCAGAGAAATTTCCATCAAAGTGCATGCATGTGTTGTAAATTCCTTAGGCACACTGGATTCATAAAGAACTTGCTAAAGACTCGCACAACTGTATTGGAAATGAGGAAACCTCATGGGATCAAAATAATATAAATAAATATGGATTAAATTGGATACAAGTGCAAACTTAGCATTTAGTGCATTGTTATTCTTGATAGATTTTAATGTGTTTAATGTTTTTCTTCTGTCTCTTCAGTTTAGAATTTAAACTCGGTACTAGGAACTATAACATTATACTTAAGAGAATTGACTGTAAAAAATAGACAAATGTGATCAATCTCAATCTAACAGTGAGACATAAAATAATTGTCTGTCAGTCTGTGCAATCTGCTAGCAAAACAGCGAAGACTTTGAAAAAATCTCTGGGAAAATGTTCATTTTGGTAATACAGTTTATATTTTAATTTATCTACAGTATATTTATTTTTTTGTTTGTTTTTTAGTCCAGTTGAAAATGAATGTATAGTTATGGGATTTATTATATAGAATGCTTGGGACCTGTGGTATTCCGGATAAGGTATATTTCCATAATTTGGATCTGCATACCATGTATGCTAAACATCAATTAAACATTAAACAAACCCATTTGGATTATTTAGCCAATATGCATTAATGTAGCTTAGTTCCCATTAAATAAAATGTACTATATTATTATTGTAGAGAAAACTGAATTATAATTAATGGCTTAGAATGAACTACTGTATATGGGAGGTGGCCTTTTTGTAATTTGGAGCTTTTTGAAAAATGGGTTTCTAGATAAGGGGTCCCATACCTGTAGAAATGTAAAGTTTTATTTTTGTGTGACTTTTTGCATGACCCAAGAGTTTTCTTTTCTTAAATGTGCTAGTACTCAAGAAGTCAATGGCTGTTTTCTTGTTTTCTTATTTTTTTCTTGCATTAAATGTATTGAATTCATTAAGGGGCACATTTACAAAGCTCGAGTGAAGGATTCGAATTAAAAAAACTTTGAATTTCGAAGTGTTTTTTTGGCTACTTCGACCTTCGACTACTACTTCGACTTCGAATCGAACGATTCAAACTAAAAATCGTTCGACTATTCGACCATTCGATAATCGAAGTACTGTCTCTTTAAGAAAAACTTCGACCCCCTACTTCGGCAGCTAAAAGCTACCGAAGTCAATGTTAGCCTATGGGGAAGGTCCCCATAGGCTTGCCAGCGTTTTTTTGATCGAAGGATATTCCTTCGATCGTTGTATTAAAATCCTTCGAATCGTTCGATTCGAAGGATTTAATCGTTCAATCGAACGAATAATCCTTCGATCGTTCGATCGTAGGATTAGCGCTAAATCGTTCGACTTCGATTTTAGTTCCTAGTCGAATATCGAGGGTTAATTAACCCTCGATATTCGACCCTTAGTAAATCTGCCCCTAAGTGTCATGAATGTATTGAAGTCAATTTGTATCAGGCTAAAACGTCTGCTCATCCCTACTCACTACTACTCACTACAACTACAATTTTTTTTAACTTGTATGCGCCAATGTTTTTTTTAAAAAATATTCTTTAGGGCCCCAAATTTGTACGGGGTCTGTCCCAATGTTTTTTTTTTAAAAAAATGTTCTTTGGGGCCCCAATTTTTTTAACTTGTAAGGGGGGCCCTGGCACCAATGGTTTTTTAAAAAAAAAACTTTTATGGGGGGCCCTGGCACCAATATTTTTTTTTAACTTATAGGGGGGCCCTGGTCCCCAATAGCTTTTTATAACTTGTGTGTGGGGGGGTTACCTTTTTTAGCGCTGACGTCTGTGTGGTCTTTTAAATGTGATGTGGAGTGGGTGGGATCTTGGGCAGGGCTTGGGGACAGGGTGGGCAGTGCCCAGGGGGCCCCAAAAATTTGGTTGTATGGGTCCCCGTGATTTCTAACGGCAGCCCTGGCACTATTTAATAAAACTTTACATTCCTAGAAAAGCTAACAACAGAATAATAACATATAGAAATAAATACAAATACAATTACCTTCAGGATTAAGGGCTATAGTGTTATAAATATAATATAGTTGATTATATAGTGGAAACTGACTGCTCTAAGCAGAATAAGTATTACTCCTCTAGCCAAGGCAATCAAATGAGAACAGGTATGGGATCCCTTATCCGGAAACCCTTTATACAGGAAGCATCAGGAAGGCCATCTCTCTAAGCAAATAATTCTGGTTTCCCTTTCTTTGTAATTATAAAACAATACCTTGATTCTACTTGATTCTAAGCAAGTTGCATGAATCTGTATTGGTGGAAAAACAATCATTTTTGGTTTATTTAGTGTTTAAATATTCAAAAGTTCCAGAAGAAAGTCGCCTATAGTACCTCAAGCGAGGATATGGAGAAAAAAACAAGAAGAAGCTTATACTGTAGCGCTACACTGTAAGCTTCTTCTTGTTTTTTTTCTCCATATCCTCGCTTGAGGTACTATAGGCGACTTTCTTCTGGAACTTTTGAGTGTTTTTTTGGGGGTTTGAGAGGACTTTCGCTGTTGCTGAATTGGAGAAAACATTTGGTTTGAAACTTTTAATTGTATTTTAGTGTTTAAATATAGTGATCCAAATAAAAAAAAGATCCCTTATTTGAAAAAGTCCTAAGCATGATGGATAATAGATCCTATACCTGTACTGGAATTTTAAATGGCATCTGAGAAAATAGTTCTTGTCTGGTTTGGCACAAAAATTGGTCAACAAAAATTGGTTTGAGAAAAACGTTGGTGTGCATAGGAACTTACAGTCGATATATAGTCACATAATGAAGTGCATTTATTTAATAGCAATTAAATACAATGCATTAAGGATAAATAATATTATTACAGATTTGTTTTAGACAGTTGAAGCCACACAAAATACTGTACGTTTAGAAGTGTTTATCTTACATTGGTAATATAATAGTGACCAATATATATCTGCCTCTGTCCTTGTGACTTACCTTATTCTCACAATGAGGAGCTAGAGAGTTAAAATAGTGACAAGAAGGTCATGGAGATTTATCTGTTGACATAATCTCTATTCACGTATAATTATATGTGTTTTCACTACCATATTACCCAAACTAATTTCACACAGTTAGAGACTTTCACTGCCTTATTATCCAATAGGAATGTGGCAGCAAAGTTTCAAACAACAGGGACAATAGCACATTCCAAGTGATCATTGTGCCATTGTTTTGTAAGTGAAAGTGATCTAAATATTTAGAAAAGCCTTGTTTACTCCTTAGTTGAGTCAAACAGTCAGAAAGTTCAAGCGTTGAAATGCTAATGGATTTTCCAGTTTACATATGAAGACTCTAATGAAGGTGACAATATTGGCCATGTTTATGACCTTGGTTGGCTGGGAAATAAAATCCTTTTAGCCACATACAATATTAAGACAAAACAAAAGAAATTTTACAGATAATCATTATGTAGAGATATAATACTCAAATAATACAAGGCTATTAAAATACAGCAAACTCCTTTAGGAATCAGTGTATTAGTTTATTATACATTTAGGGGGGTTATTTATCAAAGGTCGAATTTTAGAATAATGTGAATTTTTTAAAACTCGATTTTATTCACAATTCGCATAGTACAGAATATTATTTATGAAAAACTTGAATGTCTAAAATTCGATTGAATAGTCCCGACCTGAAAATCTGAATTGAATACGAAAAAAAACTAAATTTTTTTTTGACGCATGACTTTTTTTTCTCCCATTGGAGTCTATGGCCATCATTTTCACAACGAAACTTGGCTAAAATTTATCTCATCAATACCATTAACATCAAATAGTTCAAGGGACCTCTGCCATTGATTTCTACATGAACTCGGCAGGTTTTAGGTGGCAAAAATTAGAATTAATACTGTTTCCAGTGCCGGGGTGTTATAAATCTCACATTCAAATTTGAGTCGGTGCTTTTAAATTCGAAATTGGAAGTTTTGACCCCCAAAAAAATAGAAAATTCAAATTATTCGAACTTTGCCCCTTATTGTAAAACTCTGTATTTTATGTGCAACTGGTGATACTTAATCGCTATCTTTAGACTGATTTCCAAATCAGTCTAATTATGCCCCAGTTTCACTAAAGGTCCATATCTCATAATTGAAAGGCATAACATAATATTTCTTTCAATGTTTTTGAGAAATGAGCAATAAATAAAAGTGTGTGCTAGTATTTCTGCTTTTTTTGTTGCAATAAAATTGTAAAATCAAATTACATTTATTGCAATGGTGGAAGAAGACGATGATTGGAAAGGGGGGGGGGTTAAAAACAAAAGACACAAAGGGTAAATTATCTTGCACTTATCACTATAAACATTGTGTTGCTGTTGAGAGTCAAATAGGTGTTGTCTATGGAGTTAAGATAATTCAACCTGTACGGCATCTCCTTCCCATATGTAAAAATCTAAATATGCAGAGCACACTATATACTCATACCTATTTGTCTTACGGAACAGGTAACATTTGCTTCATTTGTTCCATATTTTGTAACTGTCTAGTTTCATTTTGTTCTGTCAGTCCTGGAGCAGGGCTGGCTGAATTATTTAGTACAGAACAGAACATCATTTTCTCCAGCAGTATCTTCCTGCTCTTGACATTATTTCCAGATGTAGTTTTGTCTGATCTATAGTCTAGAGACATGAGCAGAAGGCTCTTAGGAGCCATTTTTATCACTGTTATTGCTGAAGGCCCTTCACTTTTAAAAAGTAAAATGTGGCATTACTGCATTATGTGTCAAGGATATTGAATGTTGGCATGAAGTTTTAAATCTAGAAGGTCACTGGGTTCACAGAGCTTAATATTCATATGTAAGAATGTAATAAGCTAGAGCATGAGCACATTAGCAGTTTTGCTGGATCAAAATATAATCAGTTTGGGTAAAATTCAGTTTGAATTTCAGAAATATAGTATTTTGTGGATTTGTTTTCTTGGTGCTTTATTTGCACAAAACGTATTTCATGCCAGATACCCCATTATCTCTAATGAGCAGGGCCCTCTTGATATCCTTTATCAGTTTGCTTTTGTATTCAATTTGTATAGCCAATAAATATTTTTTTTCCCTCTGTTTTACAGTGTATAAGTTAGTGCTTTATTAATACATATTAATAGTAATGAGAATAAGAATTATTTTTTTGTTGTGCTACTAGTTAAATTAAAAGATGAGATATGTCCCCTTTTTTATTTGGGTAAAAAAGTAAAATTGACAGATGGCAGCCTAGTTTCTTGTAATATTTCTTAATATTTGTTTAGACACAGCACTCAGAGCACCATAAGCATGAGCATTCCTCAGGCATTAGGCCAGGCATGTCCAAAGTCAGGCCTGGGGGCCAAATGCGACCCGTTTTCAAATTTACACCGGCCCTCAGCCTCCATCATGATGTTAATAATAATGTGGCCCGCCAGCACAGTGCGATCAGGAATCGTGTAGCTGTAGAAGTAATATTTGGGCACATTAGTAAAATGATCTGCCACTTGTTTTATACTGCTGCCTGGCACATAGTGACGCACCACTCTCTCATACTTCTTTAGGGCTGAAGGTTTCAATAGACGTACTGATGTACCAGTACAGTAAACTAAATGCCAGTACATGTATATTGTTAACACCTTCAGCACACAGGCTGCAGTATAGACCAAGTGGCAGATCATTTCACTAATGTGCCCAAATATAACTGCTATGGCTACGCAATGCCTTGTTTAAATGAGTTAAATGATGTTAATGGTTCAAAGAATGTCAGGCTGAATGGTCGGCCGCCACACATTTTCACCTCACCAAATCTGGCCCTCGTTGCAAAAAGTTTGGACACCCCTGCACTAGGCTGAGGGCCAGCCAAAAAAAAAAGTAAGTAAAATTTTTCAACAAGTTTGATTTGTGTCACAATCAGCTATATTTTTTTTAATACAAAACATGTTTGTTGTGAAAAATTCATGGAGAAAATGCAGGGGATAAGAAACACTCAGTCCACTGCCTTCAATGTATTGTATTAACTTTCACTGTTTGTGAAATTGAACAGATTCACCCATCAATAGTAGGCACTTAATACAACTTTGGCTCATCTTTCTCCACCCAAGTTGGCATCAGCACATATGCCTCCCATCCATTCAAATAGCTGAAGATGTTACAGAGAAAGCAAAACACAGACTAATCAGCTTGTGATCACTATATGTGAAAGTAGACTATTTTATGTGAAAGTGCTCACCCATTATGCTTTCATACAACTGTTAAAGGAAAGCTATACCCCAAAATGAATAACGAAAGGAGAATAAAACTCTAAAAATAAATATGGCTGATAATGCAGTGCTCAACCTCTGTGTATTATCCTTTAGAATTAGGTGCTCAGCAGTATATTACCCAACCTGTCTGCACACTAGTTAAGTATATCAACTATGCTTCAATGTGATTTTATCGGCTCAAACATCAAGTAGACAATATTTCTGGCCTTGCTGGGCTTGTACAACATTTCTAGCCTACTTCTTTAGTTAAACTTTACTTCTCCTTCAAGCAAAAATTAGTTGACATCATTTTAAGTGGTTAAAGAATTTTACCAAACTGGAATATATATTTAAGTAAATATTGCCCTTTTACATTTTTCCCTTGAGCCACCATTTCATGACATTCTCTGTGTTTCCTCAGAGATCACCTGACCAGAAATACTACAGTTTTAACTGTAACAGGAAGTACAGTAGAACCCCCATTTTAATTTTTTCAGAGGACTAGGAAAACATTATGTAAAATCAGGGAAAATTTTAAATCAGGGAAATGTATTAAAGTGACTTTTTCTTCAAGTACTGAAAGGATATAAGCACAGGTGTCCGTTTTCATTGGAGATACAATATTTACTGTGTTAATAACAAGGGTTAAACATTGCAGCATTCATGTTACACTATGGGGATGAGAATATGCAAGACTCTCTGTCAGTCACATACACAACCTAAAGCAATAAGTGATTGGTGCAGGACTGTATAAGGTGCAGACTAAATGGAATTGACTATGTACAGGCAGAACCATGGCAAAATATACATCTGGTTAATATTTTAAACCTCTTTATTTCACATATGATAATATTCATAGAGGGGAAAAAAGCAGTTTTTGGGTACATCACGACAAAATTATGATGTAAAATCCGGGAAAACATTAATGCATTATAAATTTGTGGGACCACAAATAAAAAATGTAAAATGCTGGAAAACTTAAAAATCAGGGTACTTAAAATCAAGGTTTCACTATAGTGTGAAAGCAACACAAAACGTTGTCTGTTAATTGACTCATGTGGCCAAACATGTATATGTGCCCTTAGTTTGTTTGTGTGCAACGTAAATCATAGGATTCCAGGAGGCAGCCCTTACTTCTTAAAATGGCAATTTTGTATTTATGATTACCCAATGGCACATGTTAATAAAAAAGTATATCGTGAAAATGAAGCATTTATATGAAGCTGTTTTATGCATATAGAGACCTACACTGTATACTGTGGTATAGTCTTTATGGGTTTGAATACTGGAGAATTAACACTACTAAATAATAGTGTATTTGGGAAATTACTGTACAGGATAATGTGGTAGTCCACCATCCAAATCTTTATTGAACCCCTCAAAAAAAATGTCTCCATGTCCACAATTTACCTAGACCATGACAAAATCTACTCATAACCCTGGCAGCTTTGTGGTAGTTTTCACCAATTTACACAGCACAACTTTTCATCTGGGAAGTATGATGTGAAATTGCAGGATGTTATATACAGGTATGGGACCTGTTATCTGGAATGCTTGTGACCTGGGGTTTTCCGGATAATGGATCTTTATGTCATTTGGATCTTCATACCTTAAGTCTACTAGAAAATCATGTAAACATTAAATAAACCCAATAGGTTTTGCTTCCAATAAGGATTAATTATATCTTACTTGTTTGAATCAAGTACAAGGTACTGTTTTATTATTACAGAGAAAAAGGAAATCATTTTTTAAAAATGTGGATTATTTGGATAAAATGGAGTCTTTGTAGGACAGCCTTTCTTTTATTTGGAGCTTTCTGGATAATGGATTTGCGGCTAACGGATCCCATACCTGTATAACTACATAGAAGCAAGACAATAGCAACTGCTGCCCTTTAGTAATGTGCACAATGAAATGTTTCATGGCTGATCCATGTGTAACACTTTGATATCAAGCCTTGAAGTTCATTTTGAAACAACACTTTTTATTCTCTTTCCAACAGAAATGGGGACTTTAAAAAACAACTAGCACCTTGCTTTCACATATCTGGCTAATGGAGAGTAAATTCCTAAGAGCACAGGTGGAGAGGCACACTGACAGAGGCACAATAAATCTGAAGTAACAACTCCTCTGTTTGTTCAGCTGGAGGGCACATCTAGACCACATTTCCACCAGCAAGGGACTGTTTATTTCCTGAAAATGCATTGGAGTTGAAAAACTAAAGAGAAAGTATCAACTTTGAAACAAACAAATCCAATGCTGCATCAAGTCAGTTCTATAAAAATGAACCAGCTTTCCTGTTTATGGTTTCAGTGATTTATGAGCTTGCAGTGATCCATTCCACATAGCATTGGTGCCCTCATTTGTTAAATCAGACTTTACAGGGCAGGGCTGTGTACAGTGTCTGTTTAGCTCTTTTCTGTGCTATAGACAGTTTCCAAGAATAGTCTTTTTTAGAAAAATGTATGTCCCGTGGCAATATATGCTTTTAAAGGAAAGGAGGATCTTTGGTCGCCATTGGGTGTTGGGAGTTGTAATCCAACAACAACAGAAGGACTGCAGGTATGAAAATGCTCATATGGGGAGGCCCATTTACTATTGGTCGAATATCGAGGGTTAATTAACCCTCGATATTCGACCCTCAAATTAAAATCCTTCGAATATCGAAGTCGAAGGATTTACCGCAAATGCTTCGATCAAAGGAAAAATCGTTCGAACGATTAAATCCTTCAAATCAAACGATTCTAAGGATTTTAATCCATCGATCAAAGGATTTTCCTTCGATCAAAAAAAGCTTAGAAAGCTTATGGGGACCTTCACCATAAGCTAACATTGGTGCTCGTTAGGTTTTAGGTGGCGAAGTAGGTAGTCAAAGTTTTTTTTAAAGAGACAGTACTTCAACTATTGAATGGTCGAATAGTCGAACGATTTTTAGTTTTTTTCATTCAAATCCTTCCCTCGAGCTTAGTAAATGTGCCCCAAAGTGTTCCCAGTGCCATCTTGCTCAACATTTTGTCCTACTCTACCCACTTGTCACTATTCCTTCCTGGTTAAAAAATTGTACTGAGTGCAGTATTTTATGTAGAAAAAACCCTATAAAGCAGAGCTTCTAAAATGCTCCTTTGAAACATTTATTAAATTAGGACATGGTGCAAAAGAGCAGGTTTTAGGTGGCAAAATATTGAAGAACTGAATATTGAAGAACTGTTTCCATGGTCGAGGTGTGATAAATCTCACATTCAAATTCAAATTCGAGTTGGTGATTTTAAATTCGAAATTGTGAGTTTTGACCAAAAATTTGAGAATTCGAATTTACCAATTGAAAATCGTGAAGCTCGAAACATGTAGGGGTGTATTTGCAATATTAACTTTGGAGACAAGCATCACCGGTGATGTTGCCCATTGCAACCAATCAGCAATTAAGTCAGAAAGTAAGAAAACAAAAGCAAAGAGATAATTGGCTGCTATGGGTAACATCACCGGTGATGTTTGTCTCCCATGTGAATAAATATGTCCCGTAGTGTAATAAATTGCACTATGCCATCAAACTCTGCATTGTCTGGCCTCCAACTCTTATTGTTTTTTTGTATGGATCACTAGAAGCTGAGAATAAATGAATCCTTAGCTTCCTCCTCTCCCCGGCATTACCACCAGGTATAACGTTGGCAACAAGTGGTACTGAGAAAATTTTGATACCCTTTTGGGAATAATGAAATACTGAACCAAGGTTTATTGAAGTTAAATGTGACAGCAACAGCTCAAAGGAGGCAGTGCATCAGTACTATCGACATAGAAATGTATCATCAATGTCTTATGGAATGTTACTGTTAAATTCCCATGCCTTAATATAGGTAATTATGTTGGCTAAAAAAATTCCCCTGTCCTCATTCCTGAAAACGTAGAGCACATATAGGTGATATAGCTTTACACAATCAACAAAAATAAGATGTGCACTGGCCTTTCTAAAAGGCGGTGTGAGGTAGGACCTCCTTTTTTGGAAAGCTGCGGAAATTGCTAATTGGATATATTTTTAATGCTGTACATAGTCATCACTTAGTAACTTCTACGAGAGATGTGTGTTAATTATGCATTCAGCCTATGAGTTGTAATTATTTTCTCTTTCCTGTTTATATTTCCAGTTTAGCCTACATGATGATTTGAAACTCTAACTTCTACTTGGCAGTAAATGGTATTTTATATAGACATGCAACCACCCTGTTTCCCACTGGGCTTGCAAAGTTTTTTGACTTCTGCCAAACGAGACGCGCAGTGCCATTTACACTCAAATATTTTATTTTTATGTTTAGGAACAGCGAATCAGTACTTTTTCCAAAGACTTGTCAAGAAACATAGACCTTGGAAAATGAAGAGATGACAGAGTGGTCTGCAGGAATAGAGGAAACTCAAAAGCATGAAATTAAAAAAAAAGTGTGCATGCACACAAAACGTCTCGTATGATATAGGTGCAACTCAAGGTTATGGCTGAACAATACATTTAAATTGAAAGCAGTTCAGTTCTCAGCTGCTTAAAGGACATGCAAAGGTATTTCACCTGGGGGGTGATTGTGAAGTATTTTCCCTGGGCCGGTGTTCATTTTCAGACCATTTACTTGCCTTTTCCAAGGTGTTCTATGTGCCTGTAAATTGCGCATGTGCAGTAGTGTACAATAAAAAATTCTGGGTACAAGCCCAAGCCATGTATGCTTGGGAGGTAATATGGTGGTGTAGCACTTTTCTCTGGGCTGGTACTGGTTTTTCCCAAAAGGATGTGGGATTTATTTCACTTGGGTGAATTTATTTGTTAAATAGACAGCATTGCTGTATAGATAGGTATACAGTATGTAGGCCAACATTGCCCACCTCTGTAGTATCAAAATAACAGTTTCATTTGTTTATTGCCCTTCCCTTCAATTAGAGCCTATCTGTATTTTTCATTTTAGTCACCTGGAGAGACTGATTCAGTGACAAGAAGAAATGGTGATAAGGAAACAGGCACTATCCCATTTTAATAATCTACAGTATTAGTGTAGAACCACCATTCTCCATTTTACACTTATCAGGGGACCAAAAAAATGGTGTAAAATACAGGAAAATGTAAAATACAGGAAATGTTTTGTGCAGTATATATAGATGAGGTTTTCCGGTACATTATTAATAGCATTGTCATATTCAAATGATGTAGAAAAGTCTCTGTTTTTCCATTGATGTTCTCGTCCCCCCCCCTTAAAAGCAGCAACATTATTTTTTTTTTAAGTTTTACTATGCATTTGCCTGTTTGTTTAGTGATATCACAAGATTTGTTTAATTTCTTTAATATTCCCTTCTCTGTAGCTTCATCGTCTTTCTGCATTCAGCCCTAATCATTAGGTAACGATTCCAGTTTGTAAAGTCAAAACACAGCTGATTTCTGTATTTAGTTAGGTAACACAAATCATTTAAATGCTTTTCTTAAGAATATTACATCAAACTTTGGTTGTTGTGTAGTAAAACAGGCAAAGTCTTCCACAGTTACAATTCTCAAAGCAAACATTATATTGTTTTTTGGGGGTAAGTAGACCAGTCCTTTGCCACTTAACCCCAATACTTCTCTTCACAGACAGGGCACTACATTAAACGATAAGTAAACCTTTAAAAAAGTGAATGTATATGAATGAATTTTTGTTACAACAGCACCACCTGCTGGTCAGTTTCCCACCAGTCTGACCACCAAGTAGTCAAGGAAGTTGTCAGGAGAAAGATGTTCTTCTCCTTAGGAAAAAAAATAGAAACCTTTCTCACATCTTTCCTAAGCTGAAGAACATCAGTCTCTTTCTTTCTCCTGACCCATACAAATACATACATTAACATAAAGATATGGGATATAATGTGCTAATATGGCTAGCCAAACTTATAATATAGTATAATTAGCAAGAAGTACCAATGTTTATGAGGGGCTTGGTTATGAGGGGTTGAATATATAACTGTACCGCTGCTTGTGTTTATATCTTCTAAAGCACATTTGTGGTGTTATACACATAAATAAATACATCACCGTACAATAAAAGGGGGCTGAATGATTGCACGCTAGTTGGTTAACTGAAGATTACGTGTACGGAATCTGGCAAGCTCATTATAATGATGTCCAGATGGAAAGCATTCCTCAGAATAAAACCAAGGTTTCATAGCCTCTGTGGGCAATGGGAGACTTAAAGAGGGTAATTGTGTGTGGGGCTCAAATTCTACTTTATTTTTGAGCTACATTTTTTCCACAGATACAGTACTTCCTTCATAATACCTTATCCAAATGCTCTGCAGATCTGATCTGAAAATACTATACTTCCTATGATCCATGCTCAACCATTTACATATTATTAAATACATATTATTATATGTTTAAATGCCAAACTACAGTAATTCCAAAACAGTTTCATTGTCCTATGAATATAAAATAATTTTTATATTTGCATTTTTCATTTTTTGAAATAAATGTCCAAATATATGTTCCAGGATGTAACTATGCTATCTGTTTATTTAGATTTGAGGTTATTGATCTATTCCTCTATTCTGACCAAATGGAACACTGACGCGGGTGAAAAGGAAATGATATTCCTTGTGCCCCACCAGGGCCAACACAGACAAGACGTTCTAAAATTGTGCTGTGTATGTTTTTACTAGGCCTTGAATAGGAACATTCAGAAGTGTGGCTGCAAAATGTGCAGAGCATCTTGTGCAGATCCAGCTATGTGCGTGGGCTATGCATAGGATATGAAATTCTACTGAAATTACTTGAAGCCCAATAATAAAAATGTTTATTTTTCTGTTTGATTTTTATTTTTATATTTTTAGCCAGAGCATCAAGATGGAGTCTTTGTAGATGCTTTTTCTGATAACTATTGAGAGTCTTGCACATGAGGCTCCAATAGCAATAATAAATACAAGGCCTATCAAACTATAATGCAGGCAACATGTGAAATATGCACCATGTGTGTGGGGTCAAATACATTTTTTAGTTTTTCACTTTTGCCCCTCCACAAATGTATGTATGTATGTATATATATAATAAAAAAGGTGAGTTTTCCCTTTATGTTCTCCATACAAACAAATCCTGTTTAAAGGATTTTTATGTATGGCCCTGGAAGCTGGGGTATTCTTGAAGGAACAGGTAGGCCAGTTTTTCCATTCCTTTGATCCAGTTCACATGTTGGAGCTCACCTTCCACAGGAAGGCTGTCCTGTAGAAAGGTATTTAATTCTAGGGAGACTTGTAGGAAGGTCTCTCTGAGCAGGGCACAGAGCAGGAAGGATACTTGTCTATGTAAGGAACTCGAAGAGGGGCTGGGGTGCTGCCTGCCACTGCAAGGTTCATAGGGAAACCGGACCAAGTGACTGTCTGTGAGTGAGACATGGAGGAAAAGCCAGGAGACTGTGCAATCCACAATTGTGAGTACAGGGCTGACCCCAATATGAATGTTTTTGCTGGTAGTCCACAAGGGGCCCAGTCTAGTGAGGGAACTCATCAAATTTGTGAAGGGAGTGCCCAGTGGGCAGGATTTATTTTTACAATTTGTGTTATATATATGATGGGGCCCCTACGGGTTACTCTGCCCTGCAGCTTTAAGGCCCCCACCCTTTTTCTTAGAGTGATCTGCCAGGAGAGGTGTGAAAGCGAGTAAGGAGTGTAAGGAGTGGCCTCTTCCTCTTTCACCTCTGGATGCTGATCCAGCTGGATGTGCTATGGGGGACTGAGTACAATAGGCCCAGAAGAAGGCATGTGTCCAAGTCGGGGACCAGGAAACCCTGTGAATGAGGAATAGAAAGTGGCAGGTGTAGCTCCCAGTACTAGTACACTCTAGGAGTATAAGATAGTCAGGGTTGAGCTAAAAAGAGCAGTTCTGAGCTCCAACATAGGAGTGATAGATTGGAGGTATCTCTCCCAGGCCATATTGCCTGTAGTATAGGGATCCTAGTGGAGAGGGAATCAGGAGAGAGTGATTGCCCTGAGGTTGATCCAGAGACTACTACTGGAATATGTCGCAGAGGTGAAGTGGGATACCTGCCAAGTCTGTCAGGGAGTGTCAGCCTGTGTAAACTGCATGGTGTGTGCCTGCGCACTTTCCTCTGATTCACTGTGATGTGAGTACTAAACCTGTGTCACTTGCTTCGTGCATAGTAATAAACCTTGTTCCTGTTTTATTAAGAATGGCGCCCAAGTCTTTTGTTGATTGCACAGTAGCCTGTGGGAGTTGTAGTTACACTACACCACACCTTTAATCTTCCATGTAGCGAAGGCCCTAGCCTGAAGAGTTATAGTCACGTGTAACCCATGCTCTATTGCACTAGCTGGTGAATTAACCCCGTTTGGCCCAAATAGGTGTTATACTTTTGTGTATTTTGTATGTTTAACTTACAGTTGAGTAGAGTATAAAATCTCATATTCTCTGCTGCTTACAACTTTGCAACTTTAACAGCTTACATAAATACAGTGGTTAAGCTCTAAATATATTATGATGCCCTTAGACTTGTGCAGCTGTAATAAGTGCTAATGTCTGTCATTTATTCATCCATCAAGTTTAAGTCTTAGGGCAGGCATTCCTTTTGGAAACATGGTTGTATTTTATAACCTTTATCAAAGGAATTAACAGGAAATAAATTGGACAAGCAAGCTGTCAATGGAAACCAGGAATATAAAAATGAACATCTTTGTTACTTGGAGCAGAGTCAAGACATAAATCATTCTAATGGATTTGCTGATGCTCATACACAAGCTGTGTCCTTTCAGTGGCCAGATTTCTATCTGCATGATAACCCACACACTGTAATATTGCCGCCCCTGCTGCCTGTTCAGGGTTTGTGCAATATATAATCTCACAAGGTACAGTCAGGAATAGAGGAGAAACAGATGTTTGAAAATGTCAGTCGGTTCCAAGAAAATGCAGTCAGATTTTCCCCTTTCCATACAATCTGCAGAAATATTTCAGGTGAGTAAAAGAGGTTTCAAAGCAATCAGGGATAGTTAAAGTGATTATGAGTGCATGTTTCTATAAAAGAATACACTTTTACAGCAGATAGTGGAAAAAAAAAAAAAAGGAATTGGCTCCACCAGGATATACATTCCTTTTGGCTGTTTGCATTAATAACAACAACCCCCGTTTTCCTTTGCACATAGGTAAATATGCTTGCCCCACAGGCATGTATAGGAAAGGGGAACACTTCTTCTTTTTTGCCTTTGGGAAGACTTTGTGCATGAAAAGAACTTACTCCTCTGCTCAATTCCTCCTCCTCTTTAGATCAACCAGCTGTGCAAACACAAGTAATACCACAGAGCTGCCTCTTACTTTCTAACTTCCCATTGCTGTATGTACCCTGTACCAAGATAAAATCAATGAAGGAACAAATTGTTCTGTAGAATAACCAGAAACTACAGTCTAAACATGTGTTACAGGTACAGCAGGGGCATGTGTAACCCTGGGGGCATTTTAAAACAATTGAGCAAATCTAGGGTCTAGTCTGATTGCCATTTTCTATGTATATAAACACACATTTTTTTAGACATTCAATCTAGTCCATGGAAGGTATACTGTATGTTGTATGGTAAACAATCCCAGACAGATACATTGAACAACTAGACAAAATAAGAACACACATAGGATGTGTGTGTCCCAAGAAATATCACAGCTATTATTTTATGCAGAAACAGCATGTGGTTTTGATTTCTACTTAGTTTTTCTGTGATCCCACAGTCAACTGCATATTGTATGGGGAATTATAGGAAGCAAAATAAATAACAACAATGTAGGAGTTATGGGCGAATTTGCGCCGGTTCGCTTCGCCGAAAATTTTGCGAATTTCCAGCGAAATTCGCGAAACAGTGAAAAATTCGCGAAACATCGGCGGCATCTCATTTTTGACGGCGGTATAAAAAAAAAAACATTTGCAGGGAATTTGCGCCTGGCGAATAAATTCGCCCATCACTACAATGTAGCTCTTGAAGAAAACATATTTTCATGCCCATGCCAAACTGTTGTTTTATTATACTGTTTATTGCCCCTCTAATGTAAAAAAAGAAAAAAGTTGCTATAAGTTACAACACAGTAAACGTATACAATCTCTTATATCCAGAACGTTTCAAATCACTAGAAGGCCATTTCCCATAAACTCCATTCTAAGCAAATAAGTAGAAAATTAAATTTTTGGAATTATTTTCTTTTTTCTTCTTGTTGGAAAACCAATCCTATTGAGTTGATAAAATGTTTACATATTTTAAGTATATTTATCAAAAAGTGAAATTAGAGATCACCACAGTCCTGTAGAGCGAAATTCCACCACTCTCCATTCATTTCTATGACATTTTGAAAGGCGTATTTATCAAAGGATAAACTTTCACTTAGATCTAACATGTCATAGGGTAGGAGTACATCTGTTATGGATGCCTGTTTGTTGTTTTTAATATTCAAATAAAGCTGGATTTTATTTTAATCCGCACGTGTGGATTGGCTTTCTCAACCACTATATCCCTGAAACATGATGTCCGATCGAATGGAGACCAGTTAGAGGAGACCTACACACAGTGCAGGAAAGGCACAATAAAGGAGTGACCTTCTGGACCGGGACATGTTATTATTATTATCATTAACATGTATTTACACATGTATAATGTAACTCGAAATGGTTTTCTCAGTGATCCACCATTAGCTTCCTCAGACCAATGGAGTAGCCATCTCCACCTCAGTAACATAAGAGAATAAGGAAGTCTGGAGAGTCTTTGAAAAGTGTGTAGTTTTTATTATCGCACTACATGTTTCGGACCCATCTGGTCCTTCCTCTGGTGCATGTTGGAACATGCACCAGAGGAAGGACCAGATGGGTCCGAAACATGTAGTGCGATAATAAAAACTACACACTTTGCAAAGACTCTCCAGACTTCCTTATTCTCTCATGTATTTACACAGTCTAAAGGGAAGGGAGTAATACACAAGGTGTGGGAGTGGGCAAGATCGAATTAAGTGGGTGAGAAATGTGGTATTGTATGTGGTGTTGCGTTTGGTAGTTAAGCAGAGTGAGGGTAGGCATGTGAGTTTTTTCGCTAATGAAGTGCATTATTGCCAAGGATACCAATTTGACTTTACTAACTCTGGGTTGAGTAAAGTTTATATGTCACTCTTCTAGAAGGAGTAGCAAAGCAATGTATTTTTGGAAATGGGATAAAAGGGGTTGTGCTAAAGTGCAGTAATACTCACTGGTTACCAGGAGCTCCGTGAAGAATGAAAAAAACATTGTCAAGCCTTGAACTCTGGACCAAATTCTGCGAATGTAAACTTGGTAGTCTTGGAAGGAGTATCAGGCTACTGTTTTACTACAATAAACCCAGCCAACACTGCAGTCTAAACTTATACCCTGGTCTCTAGCCCAGAAACCGACATCAACAAAATCATTTGGCAAGTTACGCAATTCT
Source organism: Xenopus laevis (assembly GCF_017654675.1). Classification (NCBI taxonomy): domain Eukaryota; kingdom Metazoa; phylum Chordata; class Amphibia; order Anura; family Pipidae; genus Xenopus; species Xenopus laevis. The sequence goes on from NC_054378.1 coordinate 88,902,064, forward strand.
ACAAATTTTTGTGGCTTGCCTCTGGTAAAACTATCTGCATATGCTTGGCTGTAGAAAATTGCCTTAGTTTTCTAAAATGTGCTGTAGAAATGTTTTGAAAAGCGCTAAGCGTGCAGATATTCGTCATATGGTCTCAGATATCATGGCAGTGACCTAAACTGTCCCTGTGCGGCCTGGTGGCTAAGCAGTGTAGCCATGATATCATGTCACAATAATACGGTTGTGATTTCATCAACCTGTGATGATGATTTCATTGGGCATCATTCTAAATGCTTGGCAGGGAGCCTGGTCATTTAAATTGCTAATAACTTCTTTTCATGGGGGCATGGCATTTACATGAAGATGATTGGTGTATTAAAGTGCTGTTTTATACAGTCTATATTTATAGACACAAAAGAAACTTGTTGCACTCCACAGGTATTGAAAAATAATCAAACCTAAACTTATTTAAGTCCCAACATTTCAGCCACTATTTGTGAGAAAGTGTTTACAAAGTATATAGATATACTGTATGTCTATAAGTATGGGACCTGTAATCCAGAATGCTTGGGGTCTAGGGGTTTCCAGATAATGGGTCTTTCCTTAATATTCAGACCCTCCACTATTAATATTGCAGTCTCTTATTCAAATCAGTGCATTTGTGCAAGGGTAATTTCTACTCTAGCAACCAGATTGCTGAAATTGCAAACAGGAGAGCTGCTAAATAAAAAGCCAAATAATTCAAAAACTACAAATCATAAAAAACGATTGCAAATGGTCTCAGAATATCACTCTCTACATCATAATAAATGTTCATTCAAGAACCCCTTTCACTATGGGGCAGATTTATTAAGGGTCAAAATGAAAATTTGAATTCAAATTTTTTTTTTTGGTCAAAACTCTCAAATTAAAATTTTGAATTATCCAAACTCGATTCGAGTTTTAATTCGAATTTCGATATTTATCACACTCTAAGATCCCTTTAAGAACTCAAATTCAAAAAATCCCCACCTAAAACCTGCCGAATTGCTGTATAAGTCAATGAGAGAGGTCCAGGGATCAATTTGATGATGTATGTAGCCTTCCTGACTTGAATCAAAGTTTTTTTTTATCCGAATTGAGTTTTCATAATTTGAATTGGATTCGAGGTTTTGGTTCGAGTAAATTCATTTGAGATTAAAAAATTGGATGTTATTAATACATTTCGAATAGTCTAATGTATCAGAGTTTATGTGGAGTTTAAAAAAACTTGCATGAATTCAAAATTGTCTATCTATCTATCTATCTATCTATCTATCTATCTATCTATCTATCTATCTATCTATCTATCTATCTATCTATCTATGGGGCAAATTCACTAAGATTCGTAGTTGTGCCAGGCGTAACTTCGCCGCACTTCGCCACACTTCGCCAGGCGTAGTTTCGCCAGCGCTCCGCAAATTCACTAAAATCCGAAGTTGCGCACAGGGGTAGCGTAAGGTTGCGAAGTTGTGCTAGCGTTGATTCGCTAAGCGAAGCGAAGTTACGCTAGCGATAGTTAATTTGCATACGGCGCCAAATTCAAATTTCAATGGAGGAATACGTAGAATCACTACAAATGCCTGGGAAACCTTCAAAACATCAAATAAATTTTTTTTTTTTGCCCTACACATGTGCCCACTGTATAGTTAAGTTGCTATGAGTTAGGAAATGTAGGGGGGAAGGAGGGGAGCCCCAAAACATTTTTCGATCTTTTTCAGCCTATCACCCATGATATAGAAAAAACGCCAGCTTTTTTTTTTTGAAGCAATCCCTATCTACTCTATTGCGCTTCGCCTGGTCTGAGATGACGAAGGAAGTCTAGCGTAAAAGGTAGCGTTCAGTACACTGCGCGCGTTAGTGAATTTGCGTAGTTACGTCCGTAGCGAAAATTCGCCAGGCGTAAGGGTGCGAAGTAACACTAGCGAATTGACGCTAGCGTTAGGCGCTTCGGCGCTTAGTGAATTTGCCCCTATCTATCTATCTATCTATCTATCTATCTATCTATCATCTATCTACAGTATCTCTGTAGGGATGAATTGTACCATTGTGTTATGTCTGAGCCTTGTTGTATGCATCAAATCAGTAGCCACTCAGCAACAAGTACTAACTGCCATTTCATACCTTTATAGTTTGACACTGAACTTGATTTCCTCAGTCAGAAAAATGATAACTGGCTTTTGTGCGGTATGTGAATTTTCCCTTGGAAGAATCCATATTGTGCAATGGGGTGTAAACTATTTTACTCTTGTAAACTCCACTCTAGCTCTGTAATTTGTTTCACTGATTTTATACTTGCTGCAATTTACTGCAATATTTCCTCAGTTTACTGAAAGCAAAATAATGGTTTCTCAGTGAATTTTATTGTACCTTCACCTTTTCAAGAAGGAAAAATAGACTTTTACTGCACAATTTAGTTTTTATAAACAGTCTATTATTTTCAGGCTTTTGTATTCTCTGGCAAGCGCAATATAAACACGGTTGCAAAATATTTGCTAACTGCTTTTCTACAGTTGAATCCTTCTGAATCATGTTAAACCCACATTGTATTTTTCAGTCTTAATGGCTCAGAAAAATGTTTCCATGCTAATGTCTCGCAAAACTGGAAAGAAAGTTAAAATAAGCATTATAAAGAAATTCCAGCTAATCTATTAACTCTGCTATCTATTAACTCTAAGTCCTAATATCCTGGACCCTAGTAGTAGTATGTTAGCTGAAGGGTCACAGCATACACATGCACACATGTCATTTATGAATTCAGTCGCAAGTTTTGGCTGAAACAAAGGCTAGGGTCACATGGGGCCCAAAATCAGCTAGCTGAATACCCGCTGAAGTCTGTTCACGCCACTTTCGATTCAACACTTTTGAATGTGGAAGAGAAAAGACGCCACTGCCTGCGGTAGGGCTGAAATCAGCCAGTGTATTAAATCTGATTTTGGCCCCTGTGTAGACCTAGCCAAAATGGACACAAATGTTGCATTTATTGAGACTATTCATTATAGCTCTCAGTCTGGAAAAATACGCAGGCTGACAACAGCCGGAGCCTTCAGCCTGTGTGCCCATTGCCTAATTGCATCCAAACATGCTCCTTGAGGACAGTAGTACAGTGTCATTGTGTCCCTAAAGTGGAACCGCTTCTGCTCAATCACGCGCAATGACACTGGGGGAACCCTGGAACTACTGCCACCCTGAAGCTGCTGGCAATATGCATCTGATTTTGAAAGAGCACTTGTATAATTGTACTTGTTGTGACACAGCTCCCCACGTGGCTCCAATTAAGCTGAAGTTTAAGGAAAAATGTTGCATTGTGGGAAAACAATATGTCAACTTTGCATGCTGCACTTGTGTAAGAAAACAAGCCCTTAAAAGCTCAAATTATGACCTTAGAGTTAAATGGATACTCCATGGCAATAAAAGCCATTTTTGAATATCTAAAAAAATAACAGGAATCAAAATCACAAAAAGCACAAGAGTGCATGCCCCCACACCCATTCCTTATGATGTCAGACCTGCTGAAAGCAAGCCGCGCTCTATTTATTGGAACAGTCACAATTCTAACCAGGATAACAGACTTGAATATATGCATGCATTTAATGGCAGTGCATTTATAGCTGAGTTTCTCAACAGGAGCATCTATAATTCTTTATCTGCAACTATACAGCACTGCACTCAGAAGAGACACTGAAAGGCCCTTGTCACATGTGTTTTCTTTGCGTTGTCTCAAAAATGTTGATTATGAAACACATACAGTAAGCTATTGATGTCTGAATGGATTTACGTAAGAAGGCAGGAGCGATAGAATAGATTTGAATAAGCAAATGGTCATCCCACGCACCAGATGAGAAAATAAAAGCCCATGTTCTAGAATATTCCTCAGCCTACAGTACAATAACGTTCCAAAACAGGTTTGAGACAAAAAGACAGTCAACAGTCAACAAATATTTCATTGTTGCAATAATTTCAGAGGCTGTAATATCTCAAAAATCCACTTGCTTAAATGTTTGAGCTAAGCACCTACTGACTTCTATAGAATTGCAGCAGTGAGCACAACTATATGAAAGTGCAAGAAGCGCATTTTGATGAAAGTATCTTTAATGAATAGGGATTTATGCACAGCTGTGCGCTGGAAATTTGCAGGAATGCAACTGTGCTAATTTGCAGGAATGCAACAAGGGCTCAATTATAAATGCAGGTGTAATTGCAAAAGTGCAATTTTTTGGTGCATCATTGTTTTTACCCACACTGAACCCCTTTCCCCCCAAGAATTCCAGCATAATTGCAGGCACTCACTCTGCAACATCTGAAGCATGTCCATTACTTCCATGGACATTGCCACTATCTCAAGTTGAATATGTTTTCAGTTTTGTGACCGTTATAAAGCTTTGCGTTTGTATTTGCACTTGTACAGCTACACAGTGATTATTCCTGTTCAGTTTATGTATTTGTTTCTTTTGAACGAAAGCCCAGGCTTTCATTACATTGTTCTTATTTAATCTAGCTACAGACAAGCTTGTTCTTTTGTATACACTGACATCCATCCATACACTATAATATAATACTCATTGATACCAAGGATACAAGTTCAATATAATACATTTTGGCTTTAAAAAATTATGTATTTCTCTTGCTCAAATGCATTTGCTATTTTTATTTTTTGTGTACATGTAGGTAAGTGCATATTTTATACTCAACATTATTCTTATTGAGATGGCTCTTCTCTCAAGATCCTTTTTCCTCTACAACAATATTCTGCTTAGCCTACCTACTGCCCCCAAATGCATAAACCTACATTTATCTGTATGGGATAAATATCAAGTATGGGACTTTTTTTCCCAGAATACTCAGGACCTGGGGTTTTCTAGATATTCATGGATTTTATTGCTCTACTTAGTGACATAAAACAGATGCTCCTTTCAATAACCACTTCTAAGTTATCTGTAAAAGACATGTTTGACTTCTATTTTGGGGTAAGCTTTGATATCCAGGGTTAAGATGGCCATACACAGAGAGAAAAAAATTAAAGGACCTCTGTATGGACCGATGTCAAGCCTGGGTCTATATTACCTTATTGTTTAGACATGGGCCTTTCCACATTGCCCCACAGTTGTGCCCAATATTTTAGTCTATGAATGAATACTGGCATGATTGCATCTAGAAAAACTGCATTGGAGGACTTTGTGGTGGGCAGCATACCTCTAGTTTGCATTTCATTCAGATGTCTAGGGAGTGAGTGTCACATTGTACTGCCTATCCATAGCAGGGCTTCAGTATAGGACTGCACTTGCTCCGCACCTTGCATTGGAATTTTTAATCTGTACCAACATGCAGAACACAGCCTGCACAAACCATTGCCCCAGGCACAAGTGATGTGTGCAGTATTCTACCCATTAGTGGGCAGACTTGTGTCCAGGGCAATAACAAATGAGCCCTTCCATCTCAATCATTTCAGTCCCCTGTCTGTGTAATTATCCATTCCACTATAGCAGCACATGCTACCCAGTAGACATCCTGGGATTTTGCCTGAGCAAGCAAAAGACCTGCATTGATCAATTACAGACAAAACAGGCATGTGGATTTCAGAAACTAATTTTCATGTTAGGGAGAAAGTTGTTAAATAATTTTGCTTATGGCTGTTGCAAGTATATGGGTAGAGTATCATCTGAACTGTCAAAAATATTATGGCACACCAGTAAAATTAATCAAACATTAACACATTTGGTGCCAGAAAAAGGACACATTTTCCCTTCATCAATAGAAATTTAATTTAGAAAAAAACAGTACATACTATATCCAAACAATTGCTGCTGGTATTAACCATTAACTCTTATCTCCTGCCACTTAAAAATGCTTTTGAACAGAACTAGCTAAACTGTTCCAGACCATCCAAAGATCTTGAGAACCAAGGCAGCTACAGGCATCTTTTTATTGTCTTGTCCTGGTTCATCTTCACTCACAAATCATTCTTTCAGTATGTCTTGCAATGGAGCATCTTCTTCTCCCTTACCTCTCTCTCTGTTGGGGTTCCTCAAGGCTCCGTTCTGGACCCCTTAATATTTTCTATCTACAATTCCTCCCTTGGCAACTAACCAACTCATATGGTTTTCAATACCACCTCTATTCTGGCAATACTCAGATCTATTTCTCCTCCCTTAAACTTAACCCAGAGCTCTTGACTTGGGCCTGTTTGTCTGCTAGTTCTATTTGGGTGTCCCAATGATACCTCTCTAAGACAGAATTGGTTGTTTCCCCCATCCAAAACAATACAATTATTTATCATCCAAAATGCTGCCAAAATTCAAATGCACTCTCTCATTTTATCATGCCTGGCGACTATTGTAACTCTCTTTTAATTGGCCTGCACCTCCAGAGAAATTGTCACCTTTCCCCAGTCCATAATGAATATAGCTGCCAGGTTAATACACCTTACCAACTGCTCCTCCTCTTGCCATGCCACTCTGCCAATCCCTACACTGGCTTCTGCTACCATTTAGAATACAATTCAAACTAAGGACCCTAACATTCCTACTCTTCCCCATCACTACATCTCTGAACTTATCTCTAGTTACTCACCAAATAGTTTTTTATGCTCCTCTCTCATTACCTCCTCACGCACTCACATTTAAAACATTACAAGGGCTGAGCGCCTTTCTACAATTCTCTCCCACATTCTGTCTGACTTTCTCTGCTTTCAAAAGATCTCCTAAAGCATGTCTATTTAGAGAAGTACATTTAGAGAACATAACTTCAGTGCGCTGGCAATTTAGCTATCCTATACTACATCTCTCACCTTGCTTACTTCTGGGCTTGCCCCCTATTCCCACATCTTGTGTCTCTACCTATTCTACTTTTAGATAGTAAGCTGTTTTGGTAAGGGCCATCTTCACCTCTTGTATAGGCTATTGGTTGCTTTATATGTAGTTCTGTATGTTCAATGTATAAACCCATTTATTGTAAAGTGCTGAGTAATATGTTGGCACTTTATAAATACATGTTGTTAATAATAATAATAATTATAATACCAATAATAATAATAACAATAATAATAACAATAATAATACAATCCATTATCTGTGTAGAGAAAACCTTACTCTTATGAGGTTTAATTTACCATTGCTCCAGTGCTGGAACACTAAGAAGAGCAGAACTGCACCTACATGCTGTGACTAGGGCAATGGCAGCCCATTACTTAAAACCTGCCATAGGCTGCCTGTAAGCACAGGGGACCGCTGACACACCCCAGCTTGCATGTCTGAATGATGCACAACTAGGTGCATCTAAAGGGACACCCATATAAAGGCCTTAGTCTTCCTCTCATGAATTCCATTGTGGAACACAAAACAATTTGCCTTTGTGTATTTTGCACCCCACCCCATGCTTCAAAATGAGGTTTATCATGTTAATTTGCAAACGTTTAGGTTCGCTAGCATGCTGTGTAAAAATTGTACATTATATATAATGTCAATGCTTATATATACCGGTAGTTATTATGTAATCCTATTTAAGTCCTGCTGGCTAGTTATTTAACCATAGAACTCAGAAGGAAATGAGATTACTTTAAATAACAGGTAAATAACAATAATGAAGAAAAAACGACCACATGTCTTATGATAACTTCATTGGTGGTATCTTGTGCTTTGGCTCATTAATCTGAAGGTGGTCCTAGAACATTTCCTGTTTTAGAAACTGAATTTATGAATCATAAGTGAGTCAATATAGAGCCTAATGTGTCTAATGTCTTTTACTGCATTTGCTAATCGTCAGCTGCACAAGGTCCTGACATGCTGAGCACATCAGGATGAAACTCATAACAGTTTGGCCATTCAATGTTGGAGATAGTAAAACATGTGAAAGGAAGTTCTATTTCCAAAACTACTGACCCATCACAATAAACAGTCTTCCTCATTTGAAGATGGCAGGCCAGGGAATATTTTTTCTACTTGTAGATATTACCTGAATATTTATTAACTTTTTTCAAAATATACACAGTAGATACACATAGGGGCAGATTTATCAAGGGTCAAAGTGAATTCGAGGGAATTTTCAAAGTAAACAAATTTGGAATTCAAAGTAATTTTTTTGGATACTTCGACCATCGAATATCGAATAGTATACGACTTCGACTTCGAATTTGATTCTAAGTAAAATAGTTTGAATAATCGACCATTCATAATCAAAGTACTGTCTCTTTAAAAAAACTTTGACTTCAAAACTTCGCCAAATTAAACCTGCTATGTCAGCCTATAGGGACCTTCTAAAGCAGTTTTCTATGATTTTTAAGTCGAAGAAAAATCGGATGAAATTGATTTTACTTTGACCGCAAAATGGTCAATTTAGATGAAAAAAACTTTGACTTCGATAATCGAAGTCAAGCCATTCGATGGTCGAATTTCGAAGTATTTATCACTTCGAAATTCGACCCTTGATAAATCTGTCCCATAATGACAATGAAAAACAATTTCTCATAATATTTGTGCTGTCCTTCTGCCAACATATGATTGGTCACTAAGGGGCAGATTTATTAAGGTTTGAATGGTAAATTTGAATTTTCTATAATTTTGTGTCAAAACTCACAAATTCGAATTTAAAATCACCAACTAGAATGTAATTGAAAATGTGAGATTCATCACACCTTGACAGGTGTCATTGAATATGTTGATAGCCTTTCTGACATTCAAATTTTTTTGGAGAAAAACTAGAATCAAGTTTCATGATCCAAGTTTTCGGGTCAGTAACATTTGTTCGAATTTTAGACTCAAAGTTTTTAGATTCAAATTTTTTCATAAATGAGATAACATTGAGTTTTGAGTACAATCGAGTAAAAATAATTCACATAAATTCAAAATTTGACCTTTGATAAATCTGCCCCTTAGTCAGTGATTTTACTTTGGTCCATGTTTAATATTTACTCATAGGATATTTTAAAAATATGAATATGCTTAGAAATAAACAGTATGCAGTGAGTTTAGCCAAAAAGCATGTAACTAACTATAACGCATTCCAACATATGCATTTATATGTTATTATCTCTCTCAGTGATAAACCATAGCAATATGGCTGAGTTGGACTTTATGAGATACATTTGCAGAAGTTAAACTAAGTAGTCAAAGACAGTGACAATTGAAGAAATACACTAAAATATAAGAGCATAAGAAAGATGGATTAAGAAAGAAGGAGAAAAACAATAGCATACCAACTGGCTGGGAGACATGCTTGAAAACATCTGCAGATGGAGTAAAGGGTGGCTCAGCAGTCTAAGTACATCCAAGGAATCAAAAGTGTGTATACAAAATCAGAATGAACACAGAAATTACCATAACCATGAGAATAGAGAATCAAGAATTTGGAGGGTTATGATGATGATTATGATAATGAGCAAGTTTTCCACCTTAGTCAGCAAAAAAGGGGCCTACTGCTGTCAAGAGGACAGACTGTCATTAATAATAATTTTATTAAGCACACCGTGGATGTTTGCTTCCATAAATCTTAATGATGGCAAATAAACTGACTAAACAAAGGTAAGGACCACCCATGAGAAAGGTTCCCCACCATCGGGAAGTCATGCCGAGGAAATACATCCCACTGACTAATGTCAGTGATGTTGTGAGCTCAGTTAACCCAAATGATCTATACAGCTTCTAGCCATATGGTAAACAGCTGCTCCCTTAATATTCTGCCTTCTTTAGTGTGCATCAAAAACTGTAACATATTTGGCTTTTCATTTAATTACAAACTTGCCTAATATTCATCAACTGCAACAATGCCAACTCTTAGGGGCAGATTTACTAAGGTCGAGTGCATTTTCGTAGTACAAAAAGTTTGAATTTTGAAGTAATTTTTTGGATACTTCGACCATCTAATAGGATACTACTGCGTATCTTGACAGCGCTATATAAATAAATGATGATGATGATGATGATACTACGACTTTGGATTTACCTTTACTTCGATTTGAAGTAAAAATCGTTCGAATATTCGACCATTCGATAATCGAAGTACTGTCTCTTTATAAAAACTTCGACTTCAATACTTCACCAAATTAAACCTGCCGAATTGCTATGTTAGCCTATGGGGACCTTCTACAGACTTTTTCTAAGTCTTTACACATCGAATAAAAATCGTTCGATCGTAGGCTAAAATCGTTCGGATCGTTTGATCGAACGATTTTTATTCGATCGTAAGATTTCCAGATTCGGTGAAAAAACGTCTAATTCGATATTCAAATTCGAAGTTTTTCAATTCGATGGTCGAATTTCTAAGTTTTTTGTACTTCGAAATTCGACCCTTGATATATCTGCCCCCTAGAGTATATGTGTCAAACTTTTGTTCCCACACTAGTTGTAGGATATATGCATTTTTTTTTAAACCACACTATTAACTTTTTATAAGTGTTTATTAATAGTGTCCCATTCAGAAACACATTTCCCTTAATATTCGTTTTATGTAAATACAGTATTATATTCTTATGGGGAATGTGACACAAAAATCATTTGCTTTGCACCAAAAGTTTATGCCACTTTCAAGCAGGTTCACAATACATAAATAAGATTTGTGATAAAAAGTCTAATGAAGAATATTACTTTACGGCATGCTAATTTGTATTCTTATTTGTAAGCAAATATATTCTCTCTGCAAAGTTTATTACATTTACCCTCTTAGTTCTTGTCGGACGCATATTATTTTTGGTGAAATGGCAGTTTTTATTGTTTTCTTTGTCATAAATATGTGAGCTTCTTTCTGAATATCAGTGGTCTATATTGTCCTAGCTTTACATCTGGTTGCATCCTGGAATTTACACACACACACATATTCTAAGATTTAGTCCAATGCATGTACACAGTAGGAAAGTGTATTATGTCACTGACATAATAAAGTTGAGGATGTAGCTTCATCTTAACAATTCACCAGGTGGAACCAGTGGTTGAATTCTTTTTGGCAAATTCTTACTAAACATCCATTCGCCCTTCAGTAAATGAACGTTACAATAACGTTACAATAACACTTCATGATTGACAGCTGCTTTCAAAAAAAAGTGTCAAATCTGAGGCTATACTTCCCAGTAAAAGGTGATACTAGCTGTAAAACTTTAGGGGGCCCATTTACTTAGCTCGACTGAAGGAATAGAGGAAAAAAAACTTTGAGTGACGTCAGTGGGTGGGGTTATGACGCGGCGATCAGCGATTGGCCGATCACTGTGTCAATCAAGGGAATCCCGCCCAGTTTTCCTTATTTGGAAAACCGGGCAAGAAGTATAGACCCCGGCAGTACCTCAAAATACCGGGCTGTCCAGGTCAAAACCGGACAGGTGGCAACCCTAAGTGCAGGGCAACAGTACATGATATTTTCATTACTTTAAAAACTTTAATTTTTTGGTGTTACTGTTCTTTTAACTAAAGAAGTAGGTCAAACATGTTGTACACTATATTTTAGGCTGGGAACCACATCCCTTTAGAAGTAAATATTTTCTGTTGTATAAGCCCTTAAATTTAGATTTTGTTAATAGTTTTATGTTGATTATATTGATTTAGAAAATGTGCAGTGCTTTTAAGCTTACTTTATTTTGTGTTTGTATTTTTTGTTTTTATTTCGTTTTTCTTAATTATACACAAACCTGATCTCAAGATCAACTTGTTAATATTTTCTTACATGGGACCTGTCACCTTAATAATTCCAAATTCTTTTCTATTGTGCTAGTTGAGCAAAATAAAGTTTACTTACACTATGGGGCAGATTTACTAAGGTTCAAGGTAATTTTGAGTGACGTCAGTGGGTGGGGTTATGACGCGGCGATCAGCGATTGGCCGATCACTGTGTCAATCAAGGGAATCCCGCCCAGTTTTCCTTATTTGGAAAACCGGGCAAGAAGTATAGACCCCGGCAGTACCTCAAAATACCGGGCTGTCCAGGTCAAAACCGGACAGGTGGCAACCCTAAGTGCAGGGCAACAGTACATGATATTTTCATTACTTTAAAAACTTTCATTTTTTGGTGTTACTGTTCTTTTAACTAAAGAAGTAGGTCAAACATGTTGTACACTATATTTTAGGCTGGGAACCACATCCCTTTAGAAGTAAATATTTTCTGTTGTATAAGCCCTTAAATTTAGATTTTGTTAATAGTTTTATGTTGATTATATTGATTTAGAAAATGTGCAGTGCTTTTAAGCTTACTTTATTTTGTGTTTGTATTTTTTGTTTTTATTTCGTTTTTCTTAATTATACACAAACCTGATCTCAAGATCAACTTGTTAATATTTTCTTACATGGGACCTGTCACCTTAATAATTCCAAATTCTTTTCTATTGTGCTAGTTGAGCAAAATAAAGTTTACTTACACTATGGGGCAGATTTACTAAGGTTCAAGGTAATTTTTGAAGTAAAAAAGTTTGAATTTCAAAGTATACTTCGAATAGGATACTACGACTTCGAATTTACTCCGATTCGAAGTAAAAATCATTCGAATATCCCACCATTCGATAATCGAAGTACTGTCTCTTTAAAAAAAACTTTGACTTCAATACTTCGCCAAATTAAACCTGCCGAATTGCTATGTTAGCCTATGGGGACCTTCTACAAACTGTTTCTAAGTCTATACACATCGAATGAAAATCCTTCGCTAAAATCGTTGATTCGAACGATTTAATCTTTCAATCGAACGATTTCTATTAGATCGTAGGATTGCCAAATTCGGTGAAAAAACTTTGAAATCTATATTTGAATTCAAAGTTTTTCAATTCGAAACCCCTTCCTTCAGGACACCCTGTTTCTTAGACATCTCCTAGCTACAAGAATAAAGCTACAAAAATAAAAACATTTCTGAAGAGTGAATAATACTACTTAATTAAACACAACCTTTATTTTAATTGGTGCCCATTTAAAGATAAAAAATAAACACATATGGGGGAATGTAATAATAGTAAAGAAAACATATTTGCAATGCGAAAAGTTATATTGAACAAATTTTCCTTTGCGTGAATATAATACGAAAGTGGAAGAAGGCTTGTGAACATTATAGTTTGCACCAGTGCGCAGTGAATGTAATAAAACTTCTTACTGAAAAAGTTACGTTTGCTCCAGAAGATTACGACACTTTCAAGCACTTCTTAAAATTGGGCAATGTCAATTAAAATATGCAATGCAATAACAGTTTAAGGAAGAATCTTTTTATTTGTGCAAATTGTTTTGCTCTTTACGACTTTTATTACACTCCCCGACATATGTTTAACAAGCCATTTAATTTTAAAAAGAATTTTAGTCCCAAACTAAGTATAACATAACACAGGATTTGGCCACAATTACAGGTCAAGCCTTTTCCAAGATCATGCTATAATTTCTCATATGCAGATAATACCTTTAGCAGACTCTTGTGGCACAGAAAGCAAAATGTCTAAAAATATTTTCAAACATAATACGTTTGGTATTCCATAAATGATATAGTATCTAGAATATAAGACCAGCAAGGCTTATTATATACTAAAAAGGAAAACTGTGTAGATCATAGGGACCACATCAAGCAATGACACTTATGGACCATTTTAGAACTGGAAGTGGAGATTCTCTCAAGATGTTATCTTAGTGCAGTAACTTTATTTTGAATACCAAGTAATACAGGACATTCTGTGGACGATATAGGGCATCTGGCAGTAAAATACATTAACTGCATTATGAGGTACAAGAAGCACTGCTTCTCCTCCATGCAAATACTTCTAAAATGAAAAAGTTGCTAAAATTACTCAGGATATCCTATTTTTATATGTTACCATTTTTCCCCATATTCAATATAATAACATCTTTTCTTTATATCCATGCCCCCCTGCTTAACCTAATAACAACCTAAAATAATAACCTAAAATAATCTGGCAAAATGAATAGCAGTTTATTTAATGCCACCTACAGAAAAAGGAAGCTTATATGATCCACAATTTGCCCATTAAAATGAACAGTGTGCAATTTGAACTGTTTGCACTAAATGCACCATTAATGCCTTTTATGAATTAAATAAATTAAGTTACATATACAGGTGTAGGATACATTATCCAGAAACTTGTTATCCAGAAAGCTCTGAATTATGGAAAGGCCATCTCTCATAGACTAGTAGTCTTTTCTCTGTAACAATAAAACATTAGAGAAAGCAACATAATCCTATTAGGTTTATTTCATGTTTAAGTGACTTTTTAGCAGATTTAATTTATGGAGATACAAATCAGGCTGAAATACCCTTTATCTGGATAACCCCAGGTCCTGAGCATTCTGGATAACAGGTCCCATACCTGTATCTTGAGACCAATAAAAATCCTGAAACCCACTTCCATGTTGAGCAAAGATACATAACCGTACAGAGCAATAGAGACTCTGCAGCCAATCTGGATTTTTTTTTACAATTATTATAATACAGTAGTAATGGGCGAATTTGTCCTGTTTTGGTTTGGCGAAAAATTCACAAAATGCATTGAAGTCAATGGGCATCAAAATTATTTTCAATTTCGACGTTATACGCATGCCTATTTTGTCCAAATGCGTTAAAGTCAATGGGCGTCTGAAAAATGTTGACGCACAACAGTTTTTATGCGGACGACTGTTCAGACGCGTGCCCAAATTTTTTTGCCGCGCCAGATTTTTCTAGCCAAATTTTTCCCGCAGTTTCGCAAATGTATTCGCCGGCAGTGAAATGTGGAAATTTGCCATGAATCACTATAATACATTGCCAATGCAAATTTTTTTATTAAATACATTTTTAGTCTATTTGTCGTTCATACAGACTGGTCCACTTTTTGACTGGGTCCCTTTTTCAAGTGATAAAATCTCATACAGGAATTATCAGTGCCTTTTATGTATTATTTAAAACAATATTGTCATCAGAATAATTTAAAGAGTTTATAAATATATAATGCAGTTTTCGGGAAAAAAGTTTTACCTTACTACTGCTGCAACAGTTCTGGCTTATTTTAATTATGGCATTGAAGAATCTTTTTACTGGTACTCATGTATATATTGCTATATTGCTTTTTCTCTACCCTACTCTTTTATCTTAAAGATTACCATACACATGGATATAAAAGCTAAGAACTCAGTCCATCCAGGCAGAGTAGGCAGTCTATTACTTATATCTGTCAACCAGATATCTATCTAGGGTCGAGGACCTCATTGAGATGCATTTGTACAAGAACGGCTTTCCGTAGGCCTACAGTATGATCCAATGGATCAGCCTGATTTAGCCGGTGAATGAGTGGTCAGATTAAGAAAAAAGATACTCATTTGGCCTCACACTTAAATATGTGCTTAGCTTTTCAGACAAGTTAGAAGATTATTTTCAGTTACTATTCTGGTTAAAACGCTTTGAGACATGTTAAATGTATATTTTGACAGGCTCCCAAAACACAAGGTGTGATCTAACCAATGTTTTGTACATGAGCAAAATTACATAATCACATCCTTTGATGAACTCATTGGTTTATTTTGATTTTTCTGGAAGTTTTCAACTGATTATATTGACCTGCTTTTAAATTGAAAATATATGCATGGAGAAGCAGCTTATTTCAACAATATGATAGAGATATTGATCAGACAACAATCTTCTATGAAAAAAAATATGATATATCTAAATACTGGAATTCCAAATGCATGATCTCTTCTATAGCAGTAAGTGTTTTGGAACTGTGAAATGTTCCACCCATGTCCAAGAATAACAAAGAACAAAATCTGAGTCAAAATAGCATCTTTTTATTATGATACAATAATTTCTTTGAACATTTTGCTTTGATTCCATCACACTTATTCATTCTGAAAGGTGACTGAATCTCCGCTCTTTGTTTTTGTATTATTACTATGTCCAATAGTTCTCAGAGTAGCAGATCCTGGAGTATCTCCAAAATATGTATTCATTCTGGGATGGCTTCAGCTATTCATTTTTAGCCAGTTCACCTTGCCAGCATCTATGGCGAAGAGTACAAAAATAACTAATCAGTCCCAGGTGCTTGAATTTATCATTGACTTATCTTTGCCGAGCTATATCACAAATAAAGCAATTATCAAAGGAGAATTTTAGAAGCAAATATGTTATCAAGATGAATTACTTCAGATGATACTTATGATAAGTAGGGATGTAGCGAACTGCCGTTTTGGTGTTCGCGAACGCCGTTCGCGAACACCGGCAAAAATGCGAACAGTTCGCGAACAGTTCGCGAACTTCGAACACCCGCAAAATCGTTGATTCGAACGATCGAAGGATTTTAATCGTTCGATTGAACGATCGAAGGATTTTAATCGTTCGATCGAAGGATTTACGTTCGAATCGAACGATCGAAGCCATTCGATCGAATGCTTTTCATTCGTTCGAATGCTTACAATCGTTCGAACGAATGGAAATCGTTCGATTTTAGCGGTCGAAGGAATCGAATGGTCGAATGGTCGAACGATTTTTATTCGAATCGAACGCGAACTCAAATTGGCGAACGTCGCGCAACGTTCGCGAACATTCGGCGGACGCGAACAGTCGAAGTTCGCGCGAACTAGTTCGCCGGCGAACAGTTCGCTACATCCCTAATGATAAGTAGGAGAATTTGATGAACATCCAACTCAACAGTGTTCGCTGACTTAAAGTACATAATTTGTTAACATTGCAACAGCAGGCAAACTAATCATAGAGTGCCTGCTGAGTACAAACTGTGTCATGTAGGGTTCTATCCCATAAAGTAGACCTATCACCTACACATAACAAGCTGAATAAGTCCTTTGCAAATTAAACATGAAACCTAAATTATTTTTTTTCATTAAAACATCCATACCTCCTATAAAGGTGTTTAAATATCCGAGCTGTCAATCAAATATTACCTGCCCCACTTCTATGCCTGATTCATAGAGGTGGGGCAGTCAATTACTTTCACTTTCCATTCAGCAATTCCTAGATATCACTGCTCTCCTCACATTCCCCCTTCCCTCCTCACATGCACATCGGCATTAGGTCCCCCATTCAGGTGCATACACAAGGTTTTGGGGTGATACACAATTTGTCTTAATACAGTGTCCACAAAACGGTGCTTGCTGTGTTTGTGTAATTCAAAGACTGAAAGAAACAAAATTTAAATAAATATATTAATCAATATAGTGTAAGTAAAGTTTATTTTGCCCAATTCACTTAATAGAAAATAATTAGTAATTATTTCTTACGGTGACAGGTCCCCTTTAACCAGCACTTTTCAAATTTCATTCCAACCTATGTTTGGAAAGGAAAAGGAAAGGCCTTTATTAAAGTCAAAAATGTCATTAAAACTTTAAAATTATACTGTTTTGTTGGTAGTATTGATAGAAAATCAAATGAGTGAATAGATAAATAAATTAATGTAATTACTGTAATTAAAGGATAAATGTGACTGTATATTTATACACACACCACATTATCAACCAACTGTGGGAAGTTACATGCTCGTGTTATTTGAGTCCTTATTAGTAGGATGGGCACGGGACTAGTCTGTAGCAGGTTCTTACCAATGGCTTGAAGAACATAAGACAGGTATAGGCAATTTTTATTGCTTGATAAAGAGTGGAGCGCCACTCGAAACGTTGCACACCTATGTTGCCCTAAGATGGAATAAATAAAGGTGAATTTTTAATCAAGAATTTGGAGTGCTGTCTATAGAGAGAAATGTGTTCAAGTTATAACCTTGGTGAACAGGTTATCTGATGTGCACCCATACCCTGGAAAATCAAACTACAAAGTAAGTGCGATTTGCCTGGAATTTTCATATAGGCAATTTTTTATAAATTATCCCTTATTTAAAACCCAAAAGAAAATGTAAGCTATAGACTCTACTACAGGTATGGGATCTGTTATCCAGAATGCTCGGGACCTGGGGTTTTCCGTGATTTGGATTTCATTCCCTAAGTCTACTAGAAAATCATGTAAACATTAAATAAACCCAAATAGGCTGGTTTTGTTTCCAATAAGGATCAATTATATCTTTTTTTTAAAAGGTAAGTTTTATTTCCTTTTGAACACAACATACAGACACACAGTACAAACTGTTGAGCAAACTGACACAAAAAAGGTACATAGCAGAAGTAGAAAACCAAATTGGACTCTATGCATAACAGGTAGGTAATACTTCTAAAAAAGAGATGTAAAATAATTACAACACAATGATTAAGGCCTTCCCTGACAGGCCAGGGCTAGGGAACCCTCTATCACCACTGCTAAGAAGGGATGCTCTGAGACGGCTCAATCCGGGGGGTCTGGATCCACGTCAGCCCACGGGCCCCAAATGCTGTCAAATTTCGTTAGGGCACCCCTAGATTCATACGTAAGTTTATATAGAGGTATCACACTATTAACCAGGCGTATCCAGGCACTAAGAGAGGGTGGGAGGTTGCCCATCCAGTGCATTGCTATCGTCTTCCGTGCGTAGAAGAGGAGGATGCGGAAGGCAAGTCTAGGGTATTTGGCTGGGACCAATTCCTCCAAGACCCCTAGTAGGCAAACAGTAGGGGAGATGACCCTCGGAAACTCTAGGTTATCCGCTAAGTAGTGTACCACTCTAGTCCAGAATTCGAAGATGTGTTGGCACTCCCATATTAAATGGAAAAATTCCGCACCCGGTTGCTGGCACCTGGGACAGTTGTCAAGAGGGACTCGGCCCATTTGTTTAAGGCGGATAGGGGTTATATATACATGGTGTAGAATTTTATACTGTACCAGCTTATCCTTGAGGGAGATAAGACCAGCGTATACATTGTCTATTGCCTCCTCCCAATCATCCTGAGTAAGACCAACAACTTTAGTAGTCCACCAGTCTTGGACAGTTCGGAATGGTTTGGGACCAGATAGGAGAAGTCGGTGGTAGAGTCTGGACACCAATTTGGAGGGGCTAGGGTCCTGGAGAATATCTTCTATAGTCGGGGAGGTTTGCTGGGGGGTAAGGGAGCGAAACTGGGAGTGAAAGGCATGTCGTAACTGGAGATATTGGAATAGCAGAATAGGCGTGGGGTGGGTCTTGCATTGAAGAGCAGGGAATGTGGGGAACGTTTGCGGGTCAAGGAGGTCCTTTAGGCACTTAATTCCGTGGAGTGGCCAGAAGACAGAGTCTGGCAGGGTTCTGAGGTGAGGTAAGTGGGAGTTTCCCCACAGGGGCAAGTGGGGGGACAGTATTGGAGGCTCACAACCCAACACCTTGAGGGCTAACATCCAAGCTTTATGAGGGGTGGTTAACGTAGTTGGTAGAGAGTTGTAGTCTTTAAGGGACCGGTATGGGAAATTGCGAAGACCCTCCCACGAGGCCACAAGGAGGGCCTGCAACTGCGAGTTGGGGTTATAAGGGTCAGGGTTAAGGCACCAGTGGAGGTAATAAATTTGCGAGGCCAGGTAATATAGGTGAAAGTTAGGGAGGGCCAGGCCACCCTCATCACACGGGGCACACAGTTTAGTCAAGGCAAGTCTGGGGGCTTTATTGTTCCAAAGGAAGGGGACCATGATCTGGTTAATACGTTTAAAGTAAGACTTCGGGATATATATAGGTGCATTGTGGAGCAGATAAAGGAGTTTCGGAAGATAAATCATTTTAATAAGATTGACTCGGCCCCACAATGACAAGGGCAGCCTGGTCCACCGATTTAGTGTGTTGGCCATGCCTACTATAAGTGGGTCCAAATTAAGGGAGACATATTGTGCAATGTCAGCATGAATGGTCACACCTAAGTATTTAAACTGGTTGGCCCACTCCAGAGGAGTCTCCGCCGGCAAGGACTGGGGCTGATTGGGGTCAATGGGGAACAAGACCGACTTGTCCCAATTCACCCTGAGGCCAGAGAAGGATCCAAACCGATTGACCAGGTCTAGGAGGGCAGTAAGGGAATCGTGAGGGTCGGCCAGATATATAAGAAGGTCATCAGCAAATAGAGACACTTTTTCTTGTACGGTGTCATATGTTAAGCCTCTTATTTGGGGGGAGCGTCGGATCATAATCGCCAGAGGTTCAATCGCAAGAGCGAAGAGAACCGGGGAGAGGGGGCAGCCCTGTCTCGTTCCCCTAGTCAAGGAGAAGGGGGGCGAGATAAGGCCGTTGACTCGAACGCGTGCCGTGGGGCTGCTATAGAGGAGCTTAATCCAGGTTAAGCACCGGGGGCCAACTCCGAAACGGGTTAAAACCTCCCACAGAAAGTCCCACTCCACCGAATCAAAAGCCTTAGCAGAGTCTAGAGAGGCTACAACTCTGGTGCCCGTCTCAGCATGAGCGACTTGTAAGTTAGTAAAGAGTCTGCGAAGGTTAATGTTAGTAGAGCGCCCGGGCATGAAGCCTGATTGATCAGGGTGGACAAGGTCTGGGACCACTCGCTGCAGGCGAGAGGAGAGTATTTTGGCTAGGATTTTGGCATCCGTGTTAAGTAGAGAGATGGGGCGGTAGGAAGAGCATCTAGTCGGGTCCTTGCCCGGTTTAGGGATAACTACGATGAGGGCTTCAGTAAACGAAGGGGGCAGCGAGTTATTGTCAAAGGCACATTGAAGTGTGGCAAGGTACTTTGGGACAATTTGGTCCGAAAGGGCTTTGTACCAGTCCGGGGGTAGGCCATCCGGCCCTGGTGTTTTATTTGGAGGTAGTGAGGCAATAGCGTCCCTAACCTCTTGTAAAGTGATAGGCGCATCTAAGAAAGCTTGGTCAGAGGCGGTGAGGGTAGGCATAGGGATGGAATCTAGAAATTGCTGGAGTTGGGCATTGGAGTAGAGTGCTGTCGTGGTGTAAAGTGTTTGATAAAACGTAGCAAATTCCTGCGCTATAAGCCTCGGTTCCGTAACCACTGAGCCATTGTCTAGTACAACACGCGAAACAGCTGAAGGAGCAGCCTGCTGTTTGGCCAAAAACGCCAAAAGTTTGCCATTTTTATCACTCTGGTCGAAGAGTCTTTGATTTTGGTAGAGCAAGGCTTTCCTGGTTAGGGAAATAGAGGCATTGGAAAGGGTGTGTTGAGCTTTCAGGAGATCAGTATAGTGAGCCGGGGTAGGATCTTGGGTGTGCAACGTAAGAGCATTTTGAAGGTCATTTTCCGCAATTGTGACTTGTTCAACACTATCATTCCTGGCTTGCGAGATTGCCCCCATAAGAGCACCTCGTGTGACTGCTTTTGAAGCATCCCATAAGATAAGTGGGGAGGCAGAGTCAGCGTTAAGGGCCCAGTACTCCCCATATGCCTTCGCATTCGCGGTGGCCACAGTTGAGTTCTTAAGCCAAAGGGGGCTCAGACGCCATAGTTTATCAGTGGCCGCAGGAGTCCACCGTATGGTGAGTTGTAGTGGGGAATGGTCAGAAAGGGCCTGGGGTAGGTATTGGACCTGGTCAATAAGCGGAAGAAGC
Organism: Xenopus laevis; assembly: GCF_017654675.1. Lineage (NCBI taxonomy): Eukaryota > Metazoa > Chordata > Amphibia > Anura > Pipidae > Xenopus > Xenopus laevis. Next base: position 88,923,395 of record NC_054378.1, read on the forward strand.
TCTACTGAGGCAAGGGCAAGATCAATCCTCGAGAAGGATTTATGGGTTGTAGAGTGACAGGAGAATACTCGCTGAGATGGATACTTCCACCTCCATGGGTCAGTCAGTTGGAAGGCCTCTGCCCATGTAGTAAGTTTAGTTAGGGTGTGAGGGTCGGGGCCCAACTTGTCTAAGGAGGGATTCAAACAGCAGTTAAAGTCCCCCAAAATACAGAGTGGACTGGGGGGGAATTCAGTGAGTTTAGTCATTAACAAGTCTAGGATCGACACAGCGAATGGCGGCGGCATATACAAGTTAACTAGCAGAATGGGTTTGTTGGCAATAAGGCCATGGAGTATCAGAAATCTGCCATAGTGGTCAAGGTGGAGCTTCAATAATTCAAACGGCAGACTCTTTCTAATTAGTATGGAGACCCCCCTCGAGTGCGAGGAGAAGGTGGAGTGAAAGTGCCATCCCACCCACGGTTTTTTCAGTGCAAGAATTTTTTGCCCAGTAAGGTGCGTCTCCTGAAGGAGAAGGATAGAGGGGGGGTACTTTTTCAGATAATTGAACATGAGACTCCGCTTAAATTTGGAGTTGAGTCCCCGGATATTCCACGACAGAATCGATATGTTAGCCATACTTCCCAGGTAAAGGTATATGCCAGGCCAAACGGAGTATCCATCCCTTAACAGGAAGCAGTGCAAAATTCACAGAGAGTACCTTATGTATACAATTTACATCAGTCAACAAAGCTTGAGCAGTTTGCAAAACACATTGAAACAGAAACCCAAAAATAGGACATACCCAACCCACCCTACTCACCCCCCAAACTTGAGCGAGTCTAGTACCCATAACACTTATAAACCAAAATAGAGGCTCAGTCCCTAGATAACTGCTAAAAAACAGTCCCTCCTACGGGATCTAGGGCGGCACAAGTCCCAACGGTTGCCCATCGCTGAGGCCCGCATATTGTCAGGATCAGCCCGGGACTTGAACTCTGGTGGTGCTGTTCTGCTCATTGCAGCACTTACCTGATGAGCCACTGGGGGCTCTCAGGGCTGATTCTGAACTTTGTTGTGTATTGTTTTCTGTTATGCCTGTTCACAGTGTTTTCCACCCACCTCGTTTACCCTCATGTGTTTCCCATTTCCTAATCACCTTCCCTTTATAAACCCCGCCCTGAGCTTTGCTCAGTGCTGAGTCATTGATTGTATCCTGTTTGTTCCTGACCTGCTATTTGAATCTGAATCTGAATCTGAATCTGAATCTGAATCTGAATCTGAATCTGAATCTGAATCTGAATCTGAATCTGAATCTGAACCTGAATCTGAATCTGAACCTGAACCTTGAAAACCTTGTTTGTCTTGTTCCTGAAAACCTTGTTACCTTGTTTCCTGAGTGAGTACTTTTGTTCCTGTGTTCCCCTTTTTTCCCTCACCATGTGGATTCCTCGATCAGCCATTCTGCTTGTTCCTGCCTTTTGTGTTTCTGTGTTCCGTCTGCAATAAACCTGCTATAACTTCATCACCATCATGTTTTTGCCTACTATTACCTATGGCTACACCCTGGGCGTCCACCATATCCACTCCCCTTGGAGTGGCTATCCTCGGTCACAACAGTTCCTAGTTGTGAACGTTACAGAATGACTCAGCCCAACTACAGGAAGCCTTTGGGAAAGCCCTCCATGCCTTCTGACTCTGTTGTTAAACTGCAACTCCCTTGGGATGGAGAGGGTAAGGCAGAAGACGCCATCCATTTCACTGATGATGTCTGGCAGGATTTTGTCTCCGATGATGATTGGGAGGATTCTGCCTTCGATGAGGACTGGGAGGATCTAGACTCGGATGAAGATGAACTACAAACCGCTATCTGGCCTGTGTCAGATCGGCCACTTCCAGTTTTTGGGCCCTTGTCTCCTCCACAACCTTCTGCTCCTGTGGCAGCTGCCAAACCCAGGTCACCCTCTTTTTCTCTCAGACCTGAACCCCAGTTTATTAGTTTTTCTACAGTTTCCCAGCACCCTCTCCAGTCTCCAGCTCGTGTGCCGGCTCGCCAGCCTCCAGCTTTGGTGCCGGCTCTCCAGTCTCCAGCTTTGGTGCCGGCTCTCCAGTCTCCAGCTTTGGTGCCGGCTCTCCAGTCTCCAGCTGTGGTGCCGGCTCTCCAGTCTCCAGCTTTGGTGCCGGCTCTCCAGTCTCCAGCTTTGGTGCCGGCTCTCCAGTCTCCAGCTTTGGTGCCGGCTCTCCAGTCTCCAGCTTTGGTGCCGGCTCTCCAGTCTCCAGCTTTGGTGCCGGCTCTCCAGTCTCCAGCTTTGGTGCCGGCTCTCCAGTCAGTCCTCTCTCCTGTGCCGGCTTCCCAGCCAGTCCTTGCTCCTGTGCCGGCTTCCCAGCCAGTCCTTGCTCCTGTGCCGGCTTCCCAGCCAGTCCTTGCTCCTGTGCCGGCTTCCCAGCCAGTCCTTGCTCCTGTGCCGGCTTCCCAGCCAGTCCTTGCTCCTGTGCCGGCTTCCCAGCCAGTCCTTGCTCCTGTGCCGGCTTCCCAGCCAGTCCTTGCTCCTGTGCCGGCTTCCCAGCCAGTCCTTGCTCCTGTGCCGGCTTCCCAGCCAGTCCTTGCTCCTGTGCCGGCTTCCCAGCCAGTCCTTGCTCCTGTGCCGGCTTCCCAGCCAGTCCTTGCTCCTGTGCCGGCTTCCCAGCCAGTCCTTGCTCCTGTGCCGGCTTCCCAGCCAGTCCTTGCTCCTGTGCCGGCTTCCCAGCCAGTCCTTGCTCCTGTGCCGGCTTCCCAGCCAGTCCTTGCTCCTGTGCCGGCTTCCCAGCCAGTCCTTGCTCCTGTGCCGGCTTCCCAGCCAGTCCTTGCTCCTGTGCCGGCTTCCCAGCCAGTCCTTGCTCCTGTGCCGGCTTCCCAGCCAGTCCTTGCTCCTGTGCCGGCTTCCCAGCCAGTCCTTGCTCCTGTGCCGGCTTCCCAGCCAGTCCTTGCTCCTGTGCCGGCTTCCCAGCCAGTCCTTGCTCCTGTGCCGGCTTCCCAGCCAGTCCTTGCTCCTGTGCCGGCTTCCCAGCCAGTCCTTGCTCCTGTGCCGGCTTCCCAGCCAGTCCTTGCTCCTGTGCCGGCTTCCCAGCCAGACCTTGTTCCTGTGCCGGCTCCCCGAAAGCTGCCTGTGCCGGCTCCCCGAAAGCTGCCTGTGCCGGCTCCCCGAAAGCTGCCTGTGCCGGCTCCCCGAAAGCTGCCTGTGCCGGCTCCCCGAAAGCTGCCTGTGCCGGCTCCCCGAAAGCTGCCTGTGCCGGCTCCCCGAAAGCTGCCTGTGCCGGCTCCCCGAAAGCTGCCTGTGCCGGCTCCTGCAGCCCAGCCGGTTCCAGCCTCCGTGCCTGCAGCCCAGCCGGTTCCAGCCTCCGTGCCTGCAGCCCAGCCGGTTCCAGCCTCCGTGCCTGCAGCCCAGCCGGTTCCAGCCTCCGTGCCTGCAGCCCAGCCGGTTCCAGCCTCCGTGCCTGCAGCCCAGCCGGTTCCAGCCTCCGTGCCTGCAGCCCAGCCGGTTCCAGCCTCCGTGCCTGCAGCCCAGCCGGTTCCAGCCTCCGTGCCTGCAGCCCAGCCGGTTCCAGCCTCCGTGCCTGCAGCCCAGACGGTTCCAGCCTCCGTGCCTGCAGCCCAGACGGTTCCAGCCTCCGTGCCTGCAGCCCAGACGGTTCCAGTCTCCGTGCCTGCAGCCCAGACGGTTCCAGTCTCCGTGCCTGCAGCCCAGACGGTTCCAGTCTCCGTGCCTGCAGCCCAGACGGTTCCAGTCTCCGTGCCAGCAGCCCAGCCGGTTCCAGTCTCCGTGCCAGCAGCCCAGCCAGACTCCGTTCCCGTGTCAGCTCGCAGAAGACTGCTTCTTCCCGAGCCAGTTTCTGTACGGTTTGCCCTGGCCTCCGGGCCTGAGGACCTGTTTGCCCTGGCCTCCGGGCCTGAGGACCTGTTTGCCCTGGCCTCCGGGCCTGAGGACCTGTTTGCCCTGGCCTCCGGGCCTGAGGACCTGTTTGCCCTGGCCTCCGGGCCTGAGGACCTGTTTGCCCTGGCCTCCGGGCCTGAGGACCTGTTTGCCCTGGCCTCCGGGCCTGAGGACCTGTTTGCCCTGGCCTCCGGGCCTGAGGACCTGTTTGCCCTGGCCTCCGGGCCTGAGGACCTGTTTGCCCTGGCCTCCGGGCCTGAGGACCTGTTTGCCCTGGCCTCCGGGCCTGAGGACCTGTTTGCCCTGGCCTCCGGGCCTGAGGACCTGCCTGCCCTGGATAGTGCCACTTTCCCTGCTACTGGACCTGGTAGGGCGGTTAATCCTGTCTCTATCAGGTCTATTGCTGTAGGTGTTGGTATTGCTGTCCTGGCTTGCCTCTTCCTATTTCTAACGGGTGCCTGTGCTCCTGGTCCGCCACCTGTGATGGGTGCCTGTGCTCCTGGTCCGCCACCTGTGATGGGTGCCTGTGCTCCTGGTCCGCCACCTGTGATGGGTGCCTGTGCTCCTGGTCCGCCACCTGTGATGGGTGCCTGTGCTCCTGGTCCGCCACCTGTGATGGGTGCCTGTGCTCCTGGTCCGCCACCTGTGATGGGTGCCTGTGCTCCTGGTCCGCCACCTGTGATGGGTGCCTGTGCTCTTGGTCCGCCACCTGTGATGGGTGCCTGTGCTCATGGTCCGCCACCTGTGATGGGTGCCTGTGCTCCTGGTCCGCCACCTGTGATGGGTGCCTGTGCTTCTGGTCCGCCACCTGTGATGGGTGCCTGTGCTCTTGGTCCGCCACCTGTGATGGGTGCCCGTGCTCCTGGTCCGCCACCTGTGATGGGTGCCCGTGCTCCTGGTCCGCCACCTGTGATGGGTGCCCGTGCTCCTGGTCCGCCACCTGTGATGGGTGCCTGTGCTCTTGGTCCGCCACCTGTGATGGGTGCCCGTGCTCCTGGTCCGCCACCCGTGATGGGTGTCCAAACTCCTGATCCGCCACCCGTGATGGGTGCCTGTATTCCTGGTCTGCCACCCGTGATGGGTGTCCAAACTCCTGATCCGCCACCCGTGATGGGTGTCCGAACTCCTGATCCGCCACCCGTGATGGGTGCCTGTATTCCTGATCCGCCACCCGTGATGGGTGTCCAAGCTCCTGGTCCGCCACCTGTAATGGGTGCCTGTATTGATTTTGTCTGTCTTCATGTCCTGGTTTCCGACTCTGGCTGTGATATCTTGGCTCCTAATTCTGCCAATGTTCCTGTTCTGGCTCCTGACCCCAGCAATTTCTTTGTTTTGTTTTCCAATCCTCAAGAAGCTCCTGTTCTCGTTTCTGGCGAGGCTTCGGCCCATTTCCCCAGGGTTTGGACTAAAATGGATGGGGGACCATTTGATCCTGGGATCGCCCGGAGGTCGATCCTCAAGGGGGGGGGTAATGTCAGGATCAGCCCGGGACTTGAACTCTGGTGGTGCTGTTCTGCTCATTGCAGCACTTACCTGATGAGCCACTGGGGGCTCTCAGGGCTGATTCTGAACTTTGTTGTGTATTGTTTTCTGTTATGCCTGTTCACAGTGTTTTCCACCCACCTCGTTTACCCTCATGTGTTTCCCATTTCCTAATCACCTTCCCTTTATAAACCCCGCCCTGAGCTTTGCTCAGTGCTGAGTCATTGATTGTATCCTGTTTGTTCCTGACCTGCTATTTTGAATCTGAATCTGAATCTGAACCTGAACCTGAATCTGAACCTTGAAAACCTTGTTTGTCTTGTTCCTGAAAACCTTGTTTCCTGAGTGAGTACTTTTGTTCCTGTGTTCCCCTTTTTTCCCTCACCATGTGGATTCCTCGATCAGCCATTCTGCTTGTTCCTGCCTTTTGTGTTTCTGTGTTCCGTCTGCAATAAACCTGCTATAACTTCATCACCATCATGTTTTTGCCTACTATTACCTATGGCTACACCCCTGGGCGTCCACCATATCCACTCCCCTTGGAGTGGCTATCCTCGGTCACAACAGTTCCTAGTTGTGAACGTTACACATATTCATGCTGTGTGATTACCCTGTGGCAAAAGGTAAGAGCCACAATCCAAAAAGGGAAGAGCGCAGGAAAGAAAATGCACTGGGAAAAAAAAAAAAAAAAAAAGGGGGGGGAGAACATAGAAGGGGCCAAATGAGGCAGGGGAAGGAAGTTCCCATCATGAAGGCTGAGTCCTTGGTAGTGAGGACAGGGCCAGGCGTCATCATAGAAAAGGAGGGCCACGACACTAGGGTCGTAGAGGACAGAAGCAAGGTCGGTGAACCCAAAGTGAGCAAAGGAAAGCTGGGGCAGCCCTTGCAGCCGTGGTAGAGTTGTCACATGGCCATAAGACATAGCAAAGGGCCCAGTTGCTAGGACTGGAATGAAGTAGTCAGGCCTCAAGGGGTAATCCAGCAGGGTAAAAAAAAAAAAAAAAAAAGGGGGGGGGAAGGGGGAAGGGAGGAGGGAAGGCAAAGTCATGGAGGCGACAGTAATGTGATCCACTGCAGGCATCCTTAGCAGGTAGTATAAGCAAGAGGCAGCAGCCCGAGGCGAAGCGGTCCAATACTGGTGCCGTTAGAAATGTTTCCCACAACCTATGACATCATAGGGGTCTTAGCCATATCAGGCATCACGGTTCGGGGACCGGCGAGGGCCCCGCAGATTAAGCCAGTCATCGATCTCTCTCGGTGAGGCAAAGAAAAGTGCACGGTCGCCATCCTGAATGCGCAGCCGCGCAGGATACTGCATACTGTATTTGATTTGCGCGTCACGGAGGCGCCTCTTTATTCCTGTAAATTCGGCCCTCTGTTTCTGAATAGTGGGAGAGAAGTCCGGGTACAATGACACAGTAGCCCCCTGATATTGAATCGGGCCCTTTTCCCTGGCAGCAGTAAGGGCAGCATCCCTGTCCCGATAGTTGAGGAGCTTTAGGAGAAAGGGGCGCGGGGGGGCCCCAGGTGGAGGAGGCCTCGCCGGGACCCTGTGGGCTCTTTCCACGATAAAAACCTTGGAGAAGGTAGTGGCACCTAAAGTTTCTTGAAGCCAGGTTTCAATGAAGAGCGTAGGGTTAGTGCCCTCCACTCTCTCAGGTAGGCCCACTATCCTAACATTGCTGCGCCGTGACCTATTCTCAAGGTCATCTGTTTTATCTAGGGCCGCTTTTAGCTGCAGCTTTAAGGCCTGTACATCGGTGTGAAGAGGGGGAATGGCATCATCTATGGCCGAAACTCTATCTTCCAGGGCCTTGGTGCGGTCTCTCACCTTTTGGAGGTCTTGGCGCAGCAATGAAATGTCGACGCGCAGTTCCTCAAACTGTGCAGTGCTGGAGGCTCTGTTCTCCATGATGGCCGCTGGTACCTCTCCTAGAGTGGGTTCAGGAGGCTCTGACGGCTGGTCAGGCGCAGGGCCCGGCGGGGAAGATGGCGGACTTGCCTGGGGAGGGGATGGTGGCTGAGCGTGGTCGCGGGCGAAGCGCTCCAAACGAGACGCTGCCTCCGGTTTCGGCTTGGGATTGTTCCTCCGCATATTCGAGCAGGTGAATGAAGTGGATGCGACCTATTTTGCGGACCGGTCAGTCGGGTAAATAGCCGGGTATCTGCATGCGGTGCACGGAGCTCAAGGCACACACGTCTGCTCACAGCGCCATCTTGGACACGCCCCCGGATCAATTATATCTTAGTTTGAATCAAGTACAAGGTACTATTTTATTATTACAGAGAAAAAGGAAATCACTTTTAAAAATTTGGATTATTTGGTTAAAATGGAGTCTATTGGAGACAACCTTTCCGTAATTCAGAGCTTTCTGGATAACGGCTTTCTGGATAATGGATCCTATTCCTGTACAAGAAGAAATAGAATCCAAAAAATGACCTGTGCAATGCATAAAAGCACAAGCAATAAATTAATGTATTACACTACTCCGCAAATGAAATTCATAAGGGTTTGCAAATCAAAGTAATGTGGATTGGCTTTTGGTTTTAATTAGTGATAATACTGCAATGACAGTCTGTGTGTACTGTATCTAATTAGAGTTTAGCTTCTGTAGTTGTAAATGGGAAATGTAATGCAAACCAATTTTATGCATCTAAAACAATAATACTCTGTCCTTGTGTTGACACAATCTATTTAAGACACTTCTTAGTTGTTTGTTTTATTCAAACATGTTATGGGCCTGACCTGAAGAAATCAGTCATCCTCATTTTTTTGTATACAGATTGGGCAGGGTCTCTATTTGGAAAGTTAATGTCCCTGTAGGTGTAGATGGAGTTTACATAGTTACATAGTTATTTGGGTTAAAAAAAAAACAAAGTCGAAGTTCAACCCCTCCAAATGAAACTCAGCATCCATATAACACACACTGACCCCTCCATACACTCACTTAAACTATATATACCCATATCTATCTATCCATAATATAAAATAGCCTTGGATATTGGGCTTGTCCAAAAAATCATCCAAGCCACTCTTAAAAGAGTCAGCCATCACAACAACATTCAGCAGTGCATTCCATGGCCTCACTGTCCTCGCTGTAAAAATAGCTGGGCTTCACAAGTTTGAGTCTCTTACACTTTTCTATCAGGGAACTTCAAGTATTAGGTAGTGCAATGAGCTATTCTGAAAATGAAATAGTAATTTAATGTTAATGTTATATTTTTAATGTTCTTAATTCTCATGTTACTACTCAAGAAAGATAGTCAAGAAGCAGCTTCATTTTTGTATCTTTGTTGTGAGCGATTGAGTTTGCACATATTCTGATGCCTTTCCTTGGCTATTTATACATACATTGCCTTGCTGGCTTAGTTTTTCCTAAGAAGCCTAACCTAACTTTGATTGATTATTCAGTTTCATCTCTGTCTACCTGCCTCTTTTTGGCTATGGGCACACAGGCTGAAGGCTCCGGCTATTGTCAGCCCGAGTATTTTGCAGAGTGTGTTCACATGCAGGTCAGCCCAAATATGTGAAAGGAGGCATCTCCGGGCTGAACTCAGCTTGAACTCTGCAGCAGGAGCATGGAGCAGATCTGCTTCTCTCAGCCTGCAAAAATAAAGAGGCTTAGAACAGGTGAGCTCTTCAGCCTGTGTGCACACAGCCTTAGAGTGCTTTGCTAATGGCTGGCCTCACTGCCTACTACTCACAGTTTCTTGTCTACTGTATGACTGATCCCCTGGTAAGCCAGATGCTTCCACTATTTGTATCTGTGTGTCAGGGGAAGCTGATATATCCTGGAAAGAAAGCACAAGCCATACACTGAAGTCCTCTCTGATCTATATCTAATACTCAACCTCAAAACCTAATTCAGGAAAGTTTTCTTTATGTGAGAAAAGAACACAGTGAATGGCCAGAATAAACAAAGTCCAATGGGGAAGGGGTTTTGCCAAAAGGAGGTAGTGTCAAGGGGGTTGGGGAGATCCAATTGGGTTATCTTGGTGGATGCCAGGGTGGAAATAAAAGAATAAACACTTGTTGTGCTGTATGTTGTTTTTGTAAAAACAATTACTGGTGGCAATTTTTGTTATTGTTGTTTCATACCACCCGTACAGCACCTACAGTATATAAATACATCATATTAACAAAATGCAACAGTTCATTTAATATATACTTGTCTGCTGAAGCACTGTTTGCATTTATATAGAGATTCCCAAAAGACTAATTTATTATTATGATAACCAGAGTATTATCTTGTACTGACTTGTAGGATAAGGAATAATCTGAAGAATTTTAGCAATAAATATTAGTTGAAACATTGCACATGGCTGGTCTTAACAAATCGTCACTGAATGTTCTTAATACAGAAGAAGAGTTCAAAAGATAAATGGCCCATTCAAGTGGATGAGAAGAGCTTACCTCGTGGTTTATAATGTGGAAACTCCATATAAGTCTAAGGAGTAATTAGGAATTCCATTTAAATAAGTCTTTTTCATCTAATTGAATTTGTTCTAAAGTCCCTTTAAGTGATATATAAGAGCTTTTCCAGAGTTACGTTGAGGTTTTGTGTATATTGGTCTTCTGGAACCAGCTTCTCACTGCAGCAATAAATTATCTTTATTATTAATTACAAACAGCTAGCAAACTGTGAACTGTTAGAGAGTTATTTACAATGAGGTTTGCATTTTGCTTCTGGCTTTAGGGGCATGTCAACAGGCAGTTAGCAGGGCTTTACTGACTGTAAACTAACTGAACCAAAATGAACCAATTTGTAATTAGTACAGACCTGCTAATTGTACATCTTAAAGGCCACTGCATTAAGAAATAATTACCATTAATATAGCTGTTTAGAAACCATTGCATTCTTCATCAGAATGTAGTTATAAGTCCTGAAGCATCATTTCTGTCACAATCAAACTTGGTTTTCTGTTTGGTGTTCACCCTCAACCCCAAAACTTCGCTTTGTAACAGCAGTCCAGAGCCCACTGAGCACGTGCAGTGTCACTGACACTAAAAATATACCCTAACAAGATCCAGCATAGTGAGCTCCTGAAACACTTTTGTAGGCCTGGTTCATTACTGTTATAATGATATAATTATATATTTTTGACCAATGTTGAACTACAAATCTTAAAATATCAGACTACTATGTCTCAACTAATAAATCTGTAGTTGTATATTTTCTTTGAGTCTCTTGAAGATGAAGATGATTTAGACTTCTGGTACTCTGAAGCCTCTGCATATTCATCTGCAGTTACAGTACATTGAGATTATAGCACATTATACAAATATTTGGATCAATGTACCATGGGAAGATTGATCCAGCATGAGTGGGGAAACCCATACTACACATTACGGGTTTAAAATAAATGCGACTTTAAAATCTATAGCAGTAATTGTGAACATCCTAGGCTCATGCAGAGCTTTGCTGATGTGTAAGGGAAACATTTTCTTTGAGGTTTAGATTGCAAATTATAAAAATATTTTGAAACATTACAGAGTAGAAAAATCAGCTGTCAATCGACCCAAATTACATGCTTTGGAAGTAAGCCCTCCTAAAGCCAAGTGAATGTGGACTGGATACTAATGCTGAATTGAAAATGATTAATTTTCTTACTTCCTGCCATGTTAAAGGCAAATCTGGAATAAAATAAACTAATTATATAAAAGCAGTCAGTATTTGCAAGTTATTTCAATACGCAGAGCACTTATTTATAAAATTACGTTTTTTTTAATGCCTTTGCAAGCAGTCATGTGACCATTACTTTTGGTTACTCTAGTTTGTATTAAAGGGTATAATAAAAAAATGCATATTCCTCCCTTTTGAGTTTATTTCTTTGTGTATTTAAATGAAGTATTTACAATCTAAAAAAACAAACCTGCTTCTCAGAAATGACTGCCTGCCCTCCACGCCCATACACTTTCATTTGTAGACATCCAAATAGAAATCTGATAAAAGGTTGATTCAAAACATTGTTTGATTATGTCGAGGCAAGATTAGAGAACTGTATCCATCTTTTGTCAGGGTGAAATCTTTTAATTTCTAATATAAATAACGCCTTTCTCTAAAAATTATTTATTTTATCACTAGTAGTGGCATTTCCTCTTCCAGTTGACACACATTAGCTGAGAACACACAACAGGGGACAGTTATGTTTAAGAATGCAGTGTGCAAATTGCAAGAAAGGCCACAATCTGCCAATTTTTGCACTTTGCATTCTGCATTCTACTTTCAGTGCATTCCTGTGGGCCTCTGCATTTTGCATTGGAATGCCTAATATAATTCAGGGAGCAGGGACCCTAAGAAAGAAAATGACCCAACTGCTATATTAAATAAGGCTTAAGACCAAAATAGACAAATGCAAAACTTCCCAAAACATAAAAAAACAACATAATTAGAGGTTAGTATGGTTATGTGGCAATATGTTGATTTTCATCAGCTGGGATTGAGCATCTTGTCAAAATAGAAATAAAATTTGAAAGCAGAAGTAAATACTGCCAAGAACCAGTTTGTTAAAACATATATTCTTGGGGAAAAGTTCGGAATGGCTCAAGATCAAAAATGTGTATGTCCTATGAAAGCCCAATCAAAGCCCTGGTGTCAATGAAATTAAGTATCTGTAGGGCAATTTATAAACTGGGAGGGACAAATGACTAAACTGTACAACCTTGAAATCTACCTGAAACAACTGAAGAAAACTGTGCAAAGCTGGTACCCTTACTGGAAAAGACTTTAAGCTGTTATTGTTGCAAAAGGTGGAACTACAAAATATTAGTGTGGCTTCGCTGAAAAGTGTGCGAATTTCCAGCAAATGTTTTTTTGACCGCAACAACAGTTCCAATGCCAGTGACAATTCTGACGCTGGCAACAATTAAACACACGCCCATCGACTTGAATTTTCACGGCAAATTCACGAATAAATCCGCCCATCGCTAGTGGGGAAGGAATATTTGCAAAGCAGAGAGGTTTTTTTTAGTCTTCCCAAAATATTTTCTCCCGAAAATAATGTCACTTTGATTTTCAGTGCTTTGAAAGAAAAATATAAGAGAACAAAATTATGTGTGGGATTTGTGTTTCAGGAAAACGAGAGAATTTGTTGAAGGTCTTAATACTTTTCAAGACATATATATTGCAAACCCTGACTTCTTTGCTTGTTTTGAATGTCCATTTGTTCCTAAGGCAGTAACTCTAGTATAGGTAAATCTAAAAACAACTGGACTTGATGAGTAATCAATGAAGATGTTTCACTACTCATCCGAGCAGCTTCTTCAGTTCAACTGACTGGTGTGGGAAGTTCTCGGCATATAAACTCTTCCACTAATCCAATCACAATGGCTCAGGCAGTAAGAAAAAAAAGTTCTACAAATGGCAGTAAACCTTTTAGACTGCGTCACAATGTAGTAAAAATAATAATAATAATTATAATAATAATGATTAAAAGGTGGTATTTTCTGGACAAAATAGCTTTAACAAAGAGATAAAATAAAAATACAGCTAAAATTAGATACCTCTAGAAAGAAAACTAAAGTCATAACTTTTATCTCCATGGAAAATGGCCATTGACAATCCATTCTATGTAAATAATAAATATGCAGAGTAAAGTGTATCATTCCCATATAAAGGAGATTTCATTTCTAGAAATAAGAAATATTCTATACACTTATAAGTACTTCTGGCACATCAGAATTTTATAAAAATGTACTGCCCCACAGTGACTGAATTTTCCATACAGAAAAAACATATTTGTGCCCTCAGAAGAACACTGGAAATAAAAGAATTTCAACTTTTACAACACATTCTGTACATTCTATTCAACCAAGATTATATTATTCTACATATAAGTAGAACCATGTGTGATTTCTGAACTTTAAACCTACTGCTTCAGATGAAGTTGAGTTAGAAATTCCTCTTTGTGTATCTCTGAGGGACTCTGCATGCTTTTTAACGTAGCAAATGCTCGATATTTACAGTAGATATTAGACGTGGGACTCTTTTATCAAGAAGGTACTGCTTACAGATATACAGAGAGGCTTCAGATCTGTTTGGGTGGACCTTTTGTTTTGGTATGTTTAATTAATTTCAAAATGTTGAACAAAATATTTTTCAAAGCACATCAAAACATTGTCAGCTCTGCAATAGCAAACAGAATTTGCCATCACTGAGGGTAACATAATGTGCCCCTGTGTCACAACCCTGGTCTCGGCTCGGCTTCACCAGTAGTGTGACCACCGTTGGGCTTCGGGAGGAGCCCTCAGCTTACTTGGGTGCCACCTGGACTTAACGAGGGGTGCAAGGCGAGATGTTCTGGCTGGCAAAGGGGCACGGCTGGTAGCAGAGTCTTTTTGGGCCGAAGGTCACGGTACAAAGGATTAGGCAGCATCATAGTCAGGCAGGCTGGGTTGAGGCAGGCAGATAGCAAGGATCGTCAAACAGGCAAAAGGGTCAAAACCGGGTGATCAATCGAGGGGTTAAACTGAAGAGTATTCGTAAGCAGGCAAGGTCAGGATCCAGAAATCAGAATAGTCAAAATAGCCAGGCAGGGGTCAAAACAGGAATCAGACAGGTTCAGAAGGAAGCAGACAAATAGCACAAGGCTCAGGAGCACCAGGAAAACAATCCTATCACGGCAATAATTATAGAAAAACTGCCCCTTTAAATACATTTAAACTTCGCGCCATTGCGTGCTGACGTAATAACGCCAGCGCGCATGCGCCTATAAATTACAGGAGTGCGCGCACACTAGGAAGCCGGCACACCGAATGAAGAGGAGCGACGCGCCGGGCTTCCCCGCCGCACCACTAGACTGCCAGGGCAAGGTATTTTTATTACACCCTGACTGCATACTAGTAGAATCCTGGAAATTTTAAGGTGAGCATTGATAAAATGAGCTACTCATGAACAGCAGGATAATAATCATTCAGTAAATAGGGCAAAGATACATTGGTCATTTTAAAATAATTCTGTAAATATTAATGTAGGGAAGTAGTGCCAAATCCTTGCACCCATCTCTCTGCAGTAGTTCCTTGTAGGGGCGCTGGCACAAAGCCTGTCTTTTTGATTTTTTGTTCATTTTTGTGCCCCTGAGGAAGACCCATAATAAGGTCGAAACGCGTTGGGCTCACTTTATTGTTTAATTTTTTGTACATTACTTTTGTATAATTTTCTTTTGTTCTTTTTTGTAATAAATGTATTGCTTTTTCAAATCGGGTGTGCTATCCATTATTTTGATATTTGTAATTCAAATGGAGACCCTCATGGGGAGTCACCTATGGATTTAGCACCCTGTAGTTTAGGGTGTGCGCCTTCTATCTTTATTTTGGCACAAAGCCTGTGTCTGTGTACTGTAAGCTATTATCTAGCAACTGGTTGTTCAGTGATCTCAGTGCTGCAGGAAGTTACACAGCAGCTAGTGAGTGGCTGGTAGGAAAAGGAAGCAGCAGAGCCTGGCAGAAGAGAGCAGCCTGGCCAGGGTTGCCAGGTTGGCGGGTTTCCAGCCAAATTGGGCTACAAATTTAAAGCTCAGGCGGGTTTTGAAATACAAACTAGCCAAGAAACGTATTTGGGCTACTTTTTGGGCCTTTGAATGGTTTGTACTTTGGAAACCAGCCAAAGTTTTTTGTTGCCCTAATGTGCCAAGCCAGTGTCTCCCAATGCATTTTGGGTAATGTTGTTTTTGTTTAACAACTTGCTGACTGCCAAGTTTAATGTAAGTTTAATGTAAGACTACAATACCCAGCATGAGTTGTGTATAAATCAGGAGTTACCAGATTTTGGGATAGGTACCCCAGTCTCCCATCCCTCTTAGGCATTCTCAAGATTTCTGGTGACTTCTCTCAATTTCAGACAATTTTGGGGCAAAAATCTGCTGGCCACCAAAATCTCTAGAGGTTGACCTGTTTTCCCAATATTTATTGAAATTGTATATGTATTAGGGCCTTATAGGGTCCCTATACCTCCTGGGCCCCCCGCTGTAGTTACGCCTCTGGTGACGGGTGAATCTGCCCCATTTTACTTCATGGAAAATTTGCAAATCAGTGAAAATTTGAAAATGGCGTATTTTCACATAAATGTATTTATTTATTTTATTCACTTCTTAATGAAAAAAATTAAAAAGTTACATTTGCTGTAAACTTTACTCCACCTTCAAACAGATGTTAAAGGTTTGCAATGCGCAATTAAGATTCTCAATGCAATAAAAGCCTAATGAAGAATATTACATTGTGCCATGCAAAAAAATGTACACACTTTTGCAGGCTATCACCCTGATAAAAGGAAAAGACGCCAGCGTTTTTTGGGAGTTAGAACATTTTTCAACAACATTTCAAGTAAGTCCTATCTACTCCATTGCACTTCGCCAGGTAATGGTCAGTAAAATCAAAAACTTTCGCCTGGTTAGAGTACGAAGTTGCGCCAGAGTCTATCTCCTTCGCTAGAGAAATTACACCAGTGGCCATTAGTAAATCGGCGAAGTGCCGAAATGACATCACTCTGGCAAATTTTCACTAGTGTTAGCCAATTCGCCCTTTAGTAAATTTGCCCCAAAGGTTGGATTTTAGTGGTTTTAGAGGTTTTTGAAAACATGACTAAACTCTAAAACCATGGATGTCATTGAATTTATTAAAAGATCCAAAAATAAAAAGTACAAATAAAAAAAACCCCTGAACCATGTGGTAAAAAATATAAATACTTCGAAAACCTCAAAAATGAAAGTTTTTCAGATAAATTCAAAAAAAATCCAAAAAACTCTAAGGGTCAAGGGTCAAGTTGATATATCAATATATCAAGGGTCAAATTGAAAACTGAAAATTTGAATTTTTGAATTTTTTATGGTCAAAACTGTCAAATTCAACTAGGGAGTTATTCAAATTCGATTTGAGTTTTTAAAAAATTATAATTACATTTTTCAAGATTTGTCATACTCTGGCCCTTTAAGAACTGAAATTCGACTATTCGCCACCTAAAACCCGCCGAATTGCTGTTTAAGTCAAAGGGAGAGGTCCAGGGATCAATTTGTTTGCAGGCTTCCTGACATTCAATTTTTTTTTGGAGAAAAAACTCAAATTGAGTTTTTAAAATTCGAATCAATTCAATTTAAATTGGATTTGAGTTTTTGGGTCGATTCCATTCATTGAATTTTGAATTTATGGGGGAGTCTTTAAAGACTCACATGAATTTGAAATTGGACCTTTGATAAATGTGCCTCTAAATGTCCCAATTGATTTCAAGCATTCCAATCAGACTACCGAAGTTCCCACTGACTGCTATAGCACCTTGACAATTTTTACTTGGCAAAGTTTTGCCATTGAGGTCTATTGATGGAATGTAATAAAAGTTTCAAAGAGCAAAACAATTTGCACAAATAAGAATAAAAATGTGCATTTCGCAATATAATATTCTTCCTTAAACTGTTAATGCATTGCAAATTTTCATTGCGCATTACCCACTTTTAAAAAGTGCTTGAAGGTGTTGTAATCTTTCGAAGCAAACATAACAACTTTTTCAGTAAGAAGTTTTATTGCATTCACTGTGCACTGGCGCAAACTATAAAATTCGAAAACCTTCTTCCTCTGTCGGAAGTGGTCGCTAAACAGTTTCTGGGTTTGCAAAAGCTATATTAAATTTGCGCAAACAAAATTTCTTCACACAGAGACATAACTTTTCGCATTGCAAATATTTTTTCCATTACCGACTTTTATTACATTCCCCCATTTGTGATTTTTACACTTAATAAATCTCAGATTTATAGAGCTTTTCAAAAATATAGAAAAACCTAATTTTTTGAAATTTGTGCAAAAAAATGAAATTTGATAGTTAGTTAGTAAATGGTCCCCCTAGTGTACTGCCTGGTAAATTGGGTAATTAAGCCATAAAACTGGATAGCAGTTAAAGTTTCACCAAAAAAGAAAACTGTCTTTAAATGCCACTGTTAATAACATTTTATTTAACTGTGAATTCCTTAACATTTTTTGTACTCTGCTGCAAACAACTCACTCACTGTGAGTCGCTGATTTCACCTGGTCTAAAGTGCTGATTTCCAGCATGTCAGTAATTTGAAATACCATGCTGACACATAGGGGCCCATTTACTTAGCTGGAGTGAAGGAATAGAAGAAAAAAAACGTAGATTTTCGATTGTTTTTTTTGGCTACTTCGATCATCAAAATGGCTACTTCGACCTTTGACTACGACTTGGACTTTGAATCGAACGATTCGAACTAAAAATCGTTCGACTATTCGACCATTCGATAGTCGAAGTACTGTCTCATTAAAAAAAACTTCGACCCCCCTAGTTTGCCACCTTAAACCTACCGAAGTCAATGTTAGGCTATGGGGAACGTCCCCATAGGCTTTGATAGCTTTTTTTGGTCGAAGAAAAATCGTTCGATCGATGGATTAAAATCCTTCGAATCAAACGATTCGAAGTTCGATCGGATTTCAATTCGGCAGTCGAATATCGAGGGTTAATTAACCCTCGATATTCGACCTTAAAGGAAAACTATACCCCCAAAATGAATACTTAAGCAACAGATAGTTTATATCAAATTGAATGACATATTAAAGAATCTTACCAAACTGGAATATATATTTACATAAATATTGCCCTTTTACATCTCTTGCCTTGAGCCACCATTTCGTGACTGTATCTGTGCTGCCTCAGAGATCACCTGACCAGAAATACTACAACACTAACTGTAACAGGAAGAAGTGAGGAAGCAAAAGGCAGAACTCTGTCTGTTAATTGGCTCATGTGACCTTACATGTGGTTTGTATGTGTGCACAGTGAATCTTACGATCTCAGGGGGCGGCCCTTCTTTTTTAAAATGGCAATTTTCTATTTATGATTACCCAATGGCACATACTACTAAAAAAGTATATTATTATGATAATGGTTCATTTACATGAAGCAGGGTTTTACACATGAGCTGTTTTACTTAGTATCTTTTAATAGAGACCTACATTGTTTGGGGGGTATAGTTTTCCTTTAAGTAAATATGCCCCATAGAATTGAAGAGTAGTTAAATTAGGAAGCACGCTTATAAACAATTTATATTTAAAAACAATATATATTAAAAACTTAGTAAAAAAACTTAGGAAATGTTAAACCTCCAATACAATTTGAGTACCTGCTTATAACAATAACAGTTTCCCTTTAAAGTTAGATAATGAGATGGGGATCTGAAGATCATATATGGGAAGGGCATCATCACATTAAAAATCACTGTCTGGTCTGCAGATTTTTGGAGTCTCAACAATAAAGCTCAGAGTACCAATGACTTGGCAGTATTGATTTGCATAAATGGGATTACAGGACAGATTGTGAACACATGAACATTTATGTTTGCATTCCTAGTCCTGCTCCACTTCAATTCTCCATGCCAAGAAATGTCTGTGTAGAAAGGGAAAGAATCAGTGTGTAGCATTAACCACAGAATATCCTATGCATTTAGAAAATAATAAAACATGCAAGCTAATGACAACATTAAAAACGTTAAAGGAAAAATGATGGAGCTGTAACGTATGTTACAAATGAAGAAATCTTACATATACTTTAGCAACCTTCGGCCACTCACATGGAATCTGAGTACTAGGGATGGGCGAATTTGACCCATTTCATTTTGCCAAAAATTCGCCACCGGCGAAATGTCACCGACGCCCATTAAAGTCTATGGGCGTCAAAATTTTTTTGTCTATGGGCGTCATTTCTGCAGAGAAACAAGGCGAAAAAATTCGCCCATCCCTACTGAGTACGCGACACACTGAGAGGATCTTCCCCTCGTAAAGAACTAGTAACATGGAAGGCATCAATGAGCGGCTCCTGGCCACAACAGGATTTTAAAATCTGTCCAGTTTTCATTGGAGGGCCATATACAAGGGCCAATTAATTGCCAACTTGGTCTGTCAGCAGATTTAACTGCCACCTTTAGTTGACCTTTACAAGAATGTGCAGGAGTATCTAGATATTATAATATACACTATCTAGTAGGGATAACTGTAAATCAACTTGCTGACTACATTTCACCACTCATCCAAGATATTTTTTCAATAGGTGAAACACTGGTTGGGCACATGATTGCTCTACACACAATGAATAAATATTCATTTATTTGTGAAAATTATTAAGTCAAATTCAAAGTTACTTTTTTCAGCAATTCGAGTAAATCAAAATGCAAATGCTGGCATACTGTCCATATTGAGAATCATGTCCAGATACCATTTTGATGATGAGTGCTGACAATGACACAATCTCTACTACAAACATTTGAGTAGTTGTGTCTGAATAGCTGATTAATAGGGGGGGTTTATGTATGGCCCCAAATTCTGTCAATACAACACCCCCTTGTGGCCAAAATTATTTTGAAATAATGGGAAAAAAGATAGATTATGGGTAAAAAACATGCCAAATTGTATCCACAATTGCACTTTGAACTTGTGTTGGATAATGACCATTATAATGCTGGATAATGAGATAATTAATGATTGTATCTCACATTTGTTGGACTCGTTTGCTATTCCATAACTGAACTCCATACTTTCTGTAAATACATTTTCTGTTATCAGGGTCAGGAACGTATATAATAAAAGGGACCTTTTTTCTCCACTGTTACTCAACTGTTAGTCATTCCTACATGTCTAAAGTGCAGGAAATGTTGTGTCAGAAACCATATAAATATTAATTTCATGCTTTACACATGGTAATTGGTCATCAGAAAATGCACAGCTTTCTCTATTTTGTATCTGCCTTTTTTAACAATATCTTTTGGATATCATGCTTGACTGTTTCCAAAACTCTAAACTGTTATCATTATTATTATGTTAAGAGAATTTTATATAATTCACTTGCAGTATTTTTCCAAAGATGCAAATATGAAGATAATTTTCTCTGCGTTGAAAGTCCTCTCTGAGGGAATGCTATAAATGTTAGTTTCTTTTGAGGAGTGTTACATTAATCAGAGGCAGATGGAAAATGGCTCAGCTATTCTGGCACAATACCATTGTGTATTTTGATGCTGATGCCAGAGGAATAGTGTGCTTAGAAAGCAAGTCTATTTGGAATGAAAAAGCCCCCCTTTAAGCACATTTGGGCCCATTTACAAACATGTAAAATTTTTCCTCAAATTTCGAAAAAATGGTGCAAAAATTGTGTGGAAATTTGTGTCTTATATAAGTCAATGGGAGCTGCAATGATCTTATTGGACTAGTTTTAATCCATTCAAACTTTAAGGGGCAGATTCACTAAGGGTCGAATTTCGAAGTAAAAAATACGAAATTCGACCCTCGAATTGAAATCCTTCGACTTCGAATATCGAAGTCGAAGGATTTAGCGCTAATCCTTCGATCGAACGATCGAAGGATTTTTCGTTCGATCGAACGATTAAATCCTTCGAATCGAATGATTCGAAGGATTTTAATCCAACGATCGAACGAAAATCCTTCGATCAAAAAAAGGTTAGCAAGCCTATGGGGACCTTCCCCATAGGCTAACATTGACTTCGGTAGCTTTTAGCTGCCGAAGTAGGGGGTCGAAGTTTTTTTAAAAGGGCAAGTACTTCGACTATCGAATGGTCGAATAGTCGAACGATTTTTACTTCGAATCGTTCGATTTCATTCGATTTCGATCGAATTCGAACGAATTTAACCAATTCGATGGTCGAAGTACCCAAAAAATACTTCGAAATTCGAAGTATTTTTCATTCGAATCCTTCACTCGAGCTTAGTGAATCTGCCCCTAAGAGATTTTCAGATTTTTGTTAATGAATGAAATATAAATATAATGAATATAAAATATATAACCTCACCTATTAAACCTTACTGAAAATGATTTGTCTACAAAAACACTGGAATAGTGCATTTGAACCTCCAGCAGCCACTGGGTCTGCTATTGCTGCATGTCTATAGTGAATGTACCTTCTAAACTGCATACATCTCCAAGATAGAGCCTTCACTTTTTAAGAGGAATTTTTAGGTATAGGGTATATACATGGTAGCTTTACGTTATTATACATTACCAGGATCATCCATAAAATAGGTACAATTGAGAAAAAGTAATAGTTCTACTAGTGTCAGGTTGTGCCACATGTGAGTGGCTAGCAGGTTGGAGCCTATGTGCTGTGTAACGTGGGTAAAATTAAACTGGAACTTTAAAGGCAGCTGACATGTTCTAAGATTGAAGGTTTATTAAATATGAGTACAGCAGCAAGGAATGCAGGCTCAAGGAATAAACAAGTCCTTTACTACTCCAAAGGTCAAAGGCAGACGGCTGACAAGGAAAGTCTGATAACTCGCAGAGGGTCTGGGCATGCGGCTGACAAGGAGAGTCCAATGGGCAGGCTGAGGTCAATACCAGGAGATCCAAATAAGCAATAGGAAAAAGAGCAGAGGAAACACAGGCACGGAGCAGGAACAGGGAACCAGGTGGGACTCAGGAACTATGGCAGGAATCAGGAAACTTCAGCAAAAATCAGGAACACAGGAACAGAATATTGGTAGATCTGGTGTAAGGGCTTCAATAATCAACCAACCAGGGGTTGCTTCCAGTGGGCTTATAAAGCCCCTTAATTGAATAATTAGTAACACATGATGCAAATGAGTTGGGCG
Organism: Xenopus laevis; assembly: GCF_017654675.1. NCBI lineage: Eukaryota > Metazoa > Chordata > Amphibia > Anura > Pipidae > Xenopus > Xenopus laevis. Next base: position 88,945,360 of record NC_054378.1, read on the forward strand.
GAGGGAGAGACCAACAAGCAGAGAGCAACCGATGACCTTCAGGATAGTTGACCCACATCCATACTGAGTAGGTTAATGCAGACATAGTTCATCAAGCAGAGATGGGTTCGAGAACAGGTACTGTAAGTCCTGACAACTAGCTGGATGCACTGAGCACTAAACTGAACCAATTCAAGTGCACAGAGCGACGTGCAATTTCAAGCTCAACCTCAAAGTTTTTTTCCCACAATGCAGCTTTTTCACCAGAATTTTAGTTTCATTGCAGTCACAAAGGGGTGCTCTTGATACAATAGCACTGTGCCACCCACAATAGTTCAAAACTGTGCACATGCCTCATCACAAATTGGGCGCAGTTGCACGACATACTTTAGAAGTCTGCCTGGTGTTATATCCAGTGTTCACTGGTGTCACTTCCACTAGTCTCATTTCCATCTCATCAGAGAGGATTGACTCAGGGTGCTGAGGGAACCTTGGAGTTACTTCCTGGTGCAAAGGTAGGAGTGGCTCTAAGGATTCCCTGCGTCAAAATGAGCAGCAGCTCTCATTTCAGATTAAAGGCAAGAAGGAATGAATTTATATATATATATATATATATATATATATATATATATATATATATATATATATATATATATATATATATATATATATATATATATATATATATATATATATATATTATAACGCTTAAAAAAATACATTAACCTAACACTGTATATACATTCACCTGGTACAATATTTTTTCGTGCAATTAATAAAACACCACGAAATTTTGCAAGTATTGACGGGCACTAATTATCTGCTACTTTAGACATATTTCTGCTGCACTTAGAAGCCACAAGCAAAATACTGCAAATACTTTGGAACATGTTGCCCCAGGACTTTCCTTTATAAACGGATTGAGTTAGCTGCAAACTGTGTGCATTTGTTAAGAGACATTTTGAAACATCTGCTTAAGAAATGTTTATGACCTCAGCTAGAAAAAAAAAGCTATTTGTTTTGGCATGAAAGTTGATCGGAAAATACATATTTCCCATTTGCAAGCAACACCCTGTATATTAACCAGAAAACTGGAATGCAACAATTGCTTCCAGGACTGCACTTATGTGCTGCAGACAGATTACAATAAGCAACCTCATACAAATAAGCATTGCATCATCTACATTACTGATGCCTTTTTATGTTGTCATATCATCTTTCCTTCCATGTAGAGTGCACTGAATATGAATATATATATATATATATATATATATTGTGGTAGAGTGACCAGGAAAAGGTGGAAAAAGGTCACTCTAGCCTGTAATTTCTCCCCAGGTACTGAGAGAGGCTCCAGGAAGGGAGTTATTAAACAGAGAATCAGCGCTCTGTTTCAAGACTTTAGTAGCCAGGGACTCCATTCCGCAGATCCAGTCCAGAGATTGGAGTTCACCTTCCACAGGAAAGCTGTCCTGTGGAAAGACTATTTAAAGTTGATTGGAATAGGCGAGTGTGTCTCTCAACAGGGCACAGCAGGTAGGAGACCTGGCTGTGTGAGGAACTCCCAGAGGAGCTGGGAGTGCTGCCTGTTACTGCAAGAAGCAGAGGGAGCCCGTGACTCTCACAGAGATATTGTGAAGAGAGTGAGGAAGCCAGGAGGCTGAATAAGCACTACAGGAAGGAGTCCTGTGAGTACAGGGGTGAGCCAAACCATTTCTTGTGCTGTTTGTCCACAAGGGGCCCAGTCTAGTCAGGGACTGCTTCAAAGTGTGAAGGTAGTGCCCAGTGGGCTAGGTTTTATTTTTATTATTTGTTTTGAATGATAAAATGGTCACCCCTGGGTCTGTGCATTATTGACGGTGTATGTTAAAGTTGGAAAATAAACCTTTGTTTTCCTTGAAGAAACTGTGTGTCCCTGTCTTTATGCTCCTTTCTCCTATGCTGCCTGCTCACCATTGACTAATCCCCCCTAAAAGTTACGTGGTCAAGCCGCCAGCTTGTCACATATGGTGTTTCGGATGCGGGCAAAACAAGGAGCAATAAAGACATACACCTGTTTAAAGGGCTGATGAGCCTAAGAGACTTTACCTATAAGCCTGTGAATATGGCAATTGGTGCTGCTAATCCCATTTCTTCAGCTGTTCAGCAGGAGGCTGTGAGGGCCATGCTAAAGAAACAGGAACAGCAAGGTGGTGACTGGTGGATGCAGTTCCACAACGATTGGGAGAGAGTCTGCGCGCCAAATGTGGTAAAGATGCCAATGGGGAAGAGATTGCAAAATGCCCCAAAAGTGAAACGTGAGCGTTTCTGTGAGTTGCAAGGAGCAGTGGCAGCTCCTGAAAAGTCTTTAGAGGAAAAGACTAATTTTTTCTGTGTACCACAGAGAGAGTTCTTCCAGCAAGCTTCCTTAAAGGTACAGCGACCTGTGTGTTTTCAACAGATGCCAAAGGAAGTGAGGGAGACTTCGCGAGTGGCAATGGAAGTCACTGTGTCTGGATCCAAGCAAGTTAACTGGGTCCCAAGAGGCGGTACCCCAAAGTTGGAGCCCAGGCGGTGGGCACAAGTGCAGCATGCCAAGGAGAGAGGGTATGCTGGTTTCACAGTCCAGTCTGGCAAGGTTGGCCAAAGATTATCCCCAGCAGTTCCAGAGAGTCTGATGCCCTTCAGGAATGGTGAGACTGTTCTTAAAGGGGCGGTGGAAAGGGAACAGCAGGCTGGGGGGATAAAAGACTGGGACTGTGGGAGGAAAGGAAAGGTCCTGGGACCTAAAGAGTTAAGTGCGCAATCAGAGTGCACTGTGCCTGTTAAAGGTACTGCTGAAAAGTCAATAGAGGTGAAAGTGAATGGGATTTCACTGTGGGTCACACTGGACATTAACTCAACTAAGTCGTTGGTGTTGCATGAACTGTTAATGTTTGTTCTACCCTGGCAGGAGCTCCCGGAGATGCAAGTGAACTCTGAACCGACTGTATGTCTGTCTTTTGAAACCACCAAAGGGACAGTTGTTCACTCCCTCGTAGTTGCCAGTGAGGGGGAGGTGGAAATTGTTCTGGGAACAGACTTTCCCCTATTCTGGGTGTTGTGGGGAATCCACAAAGGTTTAGATGTGGAGCAATCAAACCAGGTGGTTAATAATGTCTGTTCTATGCAAAATGTTATGTGTAATTTTGCTGACCAATGTCCAGATGTGAATCCTATGTGTGTGACTGTGGGGTGTGAAGTAACACCCAAAGTAAAAAGTTTAGGGGTGACCCCCAAAGTGAGTTTTTCCCTAGCAGAGGTGAATTCTGCAGTGCAAAGGCTGGAAGGTTTAAAGCCTAATTTAACAAACCTAAATGTTGCCAGTGTGAATGAGTATGAGACTGCAACTCTGGTGCAAGAAACTGCAGCAAATGTGGAAAGTCTGCATGGGGAATTGTTGAGCAGAGAAAGCTCAAATACTTTAGCAAACAAGGAGTTAAAGCAAATAGATGGTAACCCTTTGTTTCCCTGCAGTAGCTCATCTATCAAAAGTCTTTATGAGGATGGGTGTACAAATGAGCAGTCTCAGTCAGGTGGTATGGATAACTTGACTGGGCTTATTGAAAGGGAAAGGTGCGCCCACTGTTTTAGTATAGAGCATGTTACAGACAATTGTGCTCTATATTTTGCAATACAAAGGCTGTTTGAAGTATGCAAGCCGAATTGTGGGAATGAGACACCTGAAAGTATGTCAGGTGAGAGACCTGAAATCCTTGACTGCCAAGCTGTGTGTGTGAACACAGTCAATGCAAATGATGGTTTGGAAAATAGTACCATGACTCTTAATGGTGATAAGCCAGACGGTATGTCTGAGGAAGCGAGTGATAAAAATGTACGATTGCCTCCTGAATCTGTGTGTGTGCAGGTGTCAACCACAGAACTGTTCTCCAGTGTGAGAGTTGAAACACAATGTACTGTAGAGGGAAAAGTTTGTGAAGTAACAAGTTCCCCAGTAAAATGTGTGCCTTCTATTGAGAAGTGGAGTGTGCCTGAGAGTAGCTTAACGGCACAGACTGCCGGTAAAACAGTGAATGTGAACAGACCCGAGTGTGCTGATATGGAGACTGGTAACATGGCTGTCAATGGGGATAAGCCACATGGAGTGACCGCGGTTGAAAGCGAAGTCATGACTCTTGTGTTACATTCCATGGAAAAAGTCTCAGAATCTGTCTGTCTGAAAGAAGATGCGTTGGGTCCCAATACAAGTGATCCCAAATGTGAGTTGCTTGCTAACCCTGAGCATGTGACTGAGTGTGTGTCTGGCTGTATAACACATGTCTGTGAGCAAGATGCAACCAGAGGGCAGACTAAAACTGTTGGCCATGGGCTTGAAGTGAAAGCCCTCAGTGTGTTTAAAAACCCATCATTGCCAGTTGCGGAAGGACACCCTATATCCCAGGCAGTGGGTAAAACTAAAATGAAAAGCGTGCATGATGGTAACAGAGATGCCAAAGTGTGTGTGTCTTCCCTAGTAAATAAAATTCAGGAGTTGGAAGTGTGTGTGGCCGCTCCCATAGAGACACATGTGTCAGATTCATGTGGTAGCAATAATACGTTTTCATTGAAGGGTTCATCCAAAAGGAACTCCCAAAAGTCAAGTAGGAGAACCTGGGTGACTAAAGTAAGGCAAAAGTGCAAGTACATGGTCATGCTTGAGAGTCACTCAGCCTTACAAAGAAGCATGCATGTGGTATCCCTGATTGAGATGTGTGTGTTGGATCTCATGCAGAGGAAAGAAAACATGAGGAAACTTATAGAAATCCCTTTAAGAGAGAGAGAATTTCTATTAGGGTTTCAATGTGCTCACCCCTACGGGTTGAAGCAGAGAGGGGGGATATGTGGTAGAGTGACCAGGAAAAGGTGGAAAAAGGTCACTCTAGCCTGTAATTTCTCCCCAGGTACTGAGAGAGGCTCCAGGAAGGGAGTTATTAAACAGAGAATCAGCGCTCTGTTTCAAGACTTTAGTAGCCAGGGACTCCATTCCGCAGATCCAGTCCAGAGATTGGAGTTCACCTTCCACAGGAAAGCTGTCCTGTGGAAAGACTATTTAAAGTTGATTGGAATAGGCGAGTGTGTCTCTCAACAGGGCACAGCAGGTAGGAGACCTGGCTGTGTGAGGAACTCCCAGAGGAGCTGGGAGTGCTGCCTGTTACTGCAAGAAGCAGAGGGAGCCCGTGACTCTCACAGAGATATTGTGAAGAGAGTGAGGAAGCCAGGAGGCTGAATAAGCACTACAGGAAGGAGTCCTGTGAGTACAGGGGTGAGCCAAACCATTTCTTGTGCTGTTTGTCCACAAGGGGCCCAGTCTAGTCAGGGACTGCTTCAAAGTGTGAAGGTAGTGCCCAGTGGGCTAGGTTTTATTTTTATTATTTGTTTTGAATGATAAAATGGTCACCCCTGGGTCTGTGCATTATTGACGGTGTATGTTAAAGTTGGAAAATAAACCTTTGTTTTCCTTGAAGAAACTGTGTGTCCCTGTCTTTATGCTCCTTTCTCCTATGCTGCCTGCTCGCCATTGACTAATCCCCCCTAAAAGTTACGTGGTCAAGCCGCCAGCTTGTCACTATATATATATATATATATATATATATATATATATATATATATATATATATATATATATATATATATATATATATATATATATATATATATATATATATATATATATATATATATATATATATATATATATATATATATATATATATATATATATATATATATATATATATATATATATATATGTTTTGTCAGTCACAACTGGCAGGCAACAAAGTGTTTGGAATTTTTCCCATTCATCCTAATGATGCACTTTTGAGTCAGGCAACTGCCACTTGGAAATGCCACTCTTCATCGTAATTTCATACAGTGGGTTGATTCCAGTCCTGTGGCTGCAGTTTTGTGTAGTAGCAGAGCTGAAATGAAGTACTAGAAAGTTCAAATCCCTTGAAACTAAACTGAAGGTGTAAAGTAAAGGAAAGCACCAGAGACAAGAAGAAGCTGAGTGGAGCCCTGTACTGGCACAATGAAGAGAGTAGCCAAAGTCTGACTCGAGGCCTGGTGCTTCAGGTCAGACCAAAGGGACTGATCCACTCCTGTTAAACCTACATACGTAATTCCCCGGAGGTGATTAACTTAACCTTTTTTAAATTGAAGCTCAGAACTGCCTGTGATTTCCATTGAGAGTACCCTGTGATTGCTTCAGTTTATAAACTGTTATTGAGAAGGAAATGGCCCTATCAAAAGATGTTTAGTTAAGGCACAATTATTGTGTTTTTCTCTTCTTTGGGAGCTGCTAACAGGTACTTGAGAAAAGGTAGTAGTGTCTAGGTACTGATAACTCTTAGTGCTGGACTGTTCAATTAACTTCTTTTTATTAACATCTGGAATTAATCATAGGCACTGTTATTATTATTATTATATAGACTGTGCTAGTCTGTTAGGTATTCCACGCCATGCTAGTTATTTACAAGACCCCTATATGAGTGCATAGTCAAGATGTGCAAGTGTACTCATGTATTTTTGTCTAGTATAAAAGTTTGTGCTATACTATACATCTGTGTATTAGCATTTTATTTCTTATTCACACATCCAGTTGGATAATACAATTTGTGTATGCTGTGACTATGACCCTGACCCTACCACAAATACCATCCTGTTTGATGTCGAACATATTCAAAAATTGAATCTGTCGACTGACCATGTCTGTCAGCTTATGATACATCACAGCTCCTCTTGGCCTAAAAAAAACAAACTAATAGAAAGGAGGCTTGCCATGCACTATATGGTCACTTATATGGTATCTGTACATTCAATCTGACGGTTTGGCCACCTAGCCTCTTATACTTCAGTTTGCAAGTTTTTCCATAAAGTTCTAAAAAATCTTATTCCAGAGTCATATAAAGTTCAGTATTTGCAGGTCATTTTAATTTTACAGATAACCTTTTTTTGTAGAAAAGAAGTCGAGGCATAAGCCCAGTGTGCATTTCTAAAAAATATAGACAAAAGTCTGCCAGCAGGAACAGAGAGCTTATTTAAGCCCTTTTCCAGTCAGTCCAGTCTTTCATTTTGAGAAGCCTTCTGGGAAATCGTTTTCCTGCTTTACATTCCAGTATTGTTTGTTTAATACCCAAAGCTTGATACAAAAAAAAAAATTGGCTACTGCATAACCCTATAGATGAAACAGGCTTGAAGAAACTGTAGAATCTCTTCAGATTCTAGGAAGAACATTTATTTGTAGGGGAAGCATTAAAAGTCCAATCACACTTATAGGGTCTAAATAGATGATAAAAATATTTTTCGAAGTGGACCAATATGGGAATCAAGGCAAATTAAACTGTAAGGATGTACTGATACAAAGAGATGATATCCCCCCTCCTGCATAAAGCAGGAGACAATGTAACTGAAGTTGGGAACATATACTCTTCCTATAGTGATATTATTTGCATTCCCAGATCTGATTTTACTAATTCACAGTGGGATAGACAGCCTCTAGCCCTGTATTTTGCAAGAGTTCTTAAGTTTGGTTTAGAGGAGACAGGTCAAACTAGAGGTACCAGGAAAATAGGCTGGGGAGAAAGAGTAGTTAATGAAGCTTCTTATGGATGTTATGTGTAAGAGAGCTCACAATAGTGGTGTAGTGCAGGGAGCATTTGGGCACTGTGGTTACCAGGAACTTTCTGTTATGACTTTCTGGACATCTGCTATGACTTTCCCCTGTCTATTTTCTCTGGCTGACATTACCCATGACCAGTGTCGGACTGGCCCGGCGGGACACCGGGAAAAAACCCGGTGGGCCCCGACCCTCGTGGGCCCCCGCCGGGCCAGACCCTATCTACCAGTATAAAAATGTCGAGAAAAGTTTCCGGCGAATCGCCGTTTGCGCATGCGCACCGAGAAGCGCCGCTCGCGCATGCGCATGGCGGCATTCGAGCGGCGCATACGCACAGTTTGGCGCGTCGCAGTAGGGGGTGGCGGGCCCTCTGGACCAGCAGTCCCGGTGGGCCCCTGGCCCCCAGTCCGACCCTGCCCATGACCCAGCTGCAGGCAATAGCTAAATAAAGGCGCTATTAAAACCTGTCTCTTCCATACCTTTGTGCTGGACTATCATACTCTCTTGTGGTGACCAAGTCTCCAGCTTGTAGAGTAGCTCATATAATCCTGTATCCTGAGGTTCTTGCCCATGAGTCCTGTAACTCTGTTTCTGCCCTGCTTCCCATATTCTGACTCCCTGGTTTTGACCTTGATCTGTTATATGGACTTTTGTTTTCTGCCTGCCCTGACACTGTGCCTGTTTCTGGACTTATTTGATTGCTGCCTTCATAGACCTTTACCTGTATTCAAACTTGTTTTTCTGTCTGCTTTATATTTCTTGTTAATACACCTTTTGTTCAAAAGCAGTTTGTGCCAAGCCTCAGAATGTTTGATAGTAGTTAATCAGCACATCGGCTCCTCATAGCCAGTTTAACCAGACATTCTGACAGTGGTCCCCTAAAGGGTGCATTGTGGTGGTGCATTCATATGAGTGTACAAATGTACAAATGTATCTTTATCTAAAATGTCACATTTCTATGTCAGTACTACCAGGTAAAATTGTTGTACCGTGTTAGCCAGTCACATGGCAAAAAATAACAAAGAGTGGTATAGAGGTGATACCATTATCTGCTAACTAAGATAATCATAGCAAGCTTCATTTCAGTTCCTTTTTCAAACTGAATATAATGAAGCTGTTGTGTTCTCTGATATATATCTACAACATTCAGCTCACCACAGCTTCATTATATTCAGCTTTATACCACTCTTTTTTATTTTTTGCCCTATGACTGGCTAACACGGTACTTATTTTTGATAAAGATAAATTTGCATTGGGTTATTTAATATAATATATGTACAAAGACAAAAAAAACGTGCACCTTCGTTTAGAATTTAAAACACATCCACAGATGTGAGATCTGTGCCAGCTATTGATTATAATTGTCTGTTTCTTCATTCTGCCAAGATGAAAATCATGCCTGCACATCTTTATTACCAAAATGACATTCTGAGTAGGTGAAACTGGTGTGAAGGAAGCTGGACGAGACTTTTGTTGTTACTTGCATTGGCAACAGTTATTTCAGACAGTAGACTGTACGAAGCCTTGCCAGGATTTTTCTGGGCTAACTTCCAAGATGAGCTGCAATTAAAGATTCTCTTTTATTTGGATTTGCAATTCTATCCAGTACTGAATTGTTTGAGGACTCAAAACATTATGGGAGGAAGGGGGGTTCACAAATGTTGAGGCATTAGGTAAAATTGAATTTGGAGTTTGATTGTGTTTCCTCAAATATGTATTTAATGTCTTTCTACTGTCATGAAAGAAATTATTTTTTAGAAAGATTCTTTACAGGTTTTTATATATTTAAGACATTTTTCAGAATATGTCTGAAGGGAGACATGGCAACAAAGACTGGGAGGGAGCACATTGGTGGTGGGATACATAGCAGGAATTACCTGGGTGACCAAGAAGGCAACTGGATCTATGGAGCTGGCTAACCTGGGGGCTATTTTAGGTTTTAGGTAGACCTGTGGTGAGGTGAAAAGTGGTGGGCATCAACAATATTGTTACCATGAAATGAATACAGCAATTGCTGTATTAAAAAGTCTGAAAATTAGCTTTGCAAACTTAATTTCTACAGATTTTTTTTTAAATAACTTTTTAAATATATATGGAGATTTGAGGAAAATAAGCCACAAACGTTTATAGAAATTACTTAACACAAGGCTGTCCAACCGGAGACTCATGGGTCTCCAAGAAATTTTCACGAACCCCACTCTGTTCAAGGACTCTATATATTACTTTGTATAATATCATTTCAATATATCAGCCCATTTAATATGCAGTTTCAGAAATAATCTGCCAACTGCATTAAAAAGTGGCAAAATGTTGACAAAGGTGAAATTGACATGGTAAAATCGTGTTGGTCAGCCACAAATTTCCCTTTATAAATAAACAAGTGGGATGCATGGTTTAGAAAAGATGCACTACTTGTTCTACTTTTATTTGCTCACAGTTTTCCATCAGTTGCCCCAAGGGACCCAGTCCACTGTATCCTTACCACTTACAATGCAGAACAGGTTTGACACCACAGAATTGGTTTTTTTTGTTACAAAGTTTTACCTTTGCGTTTGTCCCTAATCCTAAGCATTCCGAGTTGTGGTAATGTACTGCGCAGGGAATTATCCCTGTGCAGGCATGGGCTGGTTGAGGTCTGTGTGGGTTAACCTCACCTGCCGAGCGTTTCCTCAATTGAGTGTACATGCTCGGCAGGTGAGGTAATTTTTTCGCTGATCCGATTGGTCTAGAGAGGTCAGGTGACCATTTGGGTAAGTATAAAATACCTGCGGCGACATCGGACCAGGTTCTTTGGCGAAAGGCAGCAGACGAGAAGGATGCGCCCGCCCACCCACCCATTGTTTATGATTGTTATATTAAAAAATAAATAAAAAATAAAATAAATCTGTTGCAGCATTAGAATGTACTTTTGGATTTACATAAATGGTGGCCATAACAAATAAATATGGCATGTATATTATAATTTGATAAGTTTTGGATATTCTCATGGCGGCCTGCTGGGCAAGAGCAGAGGCTGGCCGGTTTTTCTTCTGATATCAATAAATGATAACTTTTGTTTTAAACTACACTGTAGTGTAAAAAATGCTAATAAAAACAGTGCTGCGGCCTACGCTCCAACCAAAAAGATATGTTCCTGTTTTTTTGTGTGCAATTATTTCTATATATTTGTTATATTATAAGTACATCATACCTAGCCCATGCAATGCAATCAAAAATAAAATCTTAGATTCTGGAACTAATTTGTCCAGCCAGAGAATGTTGATGGATTTGTTTATAGGATACTGAACCAATTCCAGCTTGTTGCGGTCTGTTCATATGTGTTAAACTATGTTTACAGTGTATGTATAGCATTTGTAAAGCAGGTAAATTAGACATTTTCAATATACTAACATACATCATGGTCAAAAAAGAAAAAGCTTTCTTTCGTGCATAAAGAGTGAAATCTTGCTGTGTTCTTTTAGAAGTTTAGCAGTCAAACAGGGGTATAGATTCATTAAAAAAGGACCAAATCCCTATTTGTAGTCTGGAAGGATTCACCTACAACACAATGAAAGCAGAAAAGGCTATGTTTAGACTACTACTCCCAATTATGTAGCAGTTGGAGAAGAGTCTGTGAAGTATTAAAGTTGTAAGGAGCTCTGCAAATTTTATAAAGAAAAAAAGATTACAGAGTTAAATACCTAGAATTTCTCCTGGGATGTTTTGTATTGCATGATTATAGTTACCCTCATTACCAAAATCCTACTGAAAACATTCCAGGAACAAAGCAGGAAAATTCAGTGGTTGATCAGATATAAAATGCATATGAAGAAATAACATGGAGTTGGTCCAAAAGTAAGAGATGAGAGGGAACTGGAGCACACTCTATGCTAATCTATTATTATTATTAGGTAACAAATGATCAGGTAAAAACATTCAGTCATCCCTACTGATATCCATTAAAGCACTGTTGATCCTCAAAGTAAGTCAGCCACTTGCCCTTGATATCAGTGAACAACTATTGTTAAAGTTGATGGAAAAATAGGGATGGAGACTATTAAAGAATGCAAGAGAATTAATAAGAGAGAGCAGAGCAGACTGGGACTTCCCTAACATTTATCCATGCTTGACTCTCTTAATAAAGTCTGCATAAACTGTATTCTTAAACCCACAGTTAATTTATTTTAGGAACAAAAGCTTAACTTCTGAACTCTGAACTGAACTGTATTAATATTTGGTCTTGTTCAGTTGGGTGTGTTTAGTAAAGAGTGTTAATTTGAGGACTCAATATACAAATGAATACACTGTCTGTTCAAGGAATCCTCCACAACTTGATGAAAAGAGTAATCAACCCCACCCTTTTATTCTTTGGCCAAGTTATTCTTTCATTTTTTGCTGCCCACTCTTTTGTCACTGTTTGCCTTTTACTAAATAACTAAACATCATTCTTAAGTTTTGTATGTCAAAATTCTAAGGAATGAGTGCCATGAACAGAATATAGTTTATGTGTACCCACCCATTCTTAAACATTCACTATTCAACTTTCTCTATTCGCATATACACCATATCTTAATACTTACTTGTTTGTATATTTCAGTAGAAGATTGCCAATCAGTTTTTGGAAATGAAAACACAATATTAAACCACACACTATAAATAATAAACCTCAAGGAGTTTGGGATTTCAAAAAGGTCCATAATTTATTACATTTAAGAGCAAGAATTTTGGTTATAAAGTAATGAAACTGGGCATCTAAACTTTTTCCACTTGCAGCATTATTTGCTTCGGTCACCATACATAAAAATTGTTCCAACTTACTCATTTACTTTAGCATTTGTCAAAAATAATTCACAGATTGTTTCCTAAGATATATTATTGCAACACCATCTCTTTCCTTTAATTGTAAAAAAATACACGTGCTACTTTTTAAAGCCATTTATGCCCCACAATTTCATTATGTACAGTATTTATAGTTCAGATCAAAGTGAGAACTTCCAAATTCACCTTATTTTGGCCAGACCCACAGGCTCCACTATGTTGTGGGAGGTAAATATCAGGCTATGAGGAGCAGTGACATTGCACTAAAATGGTCTCATAAATTATTGGAAGTGTTGAATTCTGCCCTGTGAAAAAAGGCTAGAAAATATTAGGATAAGACGCTACAGTGTTATGTAATAGCTTAGCTTTGATCATGCTACTTTTATTGCAATAATAAAAGGCAATCTCTGATTTTTTGTTATTACTCTTACATTACATTAATACTGTAGTAAAATGTGTTCATATTACTACATGAAGTTCTGTAGCAATGATCTATAAGGTAAACTATAAGCAGTCAAATAATGAAAATAGTCACTATCATACTGGGTCTTTGGTTTCCAGATTATTCAACTCTCATGAAAATATCTTAACCAATCTCATATCCAGTTTATTAAATAAGTTTAAGTCAACCTCCTGGAATAACTTTATCCAACCTATATTAAAAAGAAGAGAAAGAACCTTGTTTGAAATGTTTTGTTGCTTTAAAAGAACCTCCTCCGCCTTCCGACAATTATCTAGCATTACTTAAGGGCAACCTTTTTGAGACCAGTTCATTAGTTTCACGAATTATATATACCACTTCTTAATTCATTTATTGTTATCAGAGATCATACTGTAGGTGTAAGCATATTAAATTATTAGATTGTAAACCATAAATTAACTTAAAACAATATTAACTTAACCCAAGTAATTAGGTATAAGGTGCAAGTGCTTGATCCTTAAAAATACATCACAGTTCAATATGCAACCATTAGTTGCTGACACTTGATTAAATTATTTAGTTAATGGTTACAAAGTGCAAGTGCTTCGAATTGGCTATAAATTAATTAATAATTCTAACCACAATTATTTAGAACAAAGATAGGATAACAAATTATAAAGTGCAAGTGCTTAGTCCTTAATTATCCAGGTCAATTCATATTCTATTTCCTTATATATAAATTCATGAATTATAAAGTGATCTGTGCTTCAAAAAATAAAACATTATTATAAAAGTTTGATTGTGAAAAATGGTTATCTGTCCCTCAGGTCGCTCTTTGGTTAATAACCAGGAAATTTAAATAAGATAATTGGTGCAGTTACTCCCATATAAACTAACTCATTTGTTTCTAGTCCCTGGGAGTACCACAAAGTGGAAGAAAGGTCAGGAGCTGGAGGGCTGCAGTCTCAAATTTTAATTTTCCCTAATCTTAGTTGGAAGAGACTATTCTAAAAAACCGCAAACCCAACAGACCTTGGAAAGGAAAATAGGATAAGATGAAAGTAAGATAAGTATGAGCATTAAAAATTGCTTCCGCAAATCTCCAAACAATACTAAGTTTTAAAAGAATAGAGTCAAGTCTTTGCCCTGACGCGCGTTTTGCCAGTGGCTTTTTCAAAAGGCAATTACATTTGCCCTCTATCTCTGGGGCAAATTCACTAAGATTCGTAGTTGCGCCAGGCGTAACTTCGCCGCACTTCGCCACACTTCGCCAGGCGTAGTTTCACCAGCGCTTCGCAAATTCACTAAAATCCGAAGTTGCGCTCAGGGGTAGCGTAAGGTTGCGAAGTTGCGCTAGCGTTGATTCGGTAAGTAAACCGAAGTTACGCTAGCGAAGGCTAATTTGCATATGGCACGAAATTCAAATTTCAATGGAGGAACACGTATCAGCACTACAAATGGCTAGAAAACCTTCAAATCATCAAATAAAAATTTTATTTTGCCCTACACATGTGCCCACTGTCTAGGTAAGTTGCCATGAGTCAGGAAATGTAGGGGGGAAGGAGGGGAGCCCCAAAAATTTTTTCGATCTTTTTCAGCCTATCACCCATAATGTAGAAAACACGCCAGCGTTTTTTGGGACTTAGAAAAAATTTTGACTTTTTTTGAAACAATCCCTATCTACTCTATTGCGCTTCGCCAGGTCTGAGGTGGCGAAGGAAGTCTAGCGTAAAAGGTAGTGTTCAGTACACTGCGCAAGTTAGTGAATTTGCGTAGTTACGTCGCTAGCGAAATTTCGCCAGGCGTAAGGGTACGAAGTAACACTAGCGAAACTACGCCAGCGTTCGTTAGTGAATTTGCGCAGTAACGAAAATGACAAACGCTAGCGAAGTAACGCTAGCGTTCGGCGCTTAGTGAATTTGCCCCTTTGTGTTTTTTAAAGCCACATGGATCTTAGTTCTTCGGGACGTCACTTCTGTTTTTCAAGTCTTTGGAGCGTCACTTCCGCCCTCTCTTCCTCGGCTCATCACTTCCACACTTCCATTGCGTATCTAGAAGGAGGTGTGAGTGGAGGACAGAGCGGACATAATGATGGGGAGGTTCCCAACTGGGAATCTCTCCCATTCTCTCACCCAGCACCTCCCTCGCTGTATGATCCGCCTGTCCACGTATGTTCTAAGGACAGCCCCCATATTGTTCTAGCTAGATTTATTTCAATCTACTATTCAAGTTTTGGGGAGAGTCACATAATGATCCTATATCTGATATTATGATTTGTAGTTTACAAAAAGGCTGTGAAAAGATTGTTCTCGTTTATGCCATGGGGAGAAACAGTGTTTAATTTGAATATCCATTGGCTTTCTCTTTTCAGGAGTTCCTGTTCCAAATTCCCTTTTCTAATTCCCAGTTTCACTTGTTCAATAGCCCAAAAGGACAATTTCTTAGGGTCTGAATTATGAAATTCCCTAAAATGCTGTGCCACAGTTGAAAGAGTTCTTTCTATTTTTATATCATTATCTGCATTTCTGATGGTACTGCAGTGTTTCTGCATACGATGTTTAAGCATTTGGGTTGTCACCCCTACATATTTTAAATTGCAGGGACATTCTATACAATAGATGACCCCTTGGCTTTTACAGTTTATATAAATCCATATGGACCATTCTTTTCCAAATCTATCTTGGAATTTTTCTTTTCTTTGTATTTGATTGCACATATTGCACTCTCCGCATGGATAAGACCCATTTATTCTGTCCATTGTCTTTTTTGGACCATAGTGGCTGTGGCACATTAAGTCCTTTAAATTTGGACTTCTTCTGTAACAGACTTGTACTTGGCTTGGTAATATAGCTTTTAAAGTTCCATCCATTGTTAGGACACTCCAATGCTTATTCAGAATATCACAGAATTTTTTACTGTTGGGACTATAAGTACTAATAAATCTTAGATTATCTTTCCCGTCAGATTTTTCCTCTTTATCCTTTTTCTGTAATAGGGATTGTCTTTCGGTACATAGTGTCCTGTAATATGCATTTTTTTATTTGTTTGTGGGAGTATCCTCTATCTTTCAATCAAATTTTTAATTATTTTGCTTATATCTTAAACATAGCCTGTGTTGTACAGTTCCATCTTAGTCTTAAACATTCCCCAGTTGGAAGGGCTTTTTTGACATTATTAGGGTGGAAACTGGAATGGCTCAATAGGGAATTGGTAGCTGTTTTTTTTTCTGTAGTTCCTTGTGAGGAATTCTCCTCCTTTGCCTTTACTTATATTTAAGTCTAAGAATGATACTTCCTTATCTGAAAGAATGATACTTCCTTATCTGAAATCTGGGAGGTTAGTTTGATGTTCCAATCGTTGTTATTTAGTTCTCCTAGGAACCTTTCAAATTCAAATATAGTTCCCTGCCACAGGATTAAAATATCGTAAAATTTGTTCTAAATAATTGTGGTTAGAATTATTAATTAATTTATAGCCAATTCGAAGCACTTGCACTTTGTAACCATTAACTAAATAATTTAATCAAGTGTCAGCAACTAATGGTTGCATATTGAACTGTGATGCATTTTTAAGGATCAAGCACTTGCACCTTATACCAAATGACTTGGGTTAAGTAAATATTGTTTTAAGTTAATTTATGGTTTACAATCTAATAATTGACTCATAATTAATTTAATATACTTACACCTATGATCTCTGATAACATTAAATGAATTAAGATGTGGTATATATAATTCGTGAAATTAATGAACTGGTCTCAAACAGGTTGCCCTTAAGTACGCTAGAAAATTGTCGGAAGGCAGAGGAGGTTCTTTTAAAGCAACAAAACATTTCAAACAAGGTTCTTTCTCTTCTTTTTAATACAATCTGAATAAACATTCCTTGTGTGTTTTAAGAGATTGGGAATTTAATTGGGAGGAATTGGTAGTGTCCCTACTAATTGAATAACTTTATCCAACCCACAGTACTTCTGTCTAACTGTGCTGGCAATGCTGTATTCTAAAACATGCAGTATCAGGAATAATATTTGGCTTCTGGATCTTTGTTAATGGTGCATTGATAATGCTGTCTATGGTTATACCACTAACCTGCAGACCTTTATAGACCTTAAATAGATAAATAAGTGGTATGCTTATCACAGAAACCTTTACATGTGTTTGTGAAATTCCTCACTCTCAGCCATTGCCCCTGTGAATTATGGAATTATACTCCCCATGTGAATGTTTCATACCTTCCTAATAGATAACCTGTTGATCCCAGATTGTTCACCCCCATATGGAGTTTCTTATGGTTTATACCACTATTGTGTGACATTGATGTTAGTACCTACAAATACTAGATAAATGAGAGAAGATACACAGACATCTGTTTTACTGCAGATTCTTACCCCCATTCTTGCCTGCTGCTTTCACCTAAAATACAGTATACCACTGCATTTGTTCTTTCTCTGCTGAGATGACTTTTTTACTGACCAGTTTTAGATTATTTTATGAAAATTCCCCAAAATTAATAAAAACAATGGGGCAGATTTACTAAAGGGTGAAGTGGCTGACGCTAGTGACTTTTCACCAGAAATCACATCTGCAGGGACATCACCAATTCAGTAACAGGTGCAGACGACAATTCGCTAGCAAAAGAGACCATCACTAGCTTTCCTTCTCACTCTATCGCCAGGCGACTTTTCGATCAGACGAATGGTTGTTGCTCCGCAAATTCACTAAAGTGCGGATTTTATTGAACGTTACCTCTTTCAACAGAGTTGATTTCTCGGCCTCAGAACAGGTGAACTGCTAAAATGAAGCTAGATCTTCCTCAATCTTATGTCACTTACATCATATCCTGTCTGCCGAAAATGCATTAAAGTTGAAAAAACGCAGACGGCTTTTCTTTTTTTTAGTGAGATTGCCTGCAAAAGTCCTAACTTAAATTTTTTTGGGTTAACATTTTTCCACAGACATTTGAGACCCATGGAACATTAATTTTAGGGTGGGCTCATGTCTAGGGCATTATATGATCTCCTTTGTCTTTATTCAGGTTCTTTGAACAATAGTAATAAAAAGTGGCATTTGCACCAACATCTCTAATAAAGACATCCATACAACTTTAATGTACCACTAGTGTAAGATCACTAGTGACTTTTCGCTAGGCATAAATGAACGCTAGCGAATCTTCGCTATGAAATGCTCGCACTGCCGAAGTAACGCTTGCGAAAATCAGTGTTCAGTGCCCAGGACGCAACTTCGCATCTGAGTGTATTAGCGTAGCAGGTAACAAATTTGCGCCTGGCGAAGTGGTGGAAAGTGGTCGCTGGCTAGAATTTGCCCTTTAGTAAATCTGCCACCATGTGTCTATTATGTCTCAAATATGTCAGTTTATTGGTCATACTCATAACTCCCATTGTGGGTTTTCAGTTTAATACTCTTGGGTATGATGAGGACATTGCTCTGTTGGCTGAGGATTTGAGGCTCCTGTAGTTAAAGGTAAGAAAAGAAAAGTACAAAAGCTGACTTGCCGCTAAACATAAACAACTAAGAGTGTGTTAAGTAGCCCTTGCTACCCTCTGCAAAAAAGATGGATGGAATGATGAAATAGAAGCAATGACAGATTTTATTTACTTTGGCTCAAAGATCTCTGCAGATGGTGACTGTAACCATGAAATTAAAGATGCTTGATTTTTGAGAGGAAAGCTATTGCATATCTGGGCAAGATATTAAAAAAGCAAACATATAACTAGTTGATAGTTTATAACCCTGTCTATTGTTCTCTATTATTTTACAGCAAAACCAATAAAAAAAAGAATAAGCCAGAAACCACATTGTAAACAAGATTTTCTATAGTTACTGATATGGTCTTTCCATTGGAAAAATATGGCCGCGAGAATGGGAGTATTAGAAATACCAGAAAATCTAAGCTTTAGAACTGTGGTAAAGGGGAATACTTTTGACAGTTCCTTAGGCTGCCAGAAAACAAATCAATTAGGGAAATAAATCCAATGTGCTCAGTATAAGGACTAATACTGAAGCTAAGGCTTGGTTACTTGGACTATAGGTTATAAAGGCAAGATTTATAAGAGAAGGCTCTGATTCTGGAAAAGATTGAAGGCTGAAAAAAAGGGGATAGTGTTATTGTGGAAAGTATCAGTGAAGCTAAAATTGAAAAAGCTTTATCACACTTCTGTATAGAAACATACTCATTTATATATTAATTTTAAATAATAAAGACTATGGGCCATATTTATAATATTTATTAAAAAGTGAATTTAGAGATCGTCACAATCCGCTAGAATAAAATTTCACCAATCTCCATTCATTTCTATGGGATTTTGAAAGGCATATTTATCAGAGGCTGAAGTTTCACTTTCACCCATTGATAAATACTCTTTTAAAAATCTCATAGAAATGAATGTAGAGTGGCGATCTCTAACTTCACTTTTTGATAATTATGCCCCTTTGTGTGGCCATATAGAATACCATGGCCTGACAAAGTTACAACTCTTTGGATTATGATGTTGTAACTTGTTTTATTTGCAATGTACCTCAGACCATTCAACAAAGTGAAGTTAGAAGTTAAGCCCTGTAGTCCTTTGCTTACAATCCAATCAATGTATATTTTCTGGCACAAATCCCATTATTCCCCTCATATGGTTCTGTGAAAACAAACACTTCTAGGAGTATACACAGAGTACATATTTCTTATTTCTTTTCTTTTGCACAAGAAGCACTTTGTCAAAGAAAATCCAGTTCTTTTCACTGGGTGAGGTGTCTTATTCCTGTCAATTATGCATCCCGTCTTTTAAACTAACATGCTCCAAAAACAAGCTAAGTCTAAATGCTACTTATGTCTTCAGTACAAACGGTGTTCAGTGAATCTGAAGTCTACCATTGCAGCGTGTTGCAGGAAAACATAATAGCTAAGGCAGCTTGCCTCTCTGGCATTTAAAAGGCTAAGTTATAACTACATTGGGTCTTTCGATAACTGCAAATTTCCTCTATTTTCCACTACTGCCTTCTATAATCATATGGCCTGGACATATATATAATGGTCCTCTGTTTTAAGTAAATTGCTATTCTGCCACCAGTTGGAAAATAAAAAGTTTTTCTTTAATGCCACATTACCTCAAATAACCAAAATGTACCAGATTGTAAGTGCCTGAGTTATTTAGGGGTAAAAAGAAGTAAAGAGATGTTACGAAGATTAGAGGGTCGATTTGCCTCTAGATTTTTTCAATATTCTACTTTCACTGGTCTAAAAAACACTCCTTAAATCCCCCAGGTCCAATTGAGGATATTGCAAGGGTAAGAAAATAAAAAAAATAAAGGTGTATTTTAAGACCAAGTTGTTCAAAAAGTATACAATTTATTTATCAATCAGAATTCTTAAAATCTGGCAGGCCAGAAACACAATAAATAGGTAATCAGTAAAATTGCATAAAAACAATTATCAAGTTACTTCAGGTGGATGGTCACTCGAAAAAAACATGTTTTCCGATGACAGGATCCCTTTAAGGTAACTTTTCGTATGTTATAATATGGCCAATTCTAAGCAACTTTTCAATTGTTTTTCATTATTTATTGTTTTATAGTTATTTGCCTTTTTCCTCTGACTCTTTACAGCTCTCAATTGGGCATCGCTAACCCCTTCTAAAAAACAAATGCTCTTTAAGGCTACAAATGTATTGTTATTGCTAATTTTTATTACTCATCTTTCTATTCAGACTCTCTCCTATTCATATTCCAGTCTCTTATTCAAATCAATGCATGGTTGTTAGGGTAATTTGGACCCTAGCTACCAAATTACTTACAATTCAAATGTATGAATTAAATGTATCAATTTAGAACAGTTAAAGAGTTGGGGACCCCCCCCTTCCAGTGCTGCATTAGAAGGTAAAAAATAAAACTTTACACTTCAGTATTTTAAAAACAAATAGAAAATGGAAAGTAATTGGAAAAAGTATGTATCGGAAACCAATTGATCTGTAAAAAGTGTTTGTAGGTGAACAACTCTTTACTTACCCCTCGGTGCAGATTCAGGGCATCGGAGTTCAAAGCCGCCATCGTATTCTCTTCGGTAGTCTTTGGGTTTTCTTTCGGCGCTTTGGCAATTTGTGTAACTTTTGGCGCATGCGCAGTTGTCGTGAAACGAAAGATTGCTCCAACTGATATGCAGCTCTCTTTCCGAAGATTACAGAAGAGAAGAAAATGGCTGTTGTGAACTCTGATGCTCTTAATCCGAAGGGTAAGTAAAGAGTTAAGGGCATTTACCAGGGGTAACACCTAGGCTGGGGGGGCAGGGAGGGGGGTCTATGTAGGGTAGGTTTTTTTTTAATTAAGGGTTTAGTTCTCGTTTAACTCATCAAGTTCAGTATTAACTTTAACAGCTCTTTATTAAATGACCTTTCTCTCCAGAGACTGTCACCACTCCAGTTCAAATTAAGTTATCAGGCACATACTCCTTCCAAAAATGCTCTTCCTATTCCTTGTCACTACATTGGCTTCTGTCTCAGTTCTGGCGCACCCTATTAACTTATCTCCAAGTACTCACCACACCACTCATCACACTATCTATTCCTCAACACCTCATTTATTATTTCTTCACATACACACAAGACCTGACTAGGGTTGCACACTCTTTCTAGAATTTCATTAGACTTTTATTGCTCTGTCTTTAAACAATCTCTTCAAATGAACTATGTTATATACGCCTACCCTCATCTATTCACTATACATTACATGACACCTACACCTGCAATAAATAGCACCTTATCTCAATTTTCTGTCTCCTGACCTTGTCCATTCCCATGTCTTGTGTCTCACACCCTTTGTCCTTTTGGAATGCAAGCTCTCATTTGCAAGGACCTTTTTGCCACCTGTATTGTATGTTCCGTATTTTTAATTTGTAATTTAATTCTTAATGCATGCACTACTGTACAGCCCTGCAGAATATGTTAATGCTTTATAAATATGTATCAATTATAATTATTTACAGAAATTAAAGGGCAATGGACTCCACAAATATACATTTGCTAGAGCTTATTTATATTGTAATTACTTATTAGGATTTATGTCTCACATACCAGTGATAAGCTGTAGGTACCGTTTTCTGCTTATATTTTGGAAATCACTCCTCTCTGTCTCCTTCTCTTTCTGTTTTACATTTTACATCAGTTTACTAACTCATACTGGATAGGATCAAATAACAAGTTTGCTTTTTTCACCTGTGTAATGCTAGCCAGAAGATGAAAGGAAGGATTGTTCTCCAGGAATGCCAGGAAAAGAATGTCTTATTTCAGCAGGAATGTAGAGCCTGACTGCAAAAGGGCAGTGAGCAGATAAAAACTGCCTTAAACTGCAGCTGCTGATGGAGCCAATATTTAATGGACTGCTGCTGTTCTGCTAAAACTAAAGACAACTGGGTTTCTAGCATTACTGTAGACCACAAAGACTGAAAAACTATGTAATCATTTGCCTTTCCTGACTTGCAGTGTACAGCCGCTCATACATTTTTACTGCACAGCAGAATATACAGTATCTGTTAAGCTATTAAAAAACACTTTGATCGTTTAATCAAGATGGTATAAAGGACGTAGTAGCCTGAAAAGTGATGACCAACCAGCAACTCTTTAGCAACCACTAAACTGCAGTTCACAGAATATACTAAAAGCAGGTAGACTGGAAACTCTTTTGACAGTGTCTTGCACAGGTTATTAGTTGCTTTGTATTTAATTATGTATGTTCAATACAAAAAAACATTAATTGTGTGTGTATATATATATATATATATATATATATATATATATATATATATATATATATATATATATATATATATATATATATATATATATATATATATATATATATATATATACACACACACACATACAGGAAAATTACAGAATTACAGAACTTACAGAATCTTTTTCAGTTGAAACAAAAAATATTTATTTAGCTCAGTGTTTTGAACCCTCACAGGGTTCTTTGTCAAGAGTATAAAACAAACCACTATGACCCACCACCCGATGGAATATATATTCACAGTTTTCACTTAAGCATTGATATTTTTTGATGATTTGTGTGCCATTTACTTCCTGCAGTCTCTCCTTTCCCTTAACCCCCACCTTTGTTTCCACTCTTCTACTGTAAATGCCAGGTACTGCTAGACCTCTCCTGAAAATGAGTTGGGTTGTACCTCTAAGACAATAATATGTGGGTATGGAGCAAAATATGTGTCCCCCTGATTGGACCTGACAATTGGTCCATGTACTGTGGACATTAAACCATGTCTCTGAATGAGCTCTTATAGAGTAGATGGTCAACTAGCTGTTTCTCAAAACGAGACCATTTATGGGGCTCCCTAAAATAAGTGTGACTGCAGCACAGAGGACCATACATATGCCTTCAAATACTATATTGATATTGATGATGCGCAAGCCCTCTCTCCGTCGCTTCGCTCAGAGAGACCCTTGTGCATTGGCAGACCCGGTCTATATTGATGTATAGGCATTGGGATGACCCACGGAGTTCTGGTGCACCTTCGCAAACACCCACCTCTATGCTGCAATCCAATTGGCTAAAATACCAGTAGCCGTGCTACCAACTGACCGGGAGGGGAGGCTAGGCTAAGTGGTGTTTTACTGGCACGGTAAGATTTTCCTCCACAGTTCTACCCCTAAAGATCTGTATCTTTTCCCGTGTACTTTACTCCCACCTTCTATTCCTTGCACATTGTCAGATTAACTTGTTGCTGAGGACCCACGGTTCGGTAGTAACAGTGGTTACCTAGCAATGCAACTTGGCGCCAAAATACAACAGTGGGTACCGTGGGTATGTTAGCAGAGAGCTGAACGGCATGTGCAGCTTGTCTGTAAGTGAGGACAGACACACCAACTTCTGTATGAACAGTAACTTGGTTGCTTTATAGAACTCAACATAAACACTTCAGCATAACATGTGTGCAACAGGAACTTTTCATAGAGAGCATACACAGGAAGAGGAAGAAGAAAATCACACAGGGTTACAGGTCAAACATGACATCACATTGCTAAGCAACAATAGACCCTCTCTGCATTAAGTAACGTGCACTGGAACAATCTCTGTCTGTTGTTTTCCAACAGGGTGTATATATTACATGGGGTGTTAAACGTTGAGCCAAATAAATATTTTTTGTTTCAACTGAAAAAGATCCTGTGAGTGCCGTAATTTCCTGCATATTCTATACATTTTTCTTGCGGGCACCCAGGTGGTAATATGGTTAACAGTATGCACCATCAAGTCTCATTGCTTGATAGGGTAAATAAGGCAAACCAAACCATATAGCCTCAAATTCACAGCATGTCAACTACACAGCACAAGTTGAAGATAATTTAAAAGGCCATCAAAATGTATAAACTTTACTTACAATTTATACACTGTCTTCGAATAATAATTGTCTCTACAACATAATAAAATGTATTTATAAAGTGAATTAATCATGAAGTTATGGGCAAAACTACTTGATGTGATATCCGAGCATCGGTTGGGCATGCAAAGTAAAATAGACAACTGCCTCTTATACACCAAAAAGTCTATGTAAACAATTGTATTTTTCATATTCTCAAAGACAAAATTCTTGTTTAATTTGTGTTCATTTCCCACATAAAGAGGCAGCTCTCAAGGTCTGACCTTTGTCTTCTTACAACTCATATATATATTTTTTTATATATTCATGGGACTTCTCTGTGTTATCTTATAATATTCTAATAGCCTCAAGGTAGCCATCGACGCACAGATAATATCATATGAAACAAATTTTTGTACGATATTTGGTGCGTTTATGGTAGGAAAAGAGCCAACCGATATTGGCAGAAGACTTGGATATCGGTCGGCTTGTCGATCGGGCTGGATGGAAAATTTTGATCGGGTGCTTTTGAAGGCACCCAAACATCGGCCATTGTTAGTGCTGAATCGTGAGATACAAGTAGAAATCTATTTTAGATTTCTATTGAATTCTCTACATGTGTGTATAGAAACGAATGATCTTCCTTGGAAAGATCTTTTCCAAGAAAGATCGTAATTGTTACGTCTATGGCAACCTTTATATTTAATAGTAGGGTGTGTATTTTCCCCTATATAAGCTGGCAATACCCAGAGAGATATTTAGGATCTATATGCCATTTGGTAGGATGGTTAATTATACTAATTCACTCAACGTGATACAAAGGATGCTGGATGGAGAACTGTCATTTTTATGTGATTCAATCACATCCCTTATATGATGGCATTTGCAGAGAGTAATGCTGACAGTTCGGCTCTGTCATACTTGTCTCCTCATAGGACAATAGTGGTCATTTATATAAGGAACACAGGTGGTGAGCTTTTTTTAAAAAAAAAATGTGTGCATTAAATAAAGAAGAAAATGATTGCTAGTTATAGAAATCATTTGTATCTTCTTACATATGGCCAAACATGATATCATTTTCTACTGCAAATAGTGTGAGTTCCTAGTTATCTGTCCAGAGATGACCTTGAAACCACTTTTCCTGATTATATGCTTTTACTTTTAAAAATAACATCCAGTATATCCAGGTAATTTAATAATAAATAATTCTTATATTTTATCTACAGTTTGAGAGAGAGAGAGAGAGAGAGAGAGAGAGAGAGAGAGAGAATTAGTATTTCTTTTTATCGAAATCAGTCCAAAGAACAGAATCCATAGTAATCCTGGCAGTGGAAAAATAATTTACCATTTAATAAGATGTCATGGAACAATGTTTTGAGCTAAAGGTGGATGAGGTGGAATTTCCATACACATTTTAATATCAATATTAAACAATTATTCCACTAAGAACGCTGGTTTTAAATTTGCCCTGAAGACTGACTGCCAGAAAATATTTTCTAGACCTCAGCACATTAAGTCAATTTGAGTAAAACAAAAAAAAATGACATGAACCCTTACCACCCCCAATGTAACAATAATAATATGAATAAAGGAAGTATGAAGGGAAAACATTTCTCTTACAATAGAATCCCATTGAAAATCAGTACCCATTTGCATTGCAGTTGCTTCATCGTTGTAATTTAAATTAGTGGGTTTTTTTCAGTATAATTTGGAAATAATATACAAATTAAAAGGCTGACTGAAGTGGACTAAGGACTATCTAGTTAGCCATGCCTGGTTAGTATTTGTGCCACCAATCTTAAGGTTTAGCATCTCAATAAAAGTAATAATCCAGGCCTTCAAATATGTCACAGGACCTCATCATGTTGGATGTTGTTAGAAGTGTCAGTGACATGCACATGCTGTTGAGAAGCTAAACACCAAGTAGAAAATGAGCGTCACATGTCATGTAAGCTGATGTTACAGATAATTACATTTTGCGTTTTGATAGAAATTGCATTAGCTTATATCTGCCATGCATTTAGAATCTGAATTGAGCTCTCATCAGTCTTGTATCGTGACATTTAGGGGGCAGATTTATCAAGGGTCAAATTTCGAGGGTTAAAAAACCCTCTAATCCGACCCTCGAAGTAAGATCCTTTGAATTCGAATATCGAATTCGAAGGATTTTAGCGCAAAAGATTCGATCAAACAATCGAATAAAAATCATTCGATCGAATGATAAAATCCTTCAAATCTAATGATTCAAACGATTTTAAGCGATCGATCGAGTGATTTTTATTCGATCATAAAAAGTGCCCGAAACCTATCTACAGTGTCCCCATAGGCTAACATTTAACTCGGTAGCTTTTATTTGGCGAAGTATTGAGTCGAAGGATTTTTTAAAGAGACAGTACTTCGATTATGAAACGGTCGAACGATTTTTACTTCGAATTCGATGGTCGAAGTACCCCAAAAAATACTTCGAAATTCGAATTTTTTTGCATTCGAACTATTCACTCGAGCTTAGTAAATCTGCTCTTTATAGTCTATATACTATATAAAGTATATATTATATTGTAAGTCAGTCCCTAGGCTCTGGTAACGGAAAGCAACACAGCCCATGTGCAGGGAATCAGCAGAGGAGAAAATGGGGAGCTACAGGGACACATTTGGAGGCACAAATCTTCATCTCGGCTGGGCTATAGTTGCCTTTGGCTGGTACTGAAGCCCATTACGTAATGTACAACATTCTTGCCTTATTATATTTGTTAAGGTTTAGTTCTCCTTAATATCACGTCTGGTGAATTTATTCGCCCATCACTAAACGTGACTGTAGTTTGCAGCTCTATGCCTTAGCTCCTGTAAACATTTGTCAAAATATATCATTCAGTGTAATTTTGAGCGTTTATCAAAATATACCTCTCAATGATTATAGAAGCTACAGTAGTTCAGATCACTGGACTGTAATGGATCTTTAGATGGATCTTTCATGCATTCAGTCCCCCTCTTTACCTGCTCCCTTGAGTTCATATTAAGACATTTGAAACATAAAAAAACAAAGCAGGTTTGTTTGAAAGAGGCCTACCTTGGGATCAGTTACAGAAGAAAAAAATGTTCTTTTGTGGTCACCTCAACACAGAAATAGAGTTTACATCCCTAAGTTAGTTTCCTGTTGCTGCTCCATGTCACAGAAAAGGGAAATGAATGGGTTCAGTGAAAGCCTGCAGACTTTGCACTGTATAATTTGGACCTCCACTATACAACCATTTTTAAATACCCAAAGGATGTTATGCTTTTTATGATTGGAACCTATAACTTATATACTATATACAAATTTTTTTATCAATATTTTTATATACTTTCTGGTCTAATAACTTTTACTTGATAAACATTTGTCAAAAGTGTTTTGAAAATAAAATTCACAAGCTCTACATTATGCTACTCATTAATGTACTCAATGGCGTAACTACAAGGGTAGCAAACTTTAAATTCTCTAAACATAAAAACAGAGCTCAGGGGTCATGCTAGTTAGGCATCACAAATGTCTAAACAAGGTGTCCCTCTTTTTACACTTGTTTTTGTAGCACATAATATGTCTGGATTCATAAGCCTTTATTAGGAAAGCCAATGCTTCATAGCTACTGTTAGAAGCTACAGCTCAATTTAGCAGGCCTCAAACATTATGTCCCTCCAGAAAATGCACATTATATAAATATCAGGGGATCAAAAGTAGTTTCATATTTGCATAGTACCAAAAAGCACATTACATATATCACCAAAGACGTAAGCAACTTTCAAAGGTTTAAAAGGATTAAAGGCACAAACATAACAAAAACTTCCTGCTAATGGACAAAACATAATCTTACCTCTATAGATGTAACATTAGGCCCATCAAAATTCTATAATAGCATGGTGTGCCAGTTTGTTAGGTCCAAGGGAGCCTTTACTTAAAGGGATACTGTCATGATTTTGATGGTGAAGTATAATGGTCATTATGCATGATCCTGTGTTTGGAGAGACAAGCACATCATTATGCAAGTTCTTTTCATTCAGTTTTCTCCCTGTTGTATAGGAAACAACTCATATTCTCCTTTTAGGTTTTATTCATCTACCACTAGATGTGTAGAGCTCATTCTGAGCTCATTTTGCACTGCAGGATGCTGAAACCGAATGCAGTCTTCAGGTAACCTGCATTTTTGTAGTGTGAGAGGGTGCCTGGACCCATTACCTCTTAATATATATAGGAATGGGATCCAGAAGAATCTAAAAGTTGCCAGGCTTTTTGGCCTGAAACCCAGCATGATTACGGAAACTGGGCATTTTTGCATGTTTTTACATCAACACATTTCCTCAAGCAGAGCAGTGTCAGAAGAAGAAAAACATGGAGCTCCTCTCAGATCAGGCATCTGAATCCTTCAGAATACGTCTTCAGAGTCTATGCTGTAAAGACAATTGGGGGTATTGATATCAATTTGCAGGGTAGCATTAAAGAAATACAGCAATTTGAAAAACAGATGTCTAATTTTTAATTTGAATCCCCTTTGCCTTCCTATATCTGCTGTATAAGGTTGTGATGGTCTGAAACAGGGACAATTACACTGGAACAAATCATGACACATTTTTCAGATTTTTTTGCACTTTACCTTTGTTTACTAAATGAGCCATACATTCACTTACACAGTGATGGGGATTTCCTGTATGCCTGTTGTCTTTCAGTATCTTGAGGCATTACATCATGTCTTGCTTAGACTTTTCTTTTAGCTAGTGCGGCCCAAGAGAGGTGTGCATATACAGTAACTATCGTGACTTAACAGGCCATATTTTCTAGCAGAAAACAAGACCTTTTCTTTAGTTTTATTTAAAAAAACTTCTTTGAGTAGGATGTCTCTTGATTCCTTTTTCGATGCAGTTCTTGATTATGGTATGTTGTGAATGGGTTCATCTGTTTTTTGACCTGATGTAGATATGGTAAAATTGATTTCATTAGCTATAGTGAATACCCCTCTAGATCTTAAGATTGTACAAATTCCAGTATCCCTCTGAGCCTGAAACTGTTCTAGGAGACCTCTTTTCTAGGTCTAGAACTTCATCTGTTTGTAATGTAGTATGGGACTCTGCCAGGTTATGGGACAGTTTGTACCCATGTATTTTCTCTCAGTTACCATTTGTTTGATGTCCCCCTGGAGCACGGTTCTGAAGCATAGCTTACAAAGCATATGTTTTATCTGGACCATGACTGATGTTTGCCTTAGGTTCTCCAGCACACTGCTTTGCGGTGAAGAGCAATCAACTCTCTTAGAATCCAGTAGGGTGCTGCTTGCAGAATAAGCAGGTGAGTGAGAAGCTACCATATTGTTTGTGGGGGTGTCTCATGTGCCAAATGAATGCTTTAGTAGTATTGTATGTGCCCTGGATTTAGCAGCATCTACAGGATCTTTTACTACTGGTAGACTCTGCCCCATCTTGCACCCATGTACACACAAACACATTTTTCTATTTCAAGTTTATGAACATAGGATTCTGGTATAGCAAAAACTTTTTATCATAACGTCTATGAAGCTGTTCAAATGGTCAGAAAAATAGAGAAAAAGAGAAATCATATAAATTGCTCTTTTGCTGTAGCTTGATTGTACTGCTTCTGTTCTCCCTGTTATCATATTCTGAATGCCTTTCTCTGTAGGAAAGGCCATAAAAGCAAGCTTAATTCTGTCTCTTATATAAATCACTCAGCTTGCCTGGCACTAAAGGTATGAATAAAAAATATTTCCCCCTGCTTTTGAATGGCTCACCTGGGACACACTTGCTTTTGTTAATGCACGTGTTCAGTATTTGTAAGAGAAACAGCTGGTAAACCTGGAGACTCAATACCCTTTAACCTATCACTAAAGAACTGGAATTCAATTTTAGACTTCAGACCTAGCACTATTTAGTGCCCCATGTGCTTCTAAATAATTGTTCTGCTGGGCAACTACGGTTATATATTAGTTCAGTTTAATCTGGTGGTGAAGAGGATAGTGGTAATGGTTCTTTTAGCTACTGGTTCATACATCTAATTTACAGTAATTATATATCCCTATATGCATATACAATGTTGCTTTGCAAAGGCTGAATTACAGTTTCGAAAAAGGGAGATGGACCTCACGCAAGCCATCATGTACAAACAGCTGCAAAATACTGTAACCCCTTTTTGGCCACCCCACTGAGCCAAAGGTTATACATCATACCATTTCTTACCAATTACAGGTCCTGAGTCCCCTTTGCTGGGTGAAAGGGTACTGGGAAAACTCTTCTCTGGCAGTGCCTCCACCTAATGGGATCCGGGAATACACCTTTGGATGGGCCCATTAGGAAAACATTCAATATACACACACTTGCTTTATAAAAATATCAACTTTATACAAGGAAGTGCAGATTAAAGGGGAAATAATCTGTAAAAGTACACATATGCACTACCCTGGTGACCCTGTGCCAGTCCTATCCTGGTAATTCCCTACCAGGCAAATTCCCGCAAATACGGCCAGAAGTCGTATGGGTGGAGTTCTTCACCAATTGTAAAGAATCCAGCAAATTAATTGTAGGAGTATGCTATAGACCCCCTAATGTAAGTGAGGAGGAAGAGACAAAGCTCCTAATGCAAATAGAAAAGGCTGCTAGTTTAGGTAAAGTAATGATAATGGGGGATTTTAATTACCCAGATATTGACTGGAGCAACGGTACTGCTAGATCAGTTAATGGGAACAAGTTTATAAACTTATTGCACGACAATTTTTTAGCACAGGTTGTTGAGGAGCCTACCAGAAAAAATGCTATTCTTGATTTAGTGATCTCAAATGACCCAGAACTTATAGCAAATGTGCAAGTCATTGAACCCCTGGGTAATAGTGACCATAATGTTATATCTTTTAATGTCTGGTGCAAAAAACAAAAATATACTGGGGCAACAAAAACCATGAATTTTGCCAAAGCTAATTTTAGTGCCTTGAGGGCTGCCCTACAGAGCATTGATTGGGGCATTAGGTTTTCAGCTAAAAACACAGAACAGAAATGGTTGTCCTTTAAAATGATATTAAATCATTACTGTTCTCAATTTATTCCCTTAAGGACTAAACGTAGAAGCTCTAAGAATCATCCTGTGTGGCTTAATACAGAGGTAAAGATGTTAATGGGAAAGAAGAGAAAGGCATTTAAAAACTACAAATCTGTAGGGACAGAAGCTGCATTTAATGAATATAAACACTGTAATAAATGTTGTAAATCAGCAATCCGGAAGGCTAAGAAAAGAAATGAAGAGTTAATTGCGGTGGAGGTGAAAACTAACCCTAAAAAGTTTTTTAAATATATTAATAGTAAAAAGATGCAGGTTGAGAGTGTTGCTCCATTAAATAATGGTATCAGTATGGTTGTAACAGATACAGATAAGGCAAATGTGTTAAATCAGTTCTTTTCTTCAGTGTATACAATAGAGGAGTCTGGGTTCACAGGCTCACTTAATAACTGCACGAATGGTTCAGCTCAATCTAGTCAGTGGCTGACTCAGGATATGATTCAAAAAGCTTTAATACAAATTAATGTAAACAAGGCTCCAGGGCCTGATGGCATACACCCCCGGGTTCTAAGAGAGCTTAGTTCAGTTTTAGACCAGCCCTTATTTCTGATTTTCTCAGATTCACTGTCATCTGGTATGGTGCCTATGGATTGGAGAAAAGCTGATGTTATTCCAATATTTAAAAAGGGATTACGATCTCAGCCTGGCAATTATAGGCCAGTAAGCTTGACATCTGTGGTGGGCAAATTATTTGAAGGCTTGTTAAGGGATCACATACAAAATTTTGTCCTAATGAATGGCATTATGAGCAACAATCAGCATGGCTTTATGAAGGATAGGTCATGTCAGACGAATTTGATTGCATTTTATGATGTGGTAAGTAAGATTCTGGATAGTGGGGGGGCAGTAGATGTGATCTATTTGGATTTTGCCAAAGCGTTTGATACTGTGCCCCACAAACGACTGCTTTCTAAACTAAGGTCTGTTGGGCTTAATGAAGTCGTTTGCACATGGATAGGAAACTGGCTACAGGATCGGGTACAGAGGGTGGTTGTTAATGGGACATTCTCTACTTGGAGTAAGGTTCTTAGTGGGGTCCCCCAGGGCTCAGTATTGGGTCCACTTTTATTTAACTTGTTCATTAATGACTTAGGGGAGGGTGTTGTAAGTAATGTATCAGTGTTTGCAGATGACACAAAATTATCCAGCCCAATTAATTCCATCCAGGATGTGGCATCCTTGCAACAGGATCTTGACAAACTGGCAATCTGGGCAGCTAAGTGGCAAATGAGATTCAATGTTGATAAATGTAAAGTCATGCACCTGGGATGTAAGAATATCCAAGCCACTTATACCCTAAATGGGACTGCACTAGGCAAATCCATTATGGAAAAGGACCTTGGAGTCCTTGTAGATGATAAACTTGGCTGTAGCAAGCAATGCCAGTCAGCAGCATCAAGGGCAAATAAGGTCTTGAGCTGTATTAAAAGGGGCATAGAGTCACGGGAGGAGGGGGTCATTCTTCCACTGTATAGAGCACTTGTAAGGCCCCATCTAGAATATGCTGTACAGTTTTGGTCTCCATCACTCAAACAGGACATTATTGTATTAGAGAGGGTACAGAGAAGAGCAACTAAGCTGGTAAAAGGTATTGAAAATCTTAGCTATGAGGAAAGACTGGCCAAATTGGGGATGTTCACGCTGGAGAAGAGGCGCTTAAGGGGTGATATGATGACTATGTATAAATATATAAAGGGATCATATAACAATCTCTCTAATGCTTTATTTACCAGTAGGTCTTTCCAGCTGACACGAGGTCACCCATTCCGATTAGAAGAAAAGAGGTTCCGCCTAAATATTCGGAAGGGGTTTTTTACAGTGAGAGCTGTGAAGATGTGGAATTCTCTCCCTGAATCAGTTGTACAGGCTGATACATTAGATAGCTTTAAGAAGGGGTTGGATGGCTT
The DNA here is from genome assembly GCF_017654675.1 of Xenopus laevis. Classification (NCBI taxonomy): domain Eukaryota; kingdom Metazoa; phylum Chordata; class Amphibia; order Anura; family Pipidae; genus Xenopus; species Xenopus laevis. The sequence goes on from NC_054378.1 coordinate 88,978,560, forward strand.
TTTAGCAAGTAAGGGAATACAGGGTCATGGGAAATAGCACATAGTCCAAGTTGATCCAGGGACTAATCCGATTGCCATTTTGGAGTCAGGAAGGAATTTTTCCCCCTCTAAGGCAAATTGGAGAGGCTTCAGATGGGTTTTTTGCCTTCCTCTGGATCAACTGGCAGATAGGTAGTTAATAAACAAAAAAAAAAAAAGGTTGAACTCGATGGACATGTGTCTTTTTTCAACCTTACTTACTATGTTACTATGTTACTATGTTACTCCTTTGGTGACTCCTTTTGGAGAGAAGAGTCTCTGTCCCTTTTCCCAACAAGAGCACAAATGGTCCCAGGTAGCGCTATTTTCCCAAGTACCTTTCCCGATGGACAAGGTACTGGCTCCCATGTAGCAGGCACACAAACATCCTGTGACACAATAGAAACCCCGCTGGATCCTTTACCTCCTCTACTCTCCCCAGGCAGACTCACCGAGGGCTCACACACAAAGCTGGCATGCTCACACAGAGCAGAAACAGGCATCCACAGCGATGAAAATCTTTATCCAAGAAATGCAGCTTTGATGAATCCGTAGCTGAACTGTAGCTCCCAGCACTGTCTATAGCGTGAGCAATTTCCACATTCAGGTTTGGAAAATCCGGAGCTTCAGACCCTCCTGATCGAGCTCCCAGGCATGAGGTCTCCTACCCCAGCCTCAGAGGTCTCCTGCCTCTACATCATGGCTGCTGAATTCACTCTCTCCTCCAAGAAGTGACATCCAGCAGTAAGACAGCAGAAATCTGTAATCACTCTCTGAGCACATGGCTCTCCATTTTATAGTAAGGTCGTGCAGCAGCAACACCTTGTGGTACCCTCTGGTATCTGCCATGCTGCACCCACAATGCTCTGGCCCCATCCCTTGGGAAACCCCATAGCTCAGCCATGTGGCTCTCTGTAGGGAATTAAACCTTCGGGTCCCTACAATACATTTTATGATTAGGTTGTGAGATTATTTACAGTTGGGAAACTTTGTAGTTATTACCAAGTGCTTCTTAAACTTTGCTTGCTAAGAAAAATAATCACCAAAGATATATATCAATTAGGTTAACAACAGTTGTCATTAATACGGGTCATTAGATATTGTATCTAGTAGTGACTGGGCTTACTGAGTAACCTTCAAATGTGAAGAAGGCCAAACTGGAACAACTATCTCTAAACAGAGGAGGGGGCCTGCAACACTGCTTGTCATTAACATAAAGCAAACAAATCTTTACCACAGTGGTTTCCCAATTAAAGGAGTGGGAAAGTTCAAATTACTGTTGCTGGTGATTAATAGTTACCTCATATCCCAGGTCAGCACTTCTGATTTCCCAAAACTTCACTGGACTGGGGTATTTCAGTAGGAGCACTATGGTACAATTTTCTTCTTCCACTTCTTTACTTTTCAGCCCTTAAGGGTATAGAATGCCAGGGAATTCCCTACCATTCCTACAGTTAAATAAAGATTCCACTCTGATGGGTAGTGAAATGTTTCAAGATTATATTGCGAGTCCAGATGTTTTAAACTACCAGATACTGGGGGATAGCGATATGTTCCTCTTAAGGTGAGCTTACACTATGATATCCACTTGTTTGGTGGAGTAACCAAATGACAAAATAGGAGGTGTGGAAGCACTCTAAAGGCTAAGTAATAGTATATTAAAGTATAATGGAAGTGCTAGTTTTAATGCACATTCCCTGGTCCCCTGTCTCAAAAGTTTATAAAACAGGGGTTTTTAGTTACAAAGTTATGATCATAAAGTTGAAAAGCCACCATACCACGTCAAGGTAAACCCCATATGGCGATACCTAACTTGTTTGCCTTTCGGCCATAGTATAAAAAGTCTTACTGCATAGTAGCATTCTGTGTACTACTTAAATATACTATTACTTAGCCTTTAGAGTGCTTCCACATCTCCATTTTTGTACAGAGTCGCCAAATGAGTTTGCCCACCCATGGGCCAAATTAGGCTGATATTTACTATCATTGTCTCTGGGGGCCTATAGATAGCTGTATAGAGAGGACCACATCAATGTTAGAGTGCAGTCTTGGCCCAACAATATTTTAAAACATTTTTCAGTTGTGATACCATTTCCTATGATAAGATATATATGCCTATAAAAATGTTTTTGTGTCAGTATGATACTATCCATGATATAATCGTTGATGGATTCTTGAGCATTCTACTGACTGCTCTTCAAACTATCAGGCACTCTACAAAAACATTCTCTAAGTTTTCTTGAGAGCATGCAACATTTCATTTGTATGAAAACAATCTTGTAAAAACAAGAATAAACTTCTCATTGAAATTCTGTACCTTTCATACAAAAAGGGGCAGATTTAAAAAGGCTCTAATTTAGATTTTATGGGAGTTTGTAAAAACTCAGCTTCCCATATGTAGCAGGTAGATCTCCAGGCCACAGAAGTAAGCAGTCCTGAGAAATACCTACATAATGGAAATAAAATGTACCATAACACATCATCTGTGTTTGGAATTGCTGTTTAGATCTACCAGTTCTCCATGAAAAGACTGCGTATATCAAAAACACCCGTGTGCCATTGGCCTTACAGAGTGTTGATTGAATATGAATGTATATCACAGCATGCAGTTAAGGAGTGAGTTGTAGAGCTCACAATACGCAGAAGTGCTTTACTTTAAAATTCAAAGTTGTTTTGGTTTCTGGATCATGGGAAAGTTGAATACATTAAAGTAAAAAATAAAGAACCTCGCTATAAGATCAATCAGTGAAAAAGTTTGGCATTGTGAAGTTACCTTTGTAGGATACCCAATGGACAATCTCAGCAACAGCCCAGCCATAGACTCTCTGAAACAGCTTACAATAGTCTTTTCACCAGACGCTGCTTAATTGATCACGGCTGTGTTTGGACAAACTCAAGAGCATTTACATAAAAATGACAGATTGCTTTGTACTTCATATGTGCTAATGTTCACCGTGATTTTAGATGAATGCCAACAGTGTATTAATATTTGTTCAAAAATTCTATGTGACAAAATGAAATGGCAATTTACCACTACTCTGCCTGAAAGCGCTACAATTAGTGATGGGCGAATTCTCTGCGAATTTGTGTGTTTCGCCGGTGGCAAATAAATTCGCGAAAATGCCGCATAAATTAAAAGGGTTTCTTTGATGTCGGCAACAATCCCAATGCCGGCGTCAATTTGGATACCGGCGTCAATTAAAAGGATGGCCATTGACTATAATGTTTGTCAAAAGTCGCCAGTGTCTGAATTGTCGCCGGCGGCAAAATTAGCATTTTGCAGATTTTTCTCCAGTCTCATGAATTTCGTGGCAAAGCGAAACGGGACTAATTCGCCCATCACTAGCTACAGTGACCTCAAAACAGGTGCTTATTTTTGAATTCCTGGTTTGGAGGCAAGTTTTGGTTGCATAAAAACCAGATGTACTGCCAAACACAGCATCAGTGTAGGTTGACAATCCACATAGGGGCTGCCAAATGGCCAATCACAACACTTATTTGGCAGCCCAAGAACATTATTCATGCATGTGTTGCCCCCCAACTCCTTTTAATTCTGAATGTTGCTTACGGGTTCAAAAGGTTGGGGTTCCTTGGCATAGACAATGTTCTGAACCTGTAACATTAACATTGTAGTGTCTGGACTATAGCTACGCCACTTCTTACTGCTGTAGATATCTATATCTGGTTAGATATATAGATATATTAATTAGATTTAAGGACTTTGTAAGCCACGTCTAAATCTACGCATCAACTGCTTCTTTAGGGGGCAGATTCTCTAAATGGTGAAGTAGCCGACGCTAGCGAAAATTCACCAGAAATCCCATCCGCAGGGACATCACCAATTCACTAACAGGCATAGAGGACAATTCACTAGCGAACGAGACCGTCACTAGTGATCATTCGTACCCTATCGCCAGTCAACTTTTCTTTTCGCTCTGGAGAATGGTCGTTACTCACTAAGATGCAAATTTTACTGAATGTTACCTCTTTCGTCAGAGTTTCCTTTGCCACCTCAGACCAGGTGAACTGATAAGATGAAGCTACATCTTCCTCAATGTTATCTCAGTGACATCATATCCTGTATGCCAGAAATGCATTAAAGCTATAAAAACATTGACAACTTTTCTTTTTATTAAATTGGGATTGCCTTCAAAAGTCTAAACTATTAAAGATTTATGTGTGAAATTTTTAACTAATTTGAGGGGCATGCCCCATTTGTTTTGGGGTGGGCTCATGTCTAGGGCAATAGAGTATCTCTTCTGTCTTTATTATGGCTTATTGGATATGTGTTTGAAAATGTGGGCAACATTACTAATAAAGACGTCCATATGACTTTCATGTACCCACCCTATTCAAATTGACCTAAATGTAAGAGTGCAGTAATTAACGCTAGCAAAACGTCACTATGAAATTCTCGCACTGCCAAAGTAACGCTAGCAAAAATTTGCCAGCATTAGATGCAGCGTTGCATTTTAGTGAATTAATGTAATGAATTTGCTCCTGGCGAAGTAGCACAAAGTGCGGCGAATCGGTCGCTGGCGAAAATTCGCCCTTTAGTGAATTTGCCCCCCGTGTCTTCAAAACTGGACTGGAAAGAATATATATAAAACATTAGTGATAATACTTTGTGCCACTTCCTGTGACATTAGACATATATATATCCAATATGGCACTTAAAGCAGAGTATGTATTTATTGTGCAGGTAATCGATCTGTTATCCAGAATGCTCGGGATCTGCTACAAATCATCGAACATGAAATAAAACCAATAGGATTGTTTGGCCACCAATATGGATTTATAAAGCTTAGTTAGGGAGAAGGGACATTATTTTTATAAATTTGAAGTATTTTCTTAAAATGAACTCTATGTAATTCTGAGATTTCTGGATACGTGATCTCATAGTAATAGCTAAATCTGGGCCCTCCTGCAATACGTTTTCCCATAATTCACTTCACTGGGCAATTTGTGCGGTGTGGGCACGAGGGTGTGTCACACATACTGCTCTGATTTTGGCCAGAATGCTCTTTCTTGGTCGCATATGCGTTCTCATATTGCAACTGGATCATGCTGTGTATATATAACTGCATTTTTAAATGATATGGTAGCCTTAATATTGATATCCACAACTGCTAGAGAGAGTAAAGGAGAGAGATGATATCATATGTATTGTTTCCAAGGATGGTATAATAGTTTGTGTAATCCTCAGCATCAAAGCTGCATGGAAATTATTGTGGGTGCAATACTATATTATAGTATTTCTGCAAGTTTTGTTTTATACTGTAAAAGGCACAAGAGAAGCCGCATTTATGGTTTTTGTTAGGTACCTGTATAATGGGGCCAGTTGGAGCAGTTTTAAAAAAATGAACCCCTGGTATGAGCTAATAAGGAATGGAAGCAGGGCTAAATGTAGCTTTCAGAACAGAAGGATGTAGAACTGCACCCTAACTGTGATTTGATGCCAGCTGTGCCAGTCTACTAAGAAATGTAATGATCCACTTTTATCAAAGAAATTTCCAAAGCTGTTAGAAAATTTCTGTCTATGCAACAGTGACATCCAGTGGTGATTTTACATAGAGCAAGATGGTAAATTTTACATAGAGCAAAAAAGACAATGTGGATATGCTATATAGGTTTACTTGCGCAGACCTGCAGATAATTTTGGTATGCTGCTCCTAGGAACTAGGGTTTACCTAGAAAAAAATATTGGTTTTGTGATGTGTAAGTGAGACAGAGTGTTTTACATTTGTCTGCCATGCCTTCACCCACTATGAGAACAAAGTAAGAGGTTGCACTTCATATTGTAACATCATGAAATACTCTTGTAGTACTTGTGTGAAATTACTTTTAAAAAGTGTACCATATGAAAAATAAATATTTGTGATGGCTCCTTACAATCCATAAGAGCATTTGGATTTTTAGGATAATTTCATATATACAGTAGGTGTGTTGTACCAATCTTGTGTTGACTTGACACACCAATATCTATGACAGTTGTGGGGTTATGAACTCAATAACAACAGATATCTGTAGATATATCCTCAAGTCCCTGGCAAGTAGAATACTCACAAAAATCAATTCTCACATAAACATCAATAAAACAGGTGAAGCAGTTTCTATACATGTATATAGTGGTAAAGCTTTAAATAGCTCCGAGCAGTAATTACTGTGGTTAATTTTTGAACCCCAGACAACATACCTTACACAGTTGCCCTGGCTTACAGCTGGCGGAATGGTTTCCTTTCCAGATGTCAGTGGTTCTTAAAGAACATGTAAAGTGTATTTTACTGGGGGGGGGGCACAAAACGTTAGGCACCTCATCTTCCCCCCAGTGAAATAGATCACTACTTTTTACTTGGGCCAGTTTGAAGAAAACTGCACCAGGTCATGAAAAGATACTTTAAGTACTGCACTAGCATCTCCTTACCTTAAAGGACAACTGAAGCTTAAAGAGATACTGACACCATATTTTTTACATCTACCATAAAATTGACTTTGCATGCTTCTTGTAATTGTGCCATAAAGTATTTGCCCAATGCTTTTACATTACCTATCTGACTCCCCGTGATCTCCTATGAGGGGGCTGCCATATTTGTGCAGCAGGAGTCCGTTAGCATTAGAAACTTTAACTGACAGGCTGAGATAGGACAGTCAGGTTGGCAAAACAGTCAGGTTTAGGTCAGCAATCAGCATGACCTATAGGTGACTTTTAATGTACATTCATATTTCAAAAAGTAGTTATTTAGTGTCAGTATCATTTTAACTAAAGAAGTAGCTAGAAATGTACTACACTACAGTATGTTTTAGGCCTTTGTACTAGTCAATGGGAACAACAGCCCTTTACCAGTAAAGATCAGTGTCTCCAAAGATGTCCCAGTATCTCCCCATCTTCTTTTCTGCTGATTCACTGCACATGCTCTGTACTGCTGTCAGTATAATATAAATGTCACAATAGGCTGACATAATTATTAGTACATAGCAGCTCAAAAACCAACACAATTAGCATCAGCATTTAATATTCAGCCCTATAGCATCAGCTTATATTACAGGCAAATCTGTAATAGGCTCAAAGCCCAGTGAAAATGTGAGAGAGGAAAAGAGAGAGGGAAATTTTGTGAAGCTGCGCAAAATCTGCATACTAAAGAAAAAAAAATATATAACTTTGCATTTGTTTGACTTTATAATGCCAAAAACTCTCATGTGGCATCTTATATATTTCTTATTTATAGTTGGTATTCATTATCCAATATATATCTATATACAACCCCTTATGTTAAGGACCAGGAAGGATTTACTTGGCCTGGTAGTGACCCCTAGTGGCACACATTGCACAACTGGAAAACATTGCAGAATGTTGGATTCATAGCAGAACTGGTCCAGAGTAATCAAAAAGTTATTGGGGCCCATTGGGGCATTAAACCATGGCAGCTAACCAAATTTTTGCTTTTATTATTCTTCTTGTACCTGGTTGAAACAAAGCTAATTATTGATTGGTTGCTTTAGGCTATTGCCTGGGTGCTTTTTTTATACTTATTATGCTAATTAGATGTTTAAATTTGTGTCTATGTATTGCGTGGAAACATATTTGTAGAATATGTTGACTTTTCATCAGCTCTAAATTATTTTATGTTGTATACATTATTTTTCCTTTTGAGGGTAAACATAGCAGCATGGTAAAAACTTTTTTGCCAAATCATTATAATATGTTTTTATTGTTTTGCTTAAAATAGTTTTCAGTTGACAATAAACGTATGTCAAAACAACATAAGACACATATTTCCTTTGAATATTTTGAGTACAATGCACCCATTATCAATTAAAATCATCTGGGCTTAAGCTTGATTTCACTATATCACTCCTCTATTACCAACCACACCCTTGTTCCAACAGAAACAGACCTCCTCTTGGTTAATCAGAGGGAGGGGGAACAATCTTCTACTGGTCTACACCATTTGTCCCCAATAAGTGGCTTGTGAACATGTTGCTCACCAATCCCTTGGCTGTTGCTCCCAGGGGCCTCAAAGCAGGTAATACTTTTTGAATTCCTGGCTTGGAGGCAAGTTTTGGTTGCATAAAAACCTGGTGTACTGCCTAACAGAGCCTCCTGTAGGCTGTCAGTCAACATAGGAGTTACCATATAGCCAACCACAACCCTTATTTGGCTTGTGTTGCTCCCCAATTTATTTTACATTTGCATGTGGCTGATATGTAAAAAATGTTGGGGACCCCTGGTCTACACAGATGATATCTGGACCAATAATCATAATCTATGGAGTCCACTGTCAGCTCAACAGGGCATAACATACCTTCTGACCCTTGGGTTTCCAGTGGGACAGTACTGGTCTACAGCAACAGGAGGTTCAGTTGAACCTGTTTTTTGTACAATCATTTTATTGCTTTCATTCAATAGAGAGGCTGTGGTAAGTTTGCATCCCCAGCTATAAGGCTATAGCATTCAAAATAAATCTGAATTGTTAGATTTGTAATGCAGTGAAACACTTATGTTTGCCAGAAAATTCCATTCACAGCTTGCCAAAGAATCAATCTTTTAAAGCAATTGCCAGTTTGTCCTCAAATATTACACATGTGAAAACCAGTTCTTCTGCCTCCAGCATCTATTCAATCAGTTCAGTGTAGAGCTTGAAATATTCCTACAGCTGGCTTTGTTTCTCCTACAGGGGGTGGCTTGGTATTTTTACAGAGATTTTTAGATTTTACGAGAGCATGTGTAGAGTTCTATTGATAAATGAATGATGCCCTGAATTCAATATTTTATTTATGAAAGTGAATTCAAGCTTTTAAATCAAAACAGTAAGATGACTGACCCTGACTATACACCGTCACTTTTATTTTCTTCTAAAATTGGAATGGGGGGAGGATTTCTTCCTAAAAAAAAATAACTTTGGAGTTTTTTTCTGCAATTATTTTTTTTTTCTCATGGCAACTTGAAAATGACAGGGATTCATGAAATGAAATTTTACATAGTAGAGTGAATTATTTTCAGTATAATATATAGAAATAAAAACTATACCATAACAATCATGAGAGAATCCCTTTAAAGAAAAAACTTGAATTGTAAAAACTTGATCACAAAAAAAACCTTACCATGAAAACCATTTTAAAGATGTCACTTTTTAAAATAGCTTGAATGTGGAAAATAGACAACTCATTGATTTATATATTCACCAGATTGTTTTTGGCGTATGCTTTCATTAGAGTTCTCAAAATATTTTTGATCAAAAGTTCAAAAACTAGGGAAATTTAAATGCAACAATATTACATATTCACAGATCTATTTTTTTTAAATGAATATTTTAATACATTTGGCCTATAATTTGTTCCAAGGTTAGAAATCATCATGGCTACAACTACATTTTCCTCTATTTTTATACAGAAAACAGTGTGTAAACTTATCTAATAAAAATTATAAAAATACAAACCTGAGAGCTTCTCTCTGATGACAATACAAAATAATCCAATTAGTATATTTAAAAGGTCTATAGATGCAGAATAAGTAATTTTTCACTTGCAATTGACAATAAAAGCAAGTCTTTTTTGTGGTCCCTGTCAAAGTCATGTGCATGTCAGGGCCTCACGGCCCAATTAACGACCAAGGAAGAAGCACCAGGTATAAGTCTAGTACGTGGTAGCCAAAAGGTCAAGAAAGATCTTAGTCAAGATACAGGCAAAGGGTTTCAAAGGCAGGTGGCAATCGATTGTGGTCAGGAACAATGCATAGAGTCTAAAGTCCAGGAATCAGTTAATATCTAATTATATATAGCACCCAGGAACGCCAAGAAGTGCAACTTATTTTTGGGCATTGAACCAGACGAAACACTCTCTGATACAATACAGTGCAATACCATTTCTGCCTCTCTGATCCCTCTTAAATGTTTAAACTGGTTCACCATGTGCATTACGTTCATTTAAAAATTATACATCTGGATATTGCAGATCTCTTTAAAATATATCACATAACACAACCCATTTGTGCAAGAGTTACAATAGAATATAAATGAAGCCTTTGCATGAAAAATATACTTTTCCAATGGTATAATCTCACTAAGAAAGCTAGAAAGTCTGATTCTAGCTGGTATGAGGCACCATGCTCACACAGAAACCAAAGAGTATATTTATCAAATAATATGGCGTAAGTTAGAGGTCACCACAGTCCTCTAGAGTGAAATTCCGCCACTCTTCATTTATTTCTATGGGATTTTTAAAAAAGTATTTATCAATGGGTGAAAGTGAAAATTCATTCTTTGATGAATACGCCTTTCAAAATCCCATAGAAATGAATGAAGAGTAACAGAATTTCACTCTAGAGGACTGTGGCGATCTCTAACTTTACTCTTTGATAAATATACCCCTAGAAGTCTGTGACGACACCTAACTTCACTTTTTGATAAATATACCCCTAGGTTACTTCAACCAATTAATGAAAAGAGCTGTATATTTTACTCCCACGCTTCTTCCTGTTTCAGTAAGAGCCTACATTATTTCCTGTCAGGTGATCATAAAGTGACACATGGAAAATCACAATATGGTGGCTCAAGGCGGAGGATGAAGAAGTGTAATATTTACTGTTATAGGGCAATTGGGTAAGGTTATTTATTAGGTATTAGAATATAGATCTTTTGGCCTTTCAGTCATTTGAACTCTCCTTTAAGCTTCCATTTTTTATTGACAATTGCCATTTGATTTCCTGAATTGCCACTTCAGTTCAGGGCTTGGCTTGGAGCTTTTTCTAGTGTATGGGACTTTTTCTGTTGCGTAGACTGTAAATATTGACAGATTTGAGGATGCATCTGCTAGTAAGAGCCTGGCACAGACAATTTTGATGGTCATGACCTCTATGAAACCTATATGAACAAAAGAGAGGTAATATTTTGATGGAAATCCTTATTGCAATTACTTTAGAAGTATCAATATCACTTTCATTTTCCCAGAGATTACAGTCCCCACTGAGTCCCCTGTACAAACCAGTAGAAACTACTACAATTCATGCCTTTGACTTTGTAATCAAATCACTTTCTTTATAGAATTTATATTCTGCACACAAATCTGTGTTTATTTCTATTTGTATTGCTTTGTTTGCCAAAGAAAAATAAAATATTCTCTATAGGATGAAACTGTAGTCTCAATGGTGAAATGATCAAAGAAGGCTGTAAAATACTTAATAGGCTTAACAAAATATTGATTTTAAAAACACCCAATACAGTTTGCTGCAAAATTTGCGGTTTTGCCAGTGGCAAATTTTTTTAAACAGAAATGCAGACGACAATATTATTAACCCCTTGACATCCACATCAACTAATGCAGTGCTGTCCAATTTCTGTGGTACCAAGGGCTGGAATTTTTCTGGATTACATGGTGGAGGGCTGGTAATGGATTCCAGTTTTGACCACTCCTTGTTTTAAAACATGCCCACTTTAAACCCCACCCATGTAACCACAAGAACTTTTAAGACTATATCCACATTAATGGTTGTAGCACACCAAAAACCAAATGGTTAGTGCTCACTGCAGGGAGATCACTCATATGTGAAACCATATTCAGGCATACCCTTAAATCCATATGAATCATATACCCCTGTGGATACTATAGCAACCCCCAGCACATTATTAAACACCTTGGGGACCCCCTAACAAGTATTTCCAAAGATCACCAGGTAATTTTTCTGCAGGCAGAGCATGGCACACACAGAGGGAGTATGACGTACACATAGGGAGCATAGGGCAGGCAGAGTATAGCTCATACACGGAGCATAGGGCAGACAGAGTATGGAGCACACAGGGAGCATAGGGTAGGCAGCGTATGGCACACACAGGGAGCATAGGGTAGGCAGAGTATGGCACACACAGGGAGCATAGGGCAGGCAGAGTATGGCAGACACAGGGAGCATAGGCCAGGCAGAGTATGGCACACACAGGGAGAACAGGGCTGGCAGAGTATGGCACACACAGGGAACATAGGGCAGGCAGAGTATGGCACACACAGGGAGCATATGGTAGGCAGAGTATGGCACACCCAAGGAGCTTAGGGCAGGCAGAGTATGGCACACCCAGGGAGCATAGCACAGACAGAGTATGGCACACACAAGGAGCATAGGAGAGGCAGAATATGGCACACACAGGGAGCATAGGGCAGGCAGAGTATGGCACAGACAGGTAGCATAGGGCAGGCAGAGTATGGCACACACAGTGAGCATAAGGCAGGCAGAGTGTGGCACACACAGGGAACATAGGACAAGCAGAGTATGGTTCATATACGAAGCATAGGGCAGACAGAGTATGGCACACACAAGGAGCATAGGACAGGCAGAATATGGCACACGCAGGGAGCATAGGGCAGGCACAGTGTGGCACACACAGGGAACATAGGACAAGCAGAGTATGGTTCATATACAAAGCATAGGGCAGGCAGAGTATGGCACACCCAGGGAGCATAGGGCAGGCAGAGTATGGCACACCCAGGGAGCATAAGTCAAGCAGAGACTGGTAAACAGGGAGCGTAGGGCAGGCATTGTATGGCACACACAGGAAGCATAGGGCAGGCAGAGTATGACACAACCAGGGAGCATAGGACAGGCACAGTATGGCACACCCAGAGAACATAGGACAGGCAGAGTATGGCACACACACAGAGCATAGTGGAGGCAGAGTATGGCAGACACAAGGCGCATAGGGCAGGCAGAATACAGGGAAACTTATCAGGACCTGGTGTTCCTCCTGCAGTTTGTCTGTAGTGTGAACAGGTAAACAATGTGGGCACTTTCAGTCTGGGTCTCAGTTGTGATCAGTACAGGGTTTTAGTGGTGTGAACAATAGAGGGGTCATACATGTGAACAATGCAGGGGGATTAAAGGTGTGAACAATTCAGGAGCATATAGTCTGAATTTAAAGTGTAAATAATGCAGGGGTCAGTACTGATACCTTTTAAATCTAACACATGGTAAGCAGACACAGCAAGCAGACTTTCATGTGGGGGTCCACGGGCCACCAGTTGGACAGCACTGAACTAATATATTTAGAGCCCTCCCCATGTCTGTCTAAGGAGCACCATGTCTGGAAAAAATGGCAACATGGTAACCTTTATCTCTAAAAACAATTTAACATAGTAAAAATGAGCTTTTCTAAGAAGGTAAGGCAATGTAAATGCTATTGCAGAACTAAGAATGCATTAACTGCAGTGTAACTTTGCCATCCCATTGACTCCTAGGCATACTGGCAGCTAAATTGCGCAAAACACCTAATTTGTTCATCACTGCATCGCTTTGGTATGGGCAATTTAAATTTTAAGTCAGGACTTGGATACCTACTTAAGTTTAATCAGTGCAGGGTTTATACTTAATTTGCTACACAAAGCAGCCAGAAAATGATAATAATTTATTTCAATATGCAGAGTAAAAGTTATGCTAAATATGAGCCCAAAGGGTTTACATCTCATGTCATAATATGTATTCCCATATTAATATCACCACAAAAAAGCAGTAAACGAGTTGTGTATTGCCCACCCAATCATTTTTTCCCTTTCTCAGTATTAATAAGCAATTAAGCAGCTTATGCCACGGTTGACTCACTCAGTTATACAGACAGGTGTGCTGGGCATTCATAGCTACAGTGTTTGGTTTATTATTATATGAATAATTGGCTCATATATTTTTTTTTCTTAAAAAAAGTTTAAAAATTTCCATGATCTATTTCTTGCAAAATTATTGCAGAGACATATGGTAAACTGGTGGGGAAGTGCAGTGAAAAAATAGAGAGGTTTTTGGCTTGAATACAGAATATGCTGATTGATGCCTCAGAGATATTCATTTGGCACAACATCTGAACAGATCTTGCTGTCCTTTAATGCTTGCCAATGGTCTCTAACCCAGTGGAGTTAACAAATAAACTACATTATAATCAAATGAACCAAGTTTTTTAAAAATTATTTTCTGTAATAATAAAACAGTACCTTGTACTATCCAGAATGCTCAGGACTTGAGGTTTTCCAGATAAGGGGTCCATCATTTGGATCTTAAAGAACATTTAAATATGAATTAAACCCAACAGGATTATTTTGTCTCCAATAAGAATTTTATCTTAGTTAGTATCAAGTACAAGGTACTGTTTTTTTATTATTGCCAGCATTTAGCTGTCAAATGTTTTTTAGTCCATTATCTTCGTTTCACAAAGCTAAAAAATATAAGTTTGGAAAATAACCACAATTATGAGTTTTTGCTGTAACAAAAGAACTCTAATTGAGATAAAAATGTATTCTTGAAATGTTTATACATCTGCCCTTCAGTTACTCAACTTCAGACATCATTTTATGCAGATTGACGGATTGAAATGAAACTTATAGGTTTTATTATACAAAGCACAGGGTCTCTAGGACTCCAGATAACACAACAATTGTTAAATTTGATACAATGTTTAGTATTAACTCCAGGGCCATGCACATAAAAATTACTAGTACTTCCCTGATGACACGGTTCTTTATAAAACAGCCTAGAAGTATTAGCATAGTTTATCATTTTAAACTTTTTTTCATTTGAATAACTTAGGGGGCCTATTTATTAAACCACAAATTTTTCTGGTTGAGTTTTTGAAGGGGAAACATTTTTAGAGAAAAAAGACCTTGAATTTTTGGGAATTTATTATGTTTTAAAGCTGCTAAAAATTAAAATTTGAAAATACTCCAACTAAAACCTGTCAAAATAATTTTGTGCTCTTTGCACTTCGGCCAGAGAAAGCATTGTTCCTGGCACAAGCAAGCATGCACGAATACCTAATTTGCGGCAACGCATGTGTGATGATATCACAACATGCACGGTTGCACGTTTTGAAGCTGCGGGTGCCATCTTTGTTTTTGGGTTTATTTTGCCCTTACTTCCTGTTTCCTGAGTTTTGGTGCCAAATCTCCCTATTTAGACCTGCTCAGTCAATTATTCCTTGCCCCATCTGGATTCTGGTTCTGTCAGATTCTGCTCACGCTTTTCTGTGTGTTTTTAATCCTGATTTTTGACTTTGACCTGCCCTTTTGACTACAAAACTTGCCGTCCATGAAGACCTCTGCCTGTTTTGACTCCTCTTCACTTGACCCTTGTTTGTACCTCATTTTGGAACTTCTGACCTCTGAAGTTGGTAGGATCCCAGCTAGAACAGCAGAAACCGGGACTAGTTGGGCTCTCTTACTTTATGGAAGAGTCAGATTGTTACCAGCAACCAAACTCCAGGTTCCAGCTTAACTAGTACATTAACTTTAACAACTAGAGCATGATTTATGCCTTTATGATTGTGGAAAGTTTCGGCTCTTTAGTTTTGGTTTCGAGATATTTGGGCAATAATTTGAAAAAGTAGCATGATTCGAATTGTTGCACGATTTTGTAGATACTTTCCTACACGGACAATTTCCGATACAAATTATTAGTAAATGAAGCCAGATCATGGATGGGGCTTTGGTCAAATTTTTATTATTTAAAATATTGAGTTTTAATAACCCCCCATAGGGGTATATTTATCAAAGATTGAAGTTAATAGTGAAGTTCCGCCACTAGAGTGAAATTCCGCCACTCTCCATTAATTTCTATGGGATTTTTATAAGCGTATTTATCAAACGGTGAACTTTCACTTTCACCCATTGATAAATACGCCTTTCAAAATCCCATAGAAATGAATTGAGAGCTGCGGAATTTCACTCTAGTGGCGGAACTTCACTCTTTGATAAATTTACCCCTAAATTAATGTTTGATAATCAAGAATAAATACTGTAAATAAATGACCTTACATCCAACCCATTTAATGTCTAAGTGCTAATATGCTGACAATATTAAAAGGAAACAGAGCATATTTCCATTCAGTATTTCAATACCAACATGGACTGCACCTTTAAGATCTAGGGAAATACACAAACTAACACAGAGAGAAGTATTTGCATTCTGCAGTAGTACTAACTAAGGACAGTGTTCAGCCTACTGATGAGCTCCCTTGCTATTATGCATCTAGCTTTCATTTGTTATACTTTTTCTTTTGGGGGAAATGCATGGATATCAGCTCACATTATTCCATAAGTTTCCAACTTAATAGTAGCTTGGACTCCTGAAATTCTATGTTATCTTTACAATAAGAAATTGAGACCAGTGGTGGGTCTCACTGACTTGAGCAGGTGCATGTTATACAGAAACCAAGTGCACCTCACGTGTTTAACATGAATCCACCCATTGTTTCCTATTTTTGGTATTCAAATGGAAAGAGTATTATGCTAAAGAAAAATTGAGCCCTGCTTTTTTCTTGCACCAAAGAAAGTGTAACGGAATGCCTAGAATTACATTAACACAGCTAGCAAACTATTTACATCTATTTATGGACTGTACCCTTGTCGTAGCTTGTGCCTAGTGGCACACAAAGTTTATTGGAAAACCGTGGTGGTTTTTTTTCTTTGCATGTTGCACCTAGACCTATGAATAAATAGGGACCCTCATGCAATGCTACTAAGTTCCATGGATAGTTTCTTAGGGGAAGGTAGCACTACATGGGGTATAAGAGTTTTGAAAAGCGACATTTGCCTTGAACTGAAGAGTGTGGGACTGTGGTACCTTAAAGGAGAACTAAACTCCCCACTGCCCCCCCTCTGGTGGCCCCTCCCTGCCTCCCCCCTGCTAAGTGTTACCCCAGAATTGTGTTCCCCTTTAGTATTACTGACCGCAAATGCAGAGTAAGCGCAGCGGAGCTCACCGGCGACATCTTTCGGCGCTTCGGTAATCCTCGTAGAGTGAGCGGCATATTGGCGCATGCGCAGTTGGTGCAGTTTTCGGGTTCATTACAACTGCGCATGGGCTGGACGTAATGGAAATTGCCGAAGCGCCGGAACAAGATCCGAAGATTATCGAAGCGCCAGAAGATGGCGCCCATGAGCTCCACTGTGCTCACTCTGCATCTGAGGTCACTAATGCTACAGGGGACACAATTCTGGGGTAATACTTAGCAAGGGGGAGGCAGGGAGGGGGGCCAGCGGAGGGGGCCAGTGGGGACATATCACAGTGGGGGGGGTTGAATTCTCCTTTAAGGACTGTGCTAGTTAGTTGATAGATATTATTGTACTTAACATTTATTTGCTTTTCATCTGTCTATAAAATGTATGTGTTACTGCAAAACTGTATTATATTTTTCTGGGGAAATTCCTCTGAAATGTATTTCTCAGCGTCCACTAGGTGGGGTCACTGTGCAGTAAATCCCTGTTCCCAGTATCTCTCACATATGCAAAGAGAATTTTAACCTGCCTAACTGTTAGTTGCTACAGGAGATAGCTTTTTAAGTAAATGTGATTTTCTACACGAGAGTGCCAAGAAAGGGTTACAAATTCTTAATTTTACAGGCTGACACCTACCTGTCACTGCAGATACACATCAGAGCGGGTGGATGGGAGAAGGTTGGCTTTTCTTCTTTAAGTGGTTCAAATGCTTCTCTGTATCACAGGTATAACAAGTAATAAAAAAAATAATAGACCCCATTTCTATTATGGTGCCACAAGCATTAAAGAGGGTGGGCATTGATGCTGGGGGTTCAGGCCTGGCTTGCACACAGCATTCCCAAGCATCCTCAAGTGTTAAGATGAGTGAGGGTGTAGATTCTTCCACCACACTCTCAGCAAATCCATATCTCCCACCTGTGCTTTTGTTTACTAGACAACACCTTAAATGCCCCATTTCTTTGCAGGCCCATTTTGCAAGAAAATACTGTGACACCATTCTCTATATTATTTAAAGCACAGCTGACTGGAGAAGGCTGGGAACACAGGCTTGCAGAGGTATGCTAACCCTTTCTGTATTGACCTCCTTTTGAGCACAGGGACAACCAGAGCCACCATCACAGGGGCCAAAGATTGCCTGCCAAACTTTATAGATAAGTTCCACTGGCTGAACCTGGCCATCATTTTGTACTTGTACAGGGCCCTAATTAATATTTCTTTGGCCCAAAGTGTTTCAGTTACTGTTTTAGCGCTCATGTCTGTATGACATTTGCACGGAGGGGGGCTAGGGTTGCCACCTTTTTTCGAAAAAAACTACTGACCTTCCTATATATTTATCTTGTTTCCCTGTTAATAACATTGGGGTCAACCATCATTTTTACCGAGCAGGCCGGTAAAATACCAGCCAGGTGACAACCCTATGGGGGGCCCATCTCTTCCTGGATGAACCAACGCCAGCTCAACTTGGCCGAGACTGAGCTCATGGTTTTTCCACCCAAACCGAGCCCTTCTCTTCCATTCACCATTACTGTTGATGGCATGGCCATTAACCCAGTTAACTCAGCATGCTGCTTGGGGGTCACCTTTGACCAGTCCCTCTCTAATCATATTAATAATACTGCCAAAACCTGTTGTTTCTTCTTCCACAATATAGGCAAGATATGCCCGTTTCTTTCACAAACAACAGCCAAAACACTAATCCATGCCCATATCTTATCCCTTTTAGACTATTGCAATCTCCTCCTAACCGGTCTTCCTGACTCCCATCTCTCTCTCCCCTCCAATCAATCTTAAACTCTGCTACCAGGATCCTTCTGCTCTTTCCTAAAACGGAACCTGCTCAACCCCAACTAAAATCCTTAGCATGGCCACCTGTTAAGCAACCCTTCTATTAACATTTAAAGCCCTTCACTCCTCTTCTCCTCACTACATTTCTTCTCATCTCACTATACATTCCTGGTCGTCTTCCCCGTTGTTCTCAGAGCTCCTTCTCTTCACACCATCCACATCCACTGCAACCTCTCATCTCAAACCCTTCTATCTTCCTGCTCCTTCCCTCTGGAATTCCATCCCTGAATTCCGCTGTAAGAAAAAGTGTCTACCTTTTGGAGCACTAGAACTTTAGCCTAGTCCTGTGTCTATGGACTATGTCTTACCTTGTGCACTTTTTTATCTCTAATTTGTGCCTGTATGTTAGCCTCCCATCCACTTAGACTGTAAGCTCTATGGGGCAAGGACCTCCTTCCCACTGTGTCTCTTACCACATAGCAATTAAGCTTTTTGTCCTGATATGAATTCTGTATAAATTTATTATGTGATTTGCCTTCCCCATGTATACTTATATATATATATATAGTACTTTTATGCACTGTACAGCACTGCGGCTCCTTAACAGCGCTTATCAAATAAAGTTTTACATACATGGAAATGGGACATTACAGTAGCCATTAACCCAGAGCAAATAATTAAATCTTACCTTCGTTATTCCTAATACATCTGTATGACAACAAAAGCTTACTCTGAATGGTTGCTATGGGTTACTATAGGAGTGCCACAGTGTGTTTGGAGTGCATAAATAGACCTGCTTTAGACACCAGTTCCTAGAGAGGATGTGTTTTTAGCCTGATTTATAATGTCAGTCTTCTCACATATTTTGAGCTTCAGTTCCCAGCATCCCTTGCCAACTGCAGCAGCACAATGGGATTAGTTGGGATCTGGGGTATAAATGTAGAGACACCTAAGGATTCCACTGAAACTTCACAACTCCCAACGTGAATTATAATTAATGGATGATTCAGGGGCAAGATATCAAAATGGGAGGGGGTTAGTTTGGAGTCACTGTCCCTTTAAATATTATTTTTGTTTTGCGGCAAACTCAGATTATTGTTTATATGATTTTCTTGAAGTTCGTTTGGCAACTGATAATAACCCTATTAAATTGAATTGCATTAAGTGCAGAGAAAACAGTTGATGCAAAAGACAAGACACCTCCAAATTAGCTATCCATCGAAAGAGGAATAGCCCCAAACCATGTATTAGTATTTTAAATATTTTTTTTAATGATATGCAACAATAACAATAACCAATTTGTTAGGTTAACATTAATTGTTAGTAGAAAAGCAAATAGGAAAAGAGGTACAGGATGTGTCACAAATTGACATTGTAGTAGTCCTCTCTGTTGGAGATGTCAGTGGAAGACCCTGTTTTTACAGTGATATCACCAGTGGGTTCAGATTAAGTTAAAAGTGTCTGGAACAAGGCAAAGGTTGACTGAGTGCTAAAATAATCTCCTGGCTCTCTATCTCAGTAAGACACCCCCGCTCCAAGGTGTATGGCAGTCACCAAACAGATATGTGGACACTGAGAGAAAGCACTCGAGGCAGGTTTACTGCTAAGTGATTTATTCACGACATGTTTCGGGCGTACGCCCTTTATCAAGTGTAATGACATACAGAAGTGGGTAACAAACTTTAAATGGTATGGCAGGATGTGAGGTCACAAAAGGGGTGTCAATTAACCCATTAACCCATTAACCAAAATTGGGTATAAGTGGTAACATTACAATATAAATAAAGTCCAATTGTGGAAACGATAAATTCTCCTGTTATGAAACATCACATAGTACAAGGAAAAATATTCAAGTGTTGCACATTAAAAGTTCAGAGAACATTTATTATCGACCATAGTCCAATGTAAGCACTCATAATATGGAACTGCTCACTATAGGAGCCTACCAGCAAAAGCTTGATAATCCAAAGTAAAGCTGAAGAAAAAGAAAGCCCGTTGTATTTTACCATTAGCCGTACAATTGTAAGTATATAGAATATAATTCTTGGGCTCAAATCTTTATCTGAAAGGAAATAAATAGAGAATCAGTAATTGTGGACATAGCAACATTGTATATGTATTAGAGAAAACATTTCACACTCCAACTGTCATTTAGGCCTTTTGGCTGCATTGTATCCAATTTTATAATCCAGTAAGCTTCTCGTTGTAACAGCTTCTGGTTGAGGTTGCCACCTCTTTGTGGAAGATTGACTACTTCCAAGACCATCCATTTTAGCTGTGACTGGTTGTGGGTTGCACTATTAAAATGCCTAGACACCGTTGTATCAGAAGAGGCTCCTTTTTTGAAGTTCCGAATATTACCCTTGTGTTCCTTAATACGAGTCTTAACTTCTCTTTTAGTTTGGCCTATATAGCATAAACCGCAGGGACATTTGAGTAAATAGATCACATGACTTGTATTGCAAGTAGCAAAGTGTTTAAGTCTGATTGGTGTTCCCTGTGTCGGATGCCTCAAGGTTTCACCTTTAATGATCGAGGAACAGCAGATACAGTTTAGGCAGGCATAGGTACCCACTTTTTGTTTCCCCAGGAATCTCTGATTATATTGGCCACAGTAAAGAAATCGAACGTATTATTTACAAATATTGGCCTTTATTGCAGCAGGATAAAACACTTAAGAATGTCCTGTTAAATCCACCTGTCTTTAGTTACAAAAAAGGTTCGTCCCTCCGTGATCTATTGTGCCCCTCAGAGGTCAATCCCCCGAAGGCTAAGGGCAATCAGAGATTCCTGGGGAAACAAAAAGTGGGTACCTATGCCTGCCTAAACTGTATCTGCTGTTCCTCGATCATTAAAGGTGAAACCTTGAGGCATCCGACACAGGGAACACCAATCAGACTTAAACACTTTGCTACTTGCAATACAAGTCATGTGATCTATTTACTCAAATGTCCCTGCGGTTTATGCTATATAGGCCAAACTAAAAGAGAAGTTAAGACTCGTATTAAGGAACACAAGGGTAATATTCGGAACTTCAAAAAAGGAGCCTCTTCTGATACAACGGTGTCTAGGCATTTTAATAGTGCAACCCACAACCAGTCACAGCTAAAATGGATGGTCTTGGAAGTAGTCAATCTTCCACAAAGAGGTGGCAACCTCAACCAGAAGCTGTTACAACGAGAAGCTTACTGGATTAAAAAATTGGATACAATGCAGCCAAAAGGCCTAAATGACAGTTGGAGTGTGAAATGTTTTCTCTAATACATATACAATGTTGCTATGTCCACAATTACTGATTCTCTATTTATTTCCTTTCAGATAAAGATTTGAGCCCAAGAATTATATTCTATATACTTACAATTGTACGGCTAATGGTAAAATACAACGGGCTTTCTTTTTCTTCAGCTTTACTTTGGATTATCAAGCTTTTGCTGGTAGGCTCCTATAGTGAGCAGTTCCATATTATGAGTGCTTACATTGGACTATGGTCGATAATAAATGTTCTCTGAACTTTTAATGTGCAACACTTGAATATTTTTCCTTGTACTATGTGATGTTTCATAACAGGAGAATTTATCGTTTCCACAATTGGACTTTATTTATATTGTAATGTTACCACTTATACCCAATTTTGGTTAATGGGTTAATGGGTTAATTGACACCCCTTTTGTGACCTCACATCCTGCCATACCATTTAAAGTTTGTTACCCACTTCTGTATGTTATTACACTTGATAAAGGGCGTACGCCCGAAACATGTCGTGAATAAATCACTTAGCAGTAAACCTGCCTCGAGTGCTTTCTCTCAGTGTCCACATATCTGCTTAAAAGTGTCTGGGTACTACAGATTCCCTAAAGGCAGGTTATAGTTGGGCGTGGGTATATATATATAGTATAGTTTATACCATATAGTTATAAGTATACTATATAGTTTATACTATATAGTTATAGTTATATGTATAGTTTTTTTTGCGACCCACACATCACATGACACACATACACAGACTTGTACAGTAGCAGTAAAGGAGTTAGTATTGGAGTCCTGGCCTTCTTTGAGGGCCTGGCATATTAGGCATATTAGAGGCATATTTATTGTGCTGTGTAAAAAATAAATACAGTGGGAATAATACACAACAAATTGTCAGGCTTCAAAACTGGCTTAAAAACAATCATACATTTTTTACACATCACCGTATGCAATGTAAAATAAGGCGGCAAATCATGGAGTTTGCATGGTGTAATTACACACACCTTCATAAATTGGATATTTATTTTACACAGCTTTTTATACAGTTTTTTCAGCAAATTTTGTTTTACGCAGCACAATAAATATGCCCCTGAATTTTTCCAGCGCATTTGTTATTGAAGTTAGTGGTGGTTTTTGTCTGACAGTATCCCTTTAAATTCCTTTATATTCCTTTATATAATACAAGGTCATTTCAGGCAACAGAGTTTGTTTTTTGATGGAGCTCTTACGTGTAAACAACAGTTATGCAGCTTGGAAAGTCAAGAGAATTATTAGTTATATGCACACCTGCTGGACACACTGAACTTTTAGTTGAGAACAGTCCAGCTGGTGTTTGTATATGTTACATATTCTTTTCACTGATACACTTTGTCCATTATGTATGTATGTATGTACATTCTTTTATCATCACATTTTGAGTCCATTTTTCATTAATGAGAATTTACCAGTAAATGTATGTTTCTGTTGGTTTCCCAAATTCTGCACTTGAGCTTGTGTACTGAAATATATGATGCTCTGCACAGACCCACGTGAAATGCAAATTCAATCAATTATAATCAGATGTAGGCACAGCAAAACCCTTAATCTTACTTTCCTGTAAAAACTATAGGGTACTGATGCCAATAAATTGCTTCAGGGCTAGAAGCAACAACATTACCAGAGTAGTTTTAGCTCACCACAGTTACAGATTCCATTATTTTGAACTAGCCAATAAAAAGTTTCACTGCTAATCAATCAAAATGTTTCTACATGCCTCAGAAAACTATCTTTTCAGTTGATGGAATGCACCATGGGTTGTTCCACACTCACTGCTAGTGCTTTTCAGTGCCATTGAACTTGCAAGGGCTAGTAACAGATGCCAGGTGACCCACTAGGCTTTAGATTTAACTGAATGTAAAGCGGGTAAGATGATGGTAGTAGCATTTAAATTTCTGACAATTTGCAGTGGGAAAAAAAACTGTATGTGTTCCTTGGCATTTAAGTTTGGCCATTTCATGTTTACATATTTATTGTGTATTTTAAGTGCCTTTTTGAGATATGTACTAGCTGGAGCCACGTCTCGTCTCACTGTGTATTTGAATACTGCTGAGATGACAATAAAGTTTACTTTGACTTTACTTTGACTTTTGACTGAAGTTCCTGCTGCATGTACTGAGTGTACTCTTTTTCTGTTTATTTTAGGCTTTTATTTCCAGTAAAGTCCAGTCTGAAGTATTTGTGCCCTCCGCCAACCAGCACTATTCTGGCAAATATTGCCAATGTTTTAGCAGGTGTTTTATGTCCAGGTAATGTGTTTTGTTTTTAATTCATTAAAATATTCATTTCATATATGCTGCTAAAATGACTTGAGGAGATCCTTCAGAAAAAAGGCATGTGCAAGAACCGTGTATATATATATATATATATATATATATGTATATATATGTATGTGTATATATATATATATATATATATATATATATATATATATATATATATATATATATATATATATATATATATATATATATATATATTACACAAAAGCCATGAATATCTTGTAAATTATATCCTTATAAACGGTGAGGTCTTATGTCATCAGTTATAAACGGTGAGTTCTGATGTCATTTCTGTCACATAACTCACTGAAATTTGTGTATTATAATAAATAAAGTACCCCCAGTTGTAAAATATGAGGATATTAGAAGTTACCTCGGAGTTCCACGACCTGTATAAAAACACTCGGCCTTCGGCCTCGTGTTTTTATATGGTCATGAAACTCCTCAGTAACTTATAATATCCTTATATTTTACAAGAGGGGGTACTTTATTCACTATATATATATATATATATATATATATATATAATCCAGCTGAAGTAGGAACGCACAACCAAAAGGGTAATCCAAATGCTGGGTGCCAGGCCGTAAAACTTTTACAAACATCTCCATTGTGGACAGCACTCCATAGTCAAATAAACTGAATAAAGCATTAGATCATTGAAAGGTTTATTGGTGGACCAACGTTTCAATTCCGCACAGGAATCTTCGTCAGGTCACCCTGACGAAGATTCCTGTGCGGAATTGAAACGTTGGTCCACCAATAAACCTTTCAATGATCTAATGCTTTATTCAGTTTATATATATATATATATATATATATATATATATATATATATATATATATATATATATATATATATATCACTTAAAGCATTGCATAAAGAATGGTAAATCATGATCGTTGGCTTTATAGGTGCTGCACTTAATGAATAAAATGAATTTGTCAGCTCCCTTTGGACCACTTACAGTTCAGCCTCTCATAGGGGTCCGTTTACTAAAGTGCGGTAAATCTGACTTTAAGGGGCAGATTCATTAAGGGTCGAATTTCGAAGTTAAAAATACTTCGAAATTCGACCCTCGAATTGAAATCCTTCGACTTCGAATATCGAAGTCGAAGGATTTAGCGCTAATCCTGCGATCGATCGATCAAAGGATTTTTCGTTCGATCGAACGATTAAATCCTTCGAATCGAACGATTCGAATGATTTTAATCCAACGATCGAAGGAAAATCCTTTGATCAAAAAAAGGTTAGCAAACCTATGGGGACCTTCCCCATAGGCTAACATTGACTTCGGTAGGTTTTATCTGCCGAAGTAGGGGGTCGAAGTTTTTTTTAAAGGGAAAGTACTTTGACTATCGAATGGTCGAATAGTCGAACGATTTTTACTTCGATTCGTTCGATTTCGTTCGAATTCGAACGAATTTAACCAATTCGATGGTCGAAGTACCCAAAAAATTCTTCGAAATTCGAATTTTTTTCATTCGAATCCTTCACTCGAAGTTAGTGAATCTGCCCCTAAGTTTCCGCATGTTATCGCTGAGAATATTTTCCCGCCAGAATATTCGCAGCGACTCAGTTTACTAAACAGCGATGCGCTCAGAAGTCATTGCGATCACTTGCGGTAACTACGTTAACGAACCAGCTTAAGTTAGCGGTAATTTTAGCGAGTTGCGAATTTTCTGGGGAAAAATTACGTTTTTGGGAATATTTATGCTATAAATATATATGTTTTATGGTGGTTATTATGCCAATTTTTACTGTGACATTTATGGCCAGAAATGTATCTTCAAAACTCATTAACTTTATTGACTGATGATTATCCCATCCAACAACATTACCAGAGTAACACCAATCAAACATGTATGCATCATATAAACCCTTCTGCCAATAAAATCATATGAACAAGAAATCACACTAGTCAATCTCTTTGCTTCATAGAAATGCACAGTTTAATGTAGCCAATCACAATGAAACCAAAAAAGCGTAGAGGCTGACGAATCCTTGGACTGTGATGCCGCTGCCAATAATACGCCTCTGAGCTGAAACTGCTGCTGTTGCAAAATATAGAAGCAGAAGCCAAAACATCCTACCAGCAATAGCTACAGATCTGTCTCCTGTCAGCAAAGAATGATGGGTAAAAAAAAAACAGTATTATGGGATATTTCCTGCTCCTTGAGAATTTTCTGGCGAAAAAAATACTTTTACGCCACTACATAGGTTAATTTTGTCTTTAGCACATTTCCCT
Source organism: Xenopus laevis (assembly GCF_017654675.1). Taxonomy (NCBI): domain Eukaryota; kingdom Metazoa; phylum Chordata; class Amphibia; order Anura; family Pipidae; genus Xenopus; species Xenopus laevis. The sequence goes on from NC_054378.1 coordinate 89,004,913, forward strand.
GTTTAGTAAACCGTCCGTTAATGTGTATGTAGCGTTATTTTCAGCGAATGCGATAACCGGCGAACAATTATTCTTGCGCAAGAAAATTCGCAAATTTATATTTACCGCAGATTAGTAAACTGGCGATAACATATTTGGCAAAAATTCTGTCTATTTATTGTGCGAATATTTTTAACGCACTTTAGTAAACAGACCCCATAGTAAGTACACATATTACTATTTATTTTGTTTGGTTCCATGTTTTTACTTTGCTAGTTATATACCATATACTGTAGTTAGCTGCTGCAAGTCACTGCTTAGATACTGGCTAGCAAATAGCTTTAATATATTATTTTAAATGGCTAGTAACAACAGGGATTAAATGTATCCTAAATGAAATTATACCTTATGTTCATTCCATTCCATTCAGTGTCATATTTACAAAACAATACAATTTTCTTTGATGCTTTTTACACAGTTGTTGACATACTGAAGTTAAAAATACTGGTATATTGCCAAAATGTATTCTGGATAGCTGAATACTAATAAAAAATAAATTAAAAATTAAAACTGTTAACCAATTACTCATGCAGCAGATGGGAAATAAAAACAGGGCTGTTCTGGATACAGCTTTTAAGTCCGGGAATGTTAAAGTAACTGGCTTCTGTACTTTTAGGGGCAGATTCACTAAGGGTCGAATTTCGAAGTTAAAAATACTTCGAAATTCGACCCTCGAATTGAAATCCTTCGACTTCGAATATCGAAGTCGAAGGATTTAGCGCTAATCCTGCGATCGATCGATCGAAGGATTTTTCGTTCGATCGAACGATTAAATCGTTCGAATCGAACGATTCGCACGATTTTAATTCAACGATCGAAGGAAAATCCTTCGATCAAAAAAAGATTAGCAAACCTATGGGGACCTTCCCCATAGGCTAACATTGACTTCGGTAGGTTTTACCTGCCGAAGTAGGGGGTCGAAGTTTTTTTTAAAGGGCAAGTACTTCGACTATCGAATGGTCGAATAGTCGAACGATTTTTCGTTCGATTCGTTCGATTTCGTTCGAATTCGAACGAATTTAACCAATTCGATGGTCGAAGTACCAAAAAAATACTTCGAAATTCGAAGTATTTTTCATTCGAATCCTTCACTCGAGCTTAGTGAATCGGCCCCTTAGTGTTTGTACATTAAATCTAGTATATTATAGAAGTCTAATTTGTCTTAAAGCTTTAGTTGCCTTTTAATCTTTCCTAAAGCCTAAAGATCGACATCACTGGGTTCTTATTATAGTCTTTGTTCTTTGGTCATTTTGAATTATTGCCGTTACAGCTTCAGGTTGAAGGAATTTAAGTTCTTTGGGGGTTTTTTTGTACAGTTCCAAAACATTTTAAGATATTTCAGCAAATAAATACATTCTACTTCAAATCTATCATACTGTTATGTAATACAGTCGCCAGCTGGCTTTTCCCAAGGTCATTATATAAATACATGATGTGAAGGTTAGCGTTACGAAATAATTGTTTTGTGTGTAAGACTTCTTTTTAATCAGTTCTGTGCAATGTAGCAACCAATTGTATTTGAATCCTGCCCTTCTCCATTTCATCCCTATCCACTGCATAGTTATGGCCAGAAAATTCTGTTTTTAAATAGACTTTGCTGGGGGAGATAATTGGTGACCCATAAGGTGCCATATAAATTCTTTCTATATAATATAATAGAATGTTGATGCACTGATTTGACATTAGACATGTAAAAGTTGATTTCTGTAAAAATCTTCATATAATTAAAAGACAAAGAAACCCAAATAAAGTATGTCCATCAACAAAGCCACTAGAAATGTGGTCATTACAGCTTCTGGTACGCTATTCTCCTCTCCTGATGCAGAATGTGCTCATGGATCTCATGGATTAGGCTTCGGTAATGATGTCTGGCGCTGCCCACATGACCGACTCATCATTACTGAAGCTGAATTCACCACTGCTACTTGCAACACAGCAATCATCTAAAAAAAGTGAAGGGGTGCCTTATACAGTAAATACTGGACTCCTAAAATAGCAGTTAGGAAAAGGGTAACCCAACATAAAGATAAATAACCATAAAGCTTGACTACTCCTTTAATTGTCTTTATTGAAAAAAGATATACCGTATATACCCGAGTATAAGCCGAGTTTTTCAGCATCCAAAATGTGCTGAAAAAGTCTACCTCGGCTTATACTCGGGTCAGCGGTACCCGACCGGAGTAGCTTAGATTGCAGTCACTTTTAATCATTCCTATACTAACGGTTCACTTGGGGAGAGACTGCAATATCCCACAATGCCCTCTGTTGGTTATATGAAAGAATAACAGTGCGCCCTCTGTTGGTTATATGAAAGAATAACAGTGACTGCAAAATCACACAGCGCCATCTGTTGGTTGTATGAAAGAATAACACTGCGCCCTCTGTTGGTTATATGAAAGATTAACAGTGACTGCAATATCACACAGCGCCCTCTGTTGGTTATATTAAAGAATAACAGTGACTGCAATATCACACAGCACCTTCTGTTGGTTATATGAAAGAATAACAGTGACTGCAATATCACACAGCGCCCTCTGTTGGTTATATGAAAGAATAACAGTGACTGCAATATCACACAGTGCCCTCTGTTGGTTATATGAAAGATTAACAGTGACTGCAATATCACACAGCACCCTCTGCACATGGTGGTGGGACAGTGGGACAATGCACACAGTAATCCGTTTGGCAATTCTCTGTCACCATCAACTTTGCAAAGAAGTCCGGTTGATCGATGGGGGGGTCGCTTTGGCAGAATGTGCGCTGCTGGGAGACAGGGATGTAGTTGTGTCTAGGCTTATATTAGAGTCAATAAGTTTTCCCAGTTTTCATAGGTAAAATTAGGTACCTCGGCTTATACTCGGGTCGGCTTATACTCGAGAATATACAGTAAGATGTTTCCTTTGTTTCTTTTCTTACTTTTTCTTTCATCCATTTTCTCCACTACATTGACACTCCTTCACATGCTTAGTGCTTAGTTTCATTTGCAAGAAGAAAAAACTTGGGGTGGACAAAATGGGTCATTATTGTGTAGCTTTTTGTTTTGCAGTATGCAGACTATGTAGCACTACCTACACCATACCCACTTGTGCCACCAGACCTTTCTGAAAACCCACCTTTGCCAGAGCTTGATGAAGTGTCCAGCAGGAATAAGCCAGAATATGTGTGGGAATGTGTGTCAGCAAAACCTGCTGATTTTCAAATTGACCAATATCCATAGTACATGAATATTAACTGGGACATGTACCAATAAGCATACAAAAGCCTCTGCAATTATTGGTACATGTATGGTTATCTTAAGTGTTATTGGGAGGGCAAAAATATTTAGAAAACTGTGACAACATGTGGTACATCCACACAGGGCTTTATGTGACAATATTCTTGTTTTTGCAGAATGGATTAATAAGCAACTTATTACTTTTAAAGACTGACCTCTTAACAAAGAATTTATTTTTGTATGTGGTTTGATACATGAAAGAAGGCCGGATGAAGGGCCAAGCTTTCATAGGATTTCCCACGGAAAATGTAACAGCACAGGCTTTGTAACATGCACATGGATATCTACTTCATGACAAACCAATGGTGATTCTATCCTTTTATATATCGGCAAACAGAATCTTACTCTGTCATTAATATTTTGGAAAGAAAGTTCAAGAAGTGATTTTACCTAATAATATAACAATGTTAATACAGATACAGATTTGCTAGAGAGCATAATTTATGCAGGTATCCCAATTTCAAAAATTGTATAATTCACTAATACATTCAGGGATTAGGCTGCCAATACTAATACAGTGATGTCATACTAGACATTGCAACACATTTGAAAGCTCTATTAACTTTTAGTGACAAACCTGCACTTGTTCCTGGTCTCTTGTAAAAATCATATTTGTTTCCATAATTTTCTAAACCTAGAACAGATATATGCTTATTACATTAACCCGTGATGCAAATGGAATTGCCATTCCATGCCTTGTTGTAGAGTTTGATCTAAGCATTATAAAATTATTTGTACCTATCACTTTTGCACCTATTGTTTTCCTTAAATCTGCACAAGCAATTTAGTCAGTCTGCTCGTCAAAAACCTTGAAGCCTCTAAACCAGGGGACCCCAAACATTTTCCACCCGTGAGCAACATTCAGATGTAAAAAAGAGTTGGGGAGCAACACAAGCATGAAAAATGTTCCTGGGTGGTGCCAAATAAGGGATGCGATTGACTATTGGTAGCTCCTATGTGGACTGGTAGCCTACAGTTAAGTGCAGCTTACTCTTTCCTTGTGCAGCAGAGACAGACATCTATGGAGATATATGAGTGGTGGTAGGTGAGTATATATACCTTCCACTGAGTTCTAGCATCTTATATGCATATAAGATAGTTTTTGTCGGCAGATAACAGTGTCTGACATAATTTTTTGCCAGTAGTTGTAGCGACATAGGCACATGAATAATAGATGGAGATTATCTGTTTATAATTTCATAAGAGCTGTAATATTCTATTAATGGTATGATGCATCCACTTGGGTTCTATATGGTAAGTCCCACTGTTTATTACAGTACAGTACAAGAAGTGGTCTTCTATGATGCTGCCTTTATGTGACTCCCTTTTTAAACATCAATGTTATAAATTCAGCTATAACGTGTCTTTACTAATGGGACATGGTTTGTAAATGAGACTCAAATACTCCCAGTTAAATATCATTTAGATAAACAGTTACAGTACCTGGCTTTGTTTGCTGCTGTTTTGCAGTCAAAGCCTGATGCTTGCAATGCTGTCACTTTTGAATTAAACATGTCCAGCAAATGGCAGATTCTCTTATTTTAATTATATGCAAAATAACAAAATTAATTATTTATATTTTTATAGGATTTAAAGATTTATGTGAGTGACTTTATACACTAGTGTTTCTTTTCTCCATACTAGTGATTAATGTTTTCCTATTTTACTGCAAACAATAATGTTTTACATATACCTTAATCATTATGCTTGAAACTTAATTTATTCCAGGTTTTATTTGTTTTGTTAAGAGCGTAGGGATTTTACATTGTACTGAGCTACAAAATTGAATTCTGTCATTATGATCCTCTTCATAGAGGCAGCAAACAGATTAATCTCTAGAGGTGGAATTAAAGAAGGCAAACCCTTTAACCACTCTAACCAATTTAGTTGCACATAGTCTCTGCACTCTCTCCAGCTCATTTATATCCCTCTTAAGGACTGGAGTCCAAAACTGCACTGCATACTCCAGATGAGGCCTTACCAGGGACCTATAAAGAGGCATAATTATGTTTTCATCCCTTGAGTTAATGCCCTTTTTTATGCAAGACAAAACTTTATTTGCTTTAGTGGCCACAGAATGACACTGCCCAGAATTATTATCTACAAAATCCCCTAGATCTTTCTCATTTAAGGAAACTCCCAACACACTGCCATTTAGTGTATAACTTGCATTTATATTATTTTTGCAAAAGTGCATAACCTTGCATTTATCAACATTGAACCTGATTTTCCAGTTTACTGCTCAATTTCCCAACTTAAACAGATCACTCTGGAAAGTGGCAGCATCCTGCACGGAACCTATAGTTCTGCACAATTTAGTATCATCTGCAAAAATAGAAACAATACTTTCAATGCCCACCTCCAGGTCATTAATAAACAAGTTGAAAAGCAAGGGACCTAGTACAGAGCCCTGTGGTACTCCACTAACAACACTGGCCCAATTAGAAAATGTTCCATTTACCGCCACTCTTTGTAGTCTATCTTTTAGCCAGTTCTCTATCCATGTACAAATGCTATGTTCCAGGCCAACATTCCTTAAATTAACCAGTAACCTTTTGTGTGGCACTGGATCAAATGCTTTAGCAACGTCTAAGTAAATCACATCCACTGTCATCCCAGAATCGAGGTCCCTGCTTATCTTCTCATAAAAAGAAATTAAGTTAGTCTGGCAAGATCTATTACGCATAAAACCATGCTATAATGCTATTAAAGAGAAATTCTTTATTTTGCATTTGCTTTCCATCAATATAACTGAGAAGGGCATATGGTTTGTTAACAGAACACAGTTTCCCCAGGCCCAGATCATTAAAGGAGAAGGAAATCATGTAGAAAAAAAGGCCCGAAAGATGGATGCTGTGAAGTCTGCTGCCAGAATCTTTCCAAACTCTTTTTTACTGCAAACAATTATGTTTTACATATACTGTTGTGTTTTGGTAGCCGAGGATGAGTATAACAGTGCTTTATTAGCAGGTTCATGCAGCCATTATACATAAACAGTAGCTTCACTCTAACACCCCAATCTGTATAGAAAGTACTGTGCATGCACTGCACAACTCATGTGCACAGTGACAGCTACAGGCCATTTGTATAAACATCCCCCTATATTCCCCCTATAGTAGGAAAGCATTTGGGCAAATGTAATAAACAACAACAATCAGCATTGCTGACCAGCTAGCTATACGCATTCCAGCTTTTCCTAGTCCCTTTGTTGTAAGCAGTGTAGTTAAAGGGCTATGATCAGTGCATAAGGTAAATTCTCTACCCCATAGGTAGGTTCTCCATTTTTCTGTTGCCCAAACACATGCTAGAGTTCTTTTTCAAAAGTTGAATACTTATGATCTGTCTCTGTAAGTGTTCTGGATGCAAATGCAACAGCTTTCTCTGTATAATCAGCATGGATCTATGTGAGAATTGCACCAACACCATAGTCTGAAGCATCTGTAGTAACCATAGTGGGTAGTGCAGGATCAAATAAAGCTTGCGCTGGACTATTCACAATTAACTGTTTCACTATTTTGAAGCTATTTTGAGCAGTCTCTGACCAAACCGGGCTTAAAGTTCCATGTAGTAGTGCTCTAAGTGGCTCCACAACTGAAGCATAGTTGGGAATAAACTTAGAACATAAGACCTAAGAAAGCTTGTAAGGTCTGAAAATCAGATGTAGTACGTGCTTGTGTAACAACGTTTACATGGTCAGAGTCAGGCAGTAATCCATCTTGTGAGATTATATGACCCAGAAATGAAATCTGAATTTGTCTGAAGTGGCATTTAGAAAGGTTCAGTTTCAGTCTTTTTTTAGGTACTTGTCATGAAGATCCATAGTTGGAGCGTAGACAATTATATGATCCAAGTAACATTATACACCAGGTATGCCATGGAGTATAGAAGACATCAGTCTTTGAAAACAACTCGTGCTGAAGCCAGGCCATAAGGTATACGCTTGAACCGAAACAAACCATAATGGATGATAAATGCAGTGAGGTCTCTAGTTTCCTCATGCAGTAATACTTGATGATAAGCACTCTGAAGATCCAGAGTAGAAAATAATTTTGCTCCTCGGAGTTCTGAAAATATTTCGTCTATGTGTGGCAAAGGATGATTATCCATAACAACTGCTTTATTAGGTTCACGAAGATCAACACACAATTGAATACCTCCAGTTTTCTTCATTGTTACAACAATTGGTAAAACCCATTCGGAGGCTTTTGATTTTTCAATCACATCTTGCTCTACCAGTTTCTTTAGTTCCTGTGAGACAGTCTCCCTTATAGAGTAGGGCAATCACCTTAATTTTCTGGCGTACTGGTTTTACAACTTGTCTCAACTTAACTTTGTGTACAAAGTTCTTTGCACAACCCAGTGAAGTGTTGCTTTGTGGTGACATTTTAGACACAGGCTGTGTGGCAGGCACTGGTGCTGTAGTAATACAGGTGCTGTAGTTTAATGCAAAGAGATCCCTTCCAAGTATAGTAGCACCCTTATTCACAATGTAAAAGTCACATTTTGCAGTATTTGATTCAAATTGTACAGTCACTGGCAAGCGACCAAGCAGTAAGTAACTGTCCAGTCTCAGGGCAGGTGCAACAAGTGGATCTTTTGCAAAGTATTTCAAGAAAACATCCTTTGGTATTATTATTATTATTATTAACATGTATTTCTATAGCGCCAACATATTGCGTAGCACTGTAAAGTAAATGTGATTATACAACTAAATCACATGAATTATATACATAGAACATATGGAGTTACATACATCACAATCAATACAGGTACAAAAAGGTGAGGCATACACTCTAAAGGGAGGGGAGTAATACACAAGGTGTGGGAGTGGGTGAGAAATGTGGTACTGTATGTGGTGTTGCGTTTGGTAGTTAAGGAGAGTGAGGGTAGGCTTCTCGGAAGAAGTGCGTGTTAAGAGATTTCTTGAAAGCAGAAAGGTTGGGAGAAAGTCATACAGACTGTCCAGAGGAGGGGTGCAGCCCTTGCAAAGTCTTGAATGCGGCATATGAGGAGGTAATGAGAGAAGAGTTGAGTAGCAGGTCAGTAGAGGAGTGTAGTAAGCGGTTGGGTGAGTGTATAGAGATGAGTTCAGAGATGTAGGGTGGGGCAGAGTTATGAAGTGCTTTGAAAGTCAGTGTCATTAATTTGAATTTGATTCTGAAAGGTAACGGAAGCCAGTGCAGGGATTGACAAATGGCGAGGCAGAGGAGGAGCGGTTGCTGAGGTATATGAGCCTCGCAGCAGTGTTCATTATGGAGGGGAAGGCCAATTAAAAGAGAGTTACAGTAGACTAGACGTGATATGATGAGAGAGTGAATAAGAATTTTGGCAGCATCTTGGGTGTTAAATGATCGTATTTTGGATATGTTCCTTAGGTGGAAGTGACATGATTTAATAAGTGACTGGATATGAGGAGTGAATGACAGGGCAGAATCTAGGATAACCCCAAGGCACCGGGCCTGGGGAGAGTGGAATTGTTAACTATGATGGATACTTCCGGGATGTTACTGGTGTTAGTTGGAGGAAAGAGAACCATTTCAGTTTTAGAGTATAGAAACTATAGTATAGAAACTAAAGTATAGAATTAAGTTTTGGTAATATAGAAACAGCTGAACCTGTATCAAGCATTAGGTTAATGGAGTGTCCCTTGTCAGCAGAAGCAGTACTGACACTGACAGTGCATATAAACTTGTCTGGAATAAATGTATCAGCTTTATGCACACTTAATACTGTAAGATTTGTAGTAGTGACTTCATGAATATCTTTAGCAGAACTACGGCAGATCTTAGCAAAATATCCTACTTTGTGCATTTGCGGCACTGTACAGTTTTTGCAGGACACGTAGCATATTTTGCAGTGTGTTGTGTTGAACCACAGCGAAAGCAGTATTTTTATTTGTATTTGCTGTATGGTTTTGCAGTGAATCCCTTTCCTTAGCACTGTATTTTGCCTGTGACTGTGCATTATTAGGCCACAGTGTTGAATTCACAATCTGTACATTTCCAGCAGTTCCATGACTGAGAGTTTTAGCCTCTGCCACTGCTGTTTCAATTTGGCGAAAAAACTGTAATAGCCTTTGCAAGGGTTAAATCCTGCTCTAGGAGCAGTCTCTCTCTCTCTCTCTAATGCGTGATTAATTGGTTTTTCCACTATTCGGTCTCTTATCTGTTAGATTCCCAACCAGCTCTCTCAAAGCTGCTACAAATTGTTCTGTGGATTCGCCATTACGCCGTCCACGTTGGCGGAATTTATATCTTTCAGCAACCACATTTACTCTTGGCACGAAAAAGTTCTTTATAGCAGTAAGTGCAGATTCATAAGTCTCATCAGGTAATGGTAATATATAGAATATACGCTGTCCCTCTGCTCCCAGGCAGTGAATAAGTAAAGTACGCTTTCTAGCAGCAGAAATATCCCCTTGGTCAGCAGCAATAATGTAATTTTCAAACATACGGATCCAAGCAGTAAAAGGTATGGTAGGCTCACCAGGGTTTGGGATAAAAGGTGCAGGCTGCTGCAGAGGTAGACATCTCGTCACCAATTTGTTGTGTTTTGGTAGTCGAGAATGAGTAGAGTATAACAGTGCTTTATTAGCAGGTTTATGCAGCCATTACACATCACCTTAGCTTCACTCTAACACCCCAAGCTGTATAGAAAGTACTGTGCATGCACAACTCATGTGCACAGTGACACCTACAGGCAATTTGTATAAACACCATATATATATATACCTTAATCATTGTGCTTGAAACTTAATTTATTTCCAGGTTTTATTTGTTTTGTTAAGAGCTTAGGGATTCTAGCAGCTATATAGATTGTTCTGTTCATTGTACTGAGCTACAAAAATTAATTCTGTCATTCTGATCCTCTTCATACAGGCAGCACTTAGGACAATAAATGCATTAATCTCTTGAGGTGGAATTAAAGAAGGCAAACCCTTTAATCACTATTTTTGTTAATTCCCCTTGACCCCAGAAAAAATCGGACTTTAATAAATAACCCCCAAAGTGTATGGACATAGCATACATAGCATGCATCTAGTGAGCCAGTATTTGAATGTATTACTCCCTCGAGTTAACGCTCAGTCATTGAAAACAGATGTTTCTGGACTCAATTAACACACAGTAAACAAACCTTTCCTTGCTATCAGAAAGCAAATATAATGGTGTTGCAACTATTCTGCAGAAAATGTCCACTTTGTGCAAATGTAATATAAGGGATTTACTGCGCCATCAGCTCCTGCAGTAGACAAGGAATGTATGTGATTTCTGGCAAATCAGTATTTTGAAGGAGGCTTATGGTTTTGAAATGTTCATATTGATTATAATTTTGGCTGTTCTAATACCCCAATACAAACAATATGCTAAACCTGAAAAGACTTCTATATCATTGTTGTACCCATCATTTTATATGAGGCTTATCTTGAGATCACATGATTAGAATGATGGTGGTTTGACACAGTACAGGTTGCATACTTGACACTGCCACACACACAGCTTGCAGAGCAATAGTACATTTATATATTTATACTCTTTAACACTTTCATTTCTTTGGCATTACTGTTCCTTTAAATGAATTGCTCAGTATGAAAACTGGGTATTTTTTCTAAATTGTTAGTTCTTCTGCAAAAGTTGCAATGGAATTTAAGGCTTTCTGGATAAAAGTAGATTGACCATGGTTAGGGACATATATACAGTATTTACCAATGTAACCTTAAGATCAGATATTACATCCTTTACACATAGTAATCCCCCTTCTTTGTCTTCAAACCTATCTTTAAATTGGAATGGTAAATCTTTGTGTAGCATTCTCATCACTCCTAAACTTTTTTTGATAGGCTTATTGTTTGTGACTATATTAGGAAACTGTTTAATTTCTAGTTTGGGTGTTTTCCCTTCTTGGAAGTGAGTTTCCTGGTGTAAAATTATCTGAGCCCTGTTTCTCCTGCATTCAGAGAATATCTGGGCTCTCTTCACTGGTTCATTTAACCCGTTAACATTAGAGCACATAACCTTTCAATTAAGCTTCTCCATATTTAGACCAGTATTTGCATTTTTCATAAACAGTAACATAGCTTCATATATTAGGTTTGCATCCGTCCCATGTAAGACAGTGGGGTGAAGGGGGATAAAAATATTGGAGAATATAGCCGAAAAATAAAACATTGGGGGAGGGGGAAGATAATGGTTAGTGTAGAGAGTCGCTACAGACTTATTGGGCCTTAAGCCTTATTGCTGTATGCTTGTAAGCGACTAGTGAAATGGGGGGGGGGCTTAGGTGGTTGTCTAGCTGGATTTTTAGAAGAATACGTGTCTTTACAGCTCCCAAGATATCCCAGGCTTGAATATAACATTTGGGGAAACAATAGCATAAAGCTTTACTCTCGTGAGAGTACAACTTAATATAACCTTAGTTATAATCAAAACATGTAGAATCGACAATAATGTCTTTTATAAAACACTCTCAGTTCACAGGCAGACAGTTTTTCATACGCACTAGATGGAAGCAATTTTCGCAAACCTTTCTCATTGCACTAATTTAAAACAATTGGCTTGTCATCCAAGAAACTGAGTTTCGCTAAAATTTCTGATGACATTTTAAAAACTCAGTTTTGTATATTCTAAAAATCAACTAATCAGTATGGAAGTTCTGTAGTTCATATACAACTTGGAGATACCTGTTGTAGGGATTATCACAATCCCAAATTAGCTAGTGGTATTAAAAAAAGACATAGCGTGGGTGTAAGAAGAATATTAATAAGGTCAGGATTCTGCCATGTTCTGCTCTGCAGAGAAAGTTATATGGCTGTATTTTCTTTTGTCTCGTGGACTTAAGCACTGCGTATCTTGACAGCGCTATATAAATAAATGATGATGATGACTTTGCAACTGAAGTAAGTATAGGTATTTACATTTAATTACATGGGGGTGTTAACTACAGCCATTGTAGTGGGTATGGGATATTTTAGAGCATTTTACCAAAATTACATGTAGCATTTGCTTTGTGAAATTTACTACATAGACTGCGTTGCATAAAAAGGCTGAATATAAATAATAATAATTATTGGCTGTACTTGGGTGTAATTATTGTTTTTCTTACCCCAGCATTAGATATCAGTTACCATGCAATATTTATGGATGGAAGCTCAAAACTGCCCTATTTTGCATAAAACCATGCTGCTTTAAATTATAAATGCACTGTAAACATAATCAGTTACAGGTTAAGTAATGTATAGTACAACCCCCATTTTTCAGGGGACCAATGAGAAAATTATGTAAAAAGTGTAAAAATGTAATATTGTAATATTTGTTACAAGCACAGACGTCAGTTTTATTTTGAAATGCAACATGTACTGCTTTAATAGAAATAATTAAGCCGCATGTGCCTCTCTTAGGTAAAATTGCCATTTAGACAACCAAATACCTTAAAAGGTATTTTCCATTTCCAAGTAAGAGCAAATGCAAACAATAAATATGGTGTATTGCATTAAATCGTATTTAACAAACAAACAAAATGTTTTTATTTATTTATTAATTATAGAAATAGTCTAAGGAGCTGTGCGACTTTAAAGGACAAAATAATCCATCCATCACTGGACATTTCAATGTATATGTGGGTATAAACATTCATATTGCTTCCCCAGGTACTTTTCATTTTATATAATGTACCCCTGTAAAAGGGAACAGTTAAAGCTCAGAGGTATAAAAAGCCTTTAGATATTCAATCCATGCAGGTTTTATATGTGTTCAAATTGTTCTCCAAAGATCAGGGAAGACTTCATCTGAATGTGTCACTGTGGACTGGTCAAGCACTGAGGTGCAGCAAGGTGGAGAGTAGAATAAGCATGCTCAAGAAATCCAGACACTGTTTGTTAAACCAGGGGTCCCCAACTGCCGGGCCCGGACACTCCCGCACTGCACAAAAACGAGGCACGTCCAAATTTGCTGCCGACCCCGCTGACCCCCACCGACCCCTACCCTGCTGACCCCAGCCCCGCCCCTGCCTCCAGCCCTGACCCCCCCCCCCCCCGGTCCTCACAAAGAAAAAAAAAATTGGCACCGGTCCCCCGGTCCAAAAAAGGTTGGGGACCCCTGTGTTAAACTATAACAGCTCATTTCACCCTTGGTCACTTGGTTGTCTAGAGTTTTTGATGTCTTAGGAGCCCATTGTGCCCACGAGGGCAGGGAATGGTGCCAGTTGTATGTTACAAGGAACAAGTAGAGGCTGGAGTTAACAAACCAGATAATGCAGTGCAGTACAAGGTAAGAGAATATTAACAAGCCATTTCAAGGTCCAAAACATAAACCAGAACTGGTTTAGAAATAAGAATAACAGAACACCCTGGCATGGCAAGGTGCAGAACTGCTTGTTTTTATTGCTGAATTATGCAAATAGAAGAACCTAGAACATGAACAAATGGTTGAAGGCATCACTGTAGGAACCCAAAGATCTTGAAAACTTTCTAGACGAGAGCGATATGGAGATTCCATTTCTGTCTTTTCCAGTCATTGAAGCAGAGTTACATTTTTTGTATGTCTAAGGGAGTTATTTATGAAAGTCCGAATTTATCTCAATATTTTCTGCTACAAACACAAATCAAATCCACTCTGGGTTTTCACGCTTATTTATTATTACATTTTCCTGATAATTTGCTTTGCGGGAAAAAAATTAGATTTTCACTAATTTATCCAACTTTTTATCCGATTTTTTTGTAATTTTCACCCAAAAACTCGGGGTACCCGGAACCCAGCGCAAATCAAAAAATCATTGGGACTTCTACCATGAAACAAAAAGGCTGTAATGGTACATAAAAGTAGACTGTGAATGTCTGATTGCACTATCTACTGGTTATGATGTAGATTATAAGAGCAATGATCCAGGTGCCACTGTCTGCTCCTCCTTCAGTCCATGGAATATAAAGTGCAAACTGGGACAGAAAAGTATTGCAAAATGAAGCTGCTGTTTTTTCTGGTGGTTGTCAGACTTTGCTCTGGACAGTATGATCCGAATGTTAAGCCTGGCAAAACTTCTATTGTCCATCTGTTTGAATGGCGCTGGGAGGACATTGCTGAAGAATGTGAAAGATATTTGGGGCCCACTGGAGTTGGTGGTGTCCAGGTAAGGAAATTCTATGTAGATGGGGGGGGGGTGTTATAAAACATATAAAAGAAAATTAAATGGAATTTTTAATTATTAACTGTATGTCAATGTCTTACTGCAAAATGTGAAACCTGTATGTTAGATAAGAGTTACAAATCTGAATATTTAAAATGTGGTATTTATTATGAGTATTTAGACTCGTGGTACTGTAGCTTGTAGTTTGAAGCAATTCTGTATGTAGGTGGCTTTAGTCCTAGTACTATTGTTGAGTGGGAGTTAATGGCAGTAAAGTACAAACCCAAAATAATGTAGCTACAGGAGCCCGCTGATGCTTAAAATGATAAATAAACATTGGAAAGAAACAAAATACATACAATATATATATATATATATATATATAATATATATATATATATATATATATATATATATATATATATATATATATATATATATATATAAATAAATTAAATTTAAGATAATATCAAGCATATCATCCTGATATATGGAAAGCTATATGGTAGAATTCCTGTAAGGTGTTCATATTAAATTAAGAATATCATCTTCAGCAATAAAGATGCTATCATCATTACACCTTTTATTTCAAAAGTGTTTCACTGTTACTTTGTAGCCTGTATACCTTGGCTGACATGCTACAACACATTAACCTGGTACTTAACACCATGGGGCAGATTTATCAAGGGTCAAATTTCGAAGGAATGGGAGTTTTTTTGAACTTCCATAACTTCGAAATTCAAATTAAAAAAGACCAATCGAAACTTATCAAAAAATGTAAGGTTTTTTTTTTTTTGGGTGAATAGGTCCGATTTGAAGTAACTGTGCATTTGATCGAATTAGATTCCAAGTTTTTCCAAAGTCCACCATTTAACTCTAAATAGGTTCTAGGAGGTCCCCCATAGTCTAAAACAGCAATTTGGCAGGTTTTAGATGGCGATTGGTCGAAGTCGATACATTTCGATATTGGAATTCTAGAATTTTTTATCAAATTTGAATTGAATTTGGACTATTCCCTAGTCGAAGTACACAATAATTAGCTCGAAATTCGATTTTTTTCTTTAATTCAAATTTTTACTTCAACCTTCGATAAATCTGCCCCTATAAGTACATGTAGTAGCAGACACAAAATTCATTCATTGAAGGAGTGTTCACCGTTACTTTTAGTATGTTATAGAATGGCTAATTCTAATCAACTTTTCAATTGGTTGTCATTATTCATTTTTTGTAGTTTTTGAAATGCTTTCTAGCTTTCAAATGGGGTCACTGATCCTAGCAACCAGATTGCTGAAACTGCAAACTAGAGAACTACTGAATAAAAAGCGAAATAACTCTAAAACCACAAATAATAGAAAATGAAAAGCAATTGCAAATTGTCTCAGAATATCACTCTCTGCATCATACTAAAGGTTAACTCAAAGGTGGACAACGCCTTTAACGAGAATAGGCTCTCCCATTCTGTGGAATTGCCAGATCTTATAAACGTAATTTTTTACAAATGTTTTTTATCTATATTTTTAA
Source organism: Xenopus laevis (assembly GCF_017654675.1). Lineage (NCBI taxonomy): Eukaryota > Metazoa > Chordata > Amphibia > Anura > Pipidae > Xenopus > Xenopus laevis. The sequence continues at coordinate 89,020,862 of NC_054378.1, forward strand.
TGGAACTATCTAATTAGAGAAGTATGCCACATGCTTTAAGTTAACCTTTAGTATGTTATAGAATGGCCATTTCTAAGCAACTTTTTAATTGGTCTTTATTATTTATTTCTTATAGTTTTTTTTAATGATTTGCCTTTTTCTTTCTCTCCAGCTTTCAAATGGGGGTCACTGAAATCATCTAAGAAAGAAATGCTCTTTACAGCTACAAATGTATTGTTCTTGCAACTTTTTATTACTCATCTTTTTATTCAAGCCTTTCATATTCCAGTCTTTTATTCAAATCAGTGCATGGCTGCTAGGGCAATTTGAGCCCCAACAACTGCTGAAGTTGCTGAAGAGCTGTTGAATAAAAAGCTAAATAACTCAAAAACCACAAATAATAAAAGATGAAAACCATTAGTAAATTGTCTCACAATATAACATCCTACATCATACTAAATGTTAACTCAAAGGTGATCAACCCCTTTAAAAAACTGATTTAATAAATTTTTTTAGATCTCTCCACCAAATGAAAATCTGGTGATTACAAAACCCGGGAGACCATGGTATGAAAGATATCAGCCTATCAGCTATCAGCTTTGCACACGATCTGGCAATGAAGAGCAATTCATAGACATGGTGAACAGGTGCAATAATGTCGGGGTGTGTAAGTTTTGTTTTTAAAGGAGAACTAAACCCTAAAAATTAATAGGGCTAAAAATGCCATATTTTATATACTGAACTTATTGCATTGGCCTAAAGTTTCAGCTTGTCAATAGCAGCAATTATCCAGGACTTTAAACTTGTCACAGGAGGTCACCATCTTGGAAAGTGTCTGCGACACTCACATGCTTAGTGGGCTCTGAGCAGCTGTTAAAGTGGACCTGTCACCCAGACACAAAAATCTGTATAATAAAAGTCCTTTTCAAATTAAACATGAAATCCAATTTCTATTTTTTATTAAAGCATTCTTAGCTGTTGTAAGCTCATTTAAAAATCTCAGCTGTCAATCAAATATTGTCTGCCACTCCTCTATGCCAGTTTCACTTTCCATTCAGCACTTCCTACATGTCACTGCTCTCCACACATTCCCCCGTTCTCTTTACCGTTTAATTGTGTAGCAAGTACATGGGGATGGACATCAGGTCCCACATTCTGGTGCACAAACAAGATTCTGAGATGATACAAGGCTTGCCTTAATAACACTGTCCACAAAATGGCTGCTTTCTGCTTGTTATAATTATGAATCCCCAGACTGAAGGAAACAAGATTCAAATAATTTATATAGTGTAATTTAAGTTCATTTTGCTTGACTAATGTGATAAAATAGGATTTGGATCTTTTTTTTGGGTGACGGGTCCCCTTTAAGAAGCTAAGCCTAGGGGTTGTCTCAAATAATCAAGCAGAAAATGAGGTTTCTCTGTAATATAAGATGATGCTACAGGGCTGATTATTAAATTCTGATGCTAATAGCACTGGTTTCTGTGCTGCCATGTAGTAATTATCTGTATTATTTACTAATCAGCCTTATATTGTGACATTTATATTCTATGTGTACTGTATATTGTGAGTGGGTCCCTAAGCTCAGTAAGTGACAGCAAAAGAGAGGGAGCTACTGGGGCATCTTTGGAGGCACAGATCTTTACTGCTAAAGGGCTGTGGTTGCCTTAGGCTGGTACAGAAGCACAAAACATAATGTGCAACATTTCTAGCTACTAGTGATGGGTGAAACTCGCGAAACGGGCGAAAAATTTGCGTATTTTGCTGCTGGCGACAATTCACTGGCGTCAAAATGGGCGCCGGTGCCCATTAAAGTCAATAGGCGTCCGTTAATCGTCACTGCCGAATTTTCGCTGCAAATTCGGTAATTTATTCGTCGCCAGCGAAAATTTGTGCCTGCCGAATAAATTCACCCATCACTACTAGCTACTTCTTTAGTTTAACTTTCCTTGTCCTTTAATGTACAGTGTAACTATTTTGAGGCAGTCTTTGCCTGTGCTCTTTCCAAATGCACTTTTTAAAATTATTACAGGTAGATTTACAGATTTAATGGATGATACAGCTGTTTACAACAGAACAAAATGTCTTTTAATTCCCCTGATGATCCAGTTTTCAGTTCCTCTTTGGGTATATCAAAAAATACATCTTGAGACCCCTGTCACACATAGGGGCAGATTTATCAAGGATCAAAATGTATTAAAAAATCTGAATTTTTTAAATTCAGGTGAATAGGATCGACCTGCAAACTCGAATCAAATTCTAATTAGGTTCAAGTTTTTTCACCAAAATGTTTTTTTTTTTTTAAATGTTTTTGAAAAATTATGTTTTATTTTTTTTCTTCAAAAGTCCACCAAACGACTCCAAATTGATTGTAGGAGGTCCCCCATAGGCTAAAACACCAATTTGGCTGGTTTTAGATGGCAAATATTCAAATTCAAATTCTTAAAAGGACAGTACATGATAAATTTAGAATTTTTTTTTAAACTCGAATTGAATTTGGACTTTTCCCTAGTCGAATTACATTAAAATAAACTCGAATTTAAAAATTAGAATTTTCAATTCAACCCTTGATAAATATGCCCCATAGTGTTCCTCTGCTAGCAGAAAACATGCCCATTTCACCAGATAATGCTGCATTTGTGCAGTAACTGACTTAAATACAATCCCTTGTCACTGTACACACTGGCTAGATTTCTCCTTTAATAAAGTGATAAGCTACTAATATGGCAGAAACATACAATTCTTTGAAAAGCATATCCAAATATCCTGATCCTGATTTTGTTTTAGGTTCACATTTATGTGGATGCAGTTATAAACCACATGACAGGATATGGGGCTGGGTCTGGAAACAGTTCCACGTGTGGCAGCTACTTCAATTCAGGAGCAAGAGACTTTCCAGCTGTCCCATACTCATTCCTGGATTTTAATGACAACAAATGCAAATCTCACAATGGCAATATAGAAAATTACAATGACCCCTATGAGGTATGATCTCCATTAAAATGCTAAATTAATCATTATTTTTGAATTTTCAGGAATAGATTCCAGTCACTCATTGGCCAATCATTTTATTAAAGGGGAACTATTGTGAAGTTAATAATTGAAAGAAAAAAAAATAGAAAATAGAAATTTGGAAAGAGAGATCCATTGTTCTCAACCGGTGACCGCAAAAAATAACAGATAGGACCTCATAGATATGTTAATCTCTGTTGGCAGTATTCTGCAACGTAAGAATGTGGTATAACTTTGTGGAATCTTTTTAAAAGATTATTGCAGTTAACCAATAAATTCTCAAAAGTTCTATTTACAAACTTAAGAAAGTTAATAGATCTGTGGAGTATCATTTTGGTACATTTTGCATGGATTTTCTCTTCTCCAAATGAGAAATGTGAGTATTCTTTTCAAAAGAATATTAAACGTTAACAAAAAAGTGGAATAACCTTTTATTACTGTCTGCCTCATGAATGTCTTTCTATATCTAGTTAGATGATGGAATAATTGTGGACCTATGCACATTGTAAGCAAGTACTTCCCTACCGCATTGTTTAAAAATAGTGATGGGCAAATCTGACTCATCTCACTTTTTCAAAAATTTGCGAAACTGCAAAAAAAAATAATCGCCAAAAGCATTGACGTCAATGGTAGTTTTCTTCACACAACAATTTTTCAAAACGCAAATTTTTTTTTTATACTATCCATTATAGTCTATGGCCATTTTTTTTCTCCGCGAAACAAGGCAAAATATTTTGCTCATACCTTTTCACAAAGCCACTCAAGCTTCAGAGCAAAAACACAGATAATAATTGACATTGATCCATGTAATCCCAGTTAACCGCAAATTACACAGCTCATGAACTAATACATCAACTTTCACCTTTCCTTTGACTTCAATGCATTTCACCCAAACACCTAGTCAGGAGTCCATGTGTGAGTGCTGTAAGGAGCTGCATAATTATGTCAGCAGTACTGTATAACATATTCAATAGAGCATATAGGCATAAGTTATTGTAGAGAGGTACCAGTAAAATAGTGTGGGAAAACTGTAATTAAAGGACCTTTAACTGAATTAAAATTTTATAGCCACCCAAAGTTAAAGGAGCAAAATATAGTTATAATTACTGTATGTATCAACACAAGTGTTTCTTGGACAAAGTCTAATGCTTTCCAAAAACTAGAAATGGTTAGATCATGATATGATAAATAATAAAATTCATCTGAACCCTGTAATTAAGAACAAGCACACAATCAAGGTGTGGGGACTCAGTTGCCTCTTCCTTTTTTACCTTCCCAGTCGAGAAGTTTTTTAAATGTATAAACAATGTCAATAGATGAACTAGATTTATGGCTCCTGTTTTGCCCGTATTTGCATACAAACTTTTTCAAAAATGTATACAGTGCTGCAGATAACAGAGGACTCAGAATCCAGTAATTTAATACATCTGGGTGGCATAGACACCTCTTATATTTTTGCAATGCTTCCCAGGTCAGAGACTGTCAGCTCCTGGGCCTCCTGGATCTTGCTTTACAAAAGGATTATGTTCGTGGAAAGATCGCTGACTACATGAATTACCTGATCAATATTGGGGTGGCTGGATTTCGTCTTGATGCTTCTAAGCACATGTGGCCCGGAGATATCAAAGACATTCTCAACAGGCTTGACGACCTAAATACAACATGGTTTTCTAATGGCACTCGGCCTTTCATTTATCAAGAGGTGAGAAGCATATTTGGTTTGTTTCAGGATGAAATAACAAAAATACTTCATTTGTATACTTATGTAAGACTTCTGATTTCATAGAACGAAAACACTTGAATAATGTCAAGTTTTAGAGCAATTATCTGCACTGGTTAAGGATCAAAATCGTGACAAGAAACAAAATGATCTTGTGATCTCGAAAGGCAAATTTCTATAAGAGACTCCCAACAGGATGCAGTTGGGCACCCAAATAAAACATTTAAAAGTGTTCTTCTCTGACCATGTTCTACGAGTTATAAACCGTTGGGATAGAATTTAGAGTATTTTGCAATAAAAAATTGTAGATTTTCTAGTATCAATCCTAATCCATTGTAAGTAAATTGTGCCTTCAAATGAGCATCAGAAGCTCAATACATATGAACTACATAAAATTACATATTTACATCTTCTGTTGATTTGGCTTTATTGGTTTTTTTTTTATGAATTTCATTATCTTGAAGATGAAGGAAAGCTACTGAGGATGATTATTGGCAATAGATTAGCCACAATAGTGCAAGCTAGAACACTATATTTATTCTGTAGAATGCTTAAACAGCTCGAGAAGTTCTATCTGGTTGTTTAGGATATCAGCTGCCATATTAGCTTTGTGTGACATCACTTCCTGCCTAAATCTCTTCCTGCTCACTCATAGCTCTGGGTTCAGATTACAGCTGGGAGGGGAGGAGGGAGGGGGGAAAAGAGAGGGGGAGAGAGGAGCAAACTGAGCATGCTCATGCCGTGACCTGGAGGTTTATGCTGAAAACAGGAAGTCTGATACAGAAGCCCATGTGTACACAATAGAAGCAAAGAAATGTGGTGTTTATTTTGACAGAGGACTCAGAGCAGCATTAACTTGAGGCTTTACTGGTGTATTTATATAGACCTTTCTGAAAAAGTTTGCTTGGTTTTAACCTTTCCTTCTCTTTTAACAACAATAATGTGTTCTGGAAGTTAAATGTTAAAAAGTAGTGACTTCCTGTATGAGCTTTTGACAAAATATAAAGTTAGAATATATATCATTATACAGTAATATCTGGAACCATTGGACTATGAATAACTGCTTAACTGTAAATCATTGAATATTTTTCTTGCAATCAGGTGATTGACCTGGGAGGAGAAGGCATTTCAACAAGTGACTATTTTTGGAATGGTCGTGTTACAGAATTCAAATATGGAGTCAAACTTGGGACAGTCATTCGTAGATGGAATGGAGAAAAGATGGCCTACCTCAGGTTAAGTCAGCAAATATTTGGATACAAGATATATTTATGTAATTAAATGAATATACCATCCCAGCTCTTATGTTATTATAGGAACTGGGGAGAAGGTTGGGGGTTTATGCCCAATGACAAAGCCTTGGTATTTGTCGACAATCATGACAATCAGAGAGGACACGGTGCTGGGGGATCATCTATAATTACGTTTTTTGACTCTTGGTAAGTAGACTATACATATATAATACATATAACTTTGCATTCCCAGAACCTACAGTTCTTTGCCAGGACAGGTGCATTGCTGCCTACTTTCTGAATAAAACTAAGCACCAAAGTACCAAAATCTTAGCACCTTTATTACCTGATTTACATAAAGAAGGGTTATGAATATGCCCAGGTCTCCCATGCAGTCCATAGATGTTTCTCA